>NW_028233631.1:1800000-2353282 GCF_054856555.1 Leptonotus elevatus | reverse complement strand
TATATATATATATATATATATGTATATATATATATATATGTGTATATATGTATATATATATATATATGTGTATATATATATGTATATATATGTGTATATATATATGTATATGTATATGTATATATATATGTATATGTATATGTATATATATATGTATATGTATATGTATATATATATGTATATGTATATATATATATATTCATCACTCTATCTGACACGGAATGTTATCTGTTCCCCATCTGTTAGCACATCCAAAACTAGATAGGAGTTGAAACCTCCAGCAAAAGCAAGAGTCATGTTATGGAGGGTGACCAAACATCCTCTCTTGCCTGGACATGTCCACTTTTTTGCATCCTGTCCGGTGTCTGGACGGGTTTTGTAAATTCATGAAAATGTCCGGTTTTCATTGTGCGGGAAAAGCGAGTGTTACTGCGACTGATATACCGCGGACTGCTTCCAAGTTGATTGTGAAGGGTGTACGGAAAACAGAAAGGCAGGTTTTGTGTATGCGGGCTATAATTGTGTGTTTGTTTTTTAAAGCTTTTTTTTTTAACTCAATACAAAAAACTAATTAGTATGTCTTTCAATATGTAGTCCCTTTCTCCCAAAAACACACACACACATTTTTTTTTACGCAAGAGCATTTGATGCAGCTTCTGACTTGAAGACATGGCTTACAGCAATGGTAATAAAAAATAAAAAAAACAGACAGCAGATGATAGCAGAGTTTAAAAGAAACCCCGACTGTCATGACAAGTTTGCTCTATATTATTTATTTGGTTGTTACTAACACAACTATGAGATTATTTTCTCAAAAATCATTTCCCGTTTAATACATATTGTAGAAACTTTATTTGGACGTATGCTGCCATTGTTATTTACGTCGCAACACATTCAGTGCGTAGTGACATAGAATGGCGGCTGGCTCTCTGCCGAGCAATATGAAACGCCTATAAAGAAAGCAAGGTAAGCCTCCGTTACGTTCCTAAAGGGACGATCAAAATTCTTGAAGGCGTCTGATGAATGGCAAGAGCACGGCATGGGGCAGGGTGGCTCTCCCGCTTGCATGTTGTTTCTTTCGGAACGCTACGAGGCCTAATTTGGTCTACTTAGGTAGACCAAAATTTGGAGGTAAATGAAACAAACCAAGACCTATAAAAAATGCCCCTTGAAATGTTTAACCCTTCCAAATTTTGCCCAAGTTTTGGCCAATTATAGGGGTGACATTTTAAAGAACTCCTTCCACAGATTTTATCCGACTGACTTGAATCTGTGGGTGGGTCATCGAAAGATGTTGCTGATAAATAGCAAATCTGGCTCGTGTTGATCGTCTTCATCGCTAGTATCATCGTAAAAAATCTTGGGCTAAACGCTCCATGAAGTGATGTGCGCCACTGCTGACGTGTCTGTGTGCCTGCTCCTTACTTTTAGTCATTCTCTCCCCAAAGCCATTGATCACCGTTACTTTTGTAACGCATTATTCTCTCCTCACAGCAACTAATCACCAACATTAAATATAAAATGTTTTTCTTGTCTTTCTTCACAGGTTCTATTGTTCCAAAAATGGAAGCTGCCATAGGTTTTAGGTCACCTCCAATGGTAAATGCCTGTGGTCAACCAAGCATCAACCGAAAGACCACTTTTTCCAAAGCTTTAAGGTTCAAGAGAAATGACAACACACGGGATGGTCAAATTCCACAAGGACCAGGAAGGTTGGTGTTTTGCGATATTAGGATGATCTAAACAGAAAACGTAAAAGTGGTGTTTCGTCTCCACTTTTTATTTCATGTTTAGAGGAGCATTTTTCAGAGAAAATTGGCATTCTTAAGGTTAGGCAAGAGTTTGTGGAATTCTATTCTGTATGCATGCCAGGTGACTAGGTAATGCCTTGATGCCATGTCTATTTGCATGCGTAAAATCTCCCTTTGTCTTTGTTCACACCGCCCTATGGTACTACTGATTGGATGATTAAGTGAAATCCTCAAACTTACTGGCAGGGGTGGGCAGACTCGGTCCTTGAGGGCCGGAGTCCTGCAGGTTTTGGATGTTTCCCTTCTCCAACACAGCTGATATATGATCGGCTCATCAGCAAGGTCTGTATAAGCCTGATAACGATCCTGTTGATTGGAATCAGCTTGTGTTGGTAGAGGGAAACCTCCAAAACCTGCAGGACTCCAGCCCTTGAGGGCTGAGTTTGCCCACCCCAGGTCTAGTGGAAATCAGATTAGATTGCTTTTATTGTCATTATACAGTACAATGAGATTTGAAGCTCTGCCATAAAGTGCACACATAGTAGACAGTAAAAATACGTACAATAAAAATAAAATAAGGTAGAAAATAAATAAAAATATAAGACAAGTGTATCCACTATACATATTGCTAGTCTTGTGTAATGCTGGAGGTACTCAGGCATGTTGGGAGTAAAAAGGTACAGTACACTGGTTAAAATTAAGTGGTTAAAGCAGCAAGTGATGGAGGTAGCAATGGCAGTGCAAATATACAATAATATACTATACTGTATATGAACAGTGCACAAACGTTGATTTACAGTACTTAGACTGAAACTAGAGCATATTTCTTAATGAGATGCATATGGCAGTGCTTAACATTATACAGTGCAATGAGAGTCCTTAATATGAGTCCAGATCAGTTCCTCGGTGCAAAGTTGAATTGAGTATGGTGACAGCTGTCTGAGTATGTTTGTTATAGCTGGTATGGCCCTGTAGCGCCTGCCAGAGAGTAGCAGGTTGAAGAGGTGGAAGCCGGGGTGTGTATAATTTTTTATGATTTTCTTTGCCCTTCCTAGGCACCGGGAGTTGTATATGGTGGATAGGGGAGGTAGGGGACGGCCGATGATCTTTTGTGCTGAGTTATCAACAATCAGCACATCACATACGAGCCAATTTCATTCATGAATGTGAAGACCAGTGTTATCGGTCCTGTAGTCATTGTGCGTCTCTATAAATAAGCGGTGTAATGCTACATTCACACCAAAAGCGAGACAGCGATCTGGAACACTTCCTTAACCAGCGTTTTACCGCGTAGTTTTTTGTAACGATTGCCGCTCATTCATGCATTCGCGCACACCGGAGAGGAGAAGGCGTGTCCCTTGGTGAAGAACTACTGTCGAGCACTTACGCGAGTCAACAAAAGAGGGCACCCCTGACTACTTCAACTTCTTTCCTGGGACTATACAGTCGGGGCACTTTTTTCTCCATCTGCGCCTTTTGCGAGGTACGTGATTTAGCCCTTCCACTTTTTAGTGGCAATCCGGCACCCGGCAGTTGTGCTAAATAGCTTTGGCATGGATGATAACCACTACTGCTACCTTGGTACAGTTCAACAGCAAGTAAATACACTTACCAGCACTTGTATACTACTTCCTTGCTCAACATTCAGTCCTGGCTGGCCATGTTGTTGCGCTCTGGGTGACAACAGACAGGACGCTGTGTTTGACGTAGCCCGTACTCAAAGCCGATTGGCTACAGTGAAAAAAGTTCACATATATCAACTTTGGCGAACATGTGTGGACTTTCATCACGAATATGCGGATTTCGCTGTACCACACCATGTCCCAGCGCTCCAAACGCGTCCTCCCCATGAACTTTTGGCCCGGTCCGTGCCGCCCCATGCACTTTGGCCCAGTCCGTGCGAAGTACATTGATTCCAAAGCAAACGCGCTGCCGAAACCCTCCCCCAGCTTTTGGTGTGAATGCAGCATTAGGGTCGCCAGAAATTAACAAAAATTACAAAAACAAATACAGTCCTAGAAAGCACATCACCATGGCAACATGTTGCATCTGTGCCATTTTAGTATATATGATGTAGTATTATAGTATGCCATAGAAGTCACAAAATGTATTATCAAGACTGTTGGGGTGCATTCATATATGGTGAGTGTATTTGGCAAAGACATGAATATCACAAGTGTATGTGATAATCAGAGTGGTTAAATGTTATCTTGCAGGCCAAGTCTTCGTGATAACTGTGTCATCCAGGGCACTATAGATCAGTCTGTGTCCTCAGAGGAAGGGGAACCCTCCACTTCTTGTGTCTCCCCTGCATCCCTGCTGTCCATATCATCTTTTCAGGATGTAGATGAGAGTGGAGGACAGAAGGAAGTGTGGGTGTCTGTTTTCAGATACCTTAACAGAGCTGAGTTGATCAAATGTATGACTGTCTGCAAGGCCTGGTATAAGTGGTATGTCCCAAATGATTGTGTTACTCTAGTACTCTAGAAGTTTTATCTGTGTTGAAGATCCAAAATTCCAACTTCTAAATGACATTTTCTTATTTGATGCAGGAGCTTTGACAAGCATCTATGGAGCCATCTGGATATGAGTCGCTTTAATCCCCTTAGTAACCAGGCCTTGGCAGGTATCATAAAACATCAGCCCACTTCTTTGGACCTCTCATGGACGCCCCTGGCCAAACGACAGCTCAACTGCCTTCTAGCCAGGCTTCCAGGTACAAGCAAGTGTATGCTTATAGAGATCCGGATCCCAAAATGGGCGTTAGCGCAGCCATTTTGGCAGTATAGAAAACACGTCCGCCACTTTGAGTAAACGCCACATTTTAACAATGATAGACAGCTGTTGTGGACCAGGTGCCACATCGAGAACAGGCAAAAAAAAAAAGGATTGCGCATTCTCCAGGCTAACAAAAGAGGAACCAATGCGCAGCCAATGGATCACAGCCATAAAAAGGGTGAACAAGACAGGGGAATTGGGATCCTCCTAATTGCTTGTGTAGCGATCACTTCATATTAGGTGCGTCAGCGGGGTTGATCTCAAACGATGTCACGTTTTCTCATTAATATGCATAAGGTCCGAACTTTCGAACAAACAGAGTAGCGACACCCGCGTATGCATCATGTTGGAAAAGGACAATGTCCCAGGCATAAAATCTCAACGTGGTTCAATTGACAATCACACTATGAAACAGCTTAAACGGTGGTTGTCATGCCTGACCTCAGTGGCGGAAAGAAAGCAGTTTTAGTAAAAAGGTGTGGTTTATAGTACGATCATAACTCGTACTCTAGTGCGGTCCAGCTAGCTGCTAATCTTGTGTTGGTTGCTAATTTTCACAAAAACTAAACATATTGAAGTCACAATTTGAAGATTTGAAGCCTACCTTTGGGCTGTTTCTTTCTGTCCAGAATGTACATTATTTCCTTTTACCTGGGCCATTGTCTTGTCATAGCTGAGGCAGTGTAATACGAACAATAGCTTCTCCTTGCACTTTTTCTACTTAATATTCCATTTCGAATCGCTACTGCCACCTGCTGACGAAAAATGAAACTGCAAATACCGTTCTTCACATACACACCACGCACATTACGTCACATCAGCAGACGGGGTGCAGGAAATTCTAACCCGAATCCAGTCTGAAAACTATTGGCCAGAGGTTTGCAGGAGTACCCATTGTGAACAGCTAAAGTGTTAATCTACTAATTAGAAGGCATTTCAGTCATAAATGGTGAAATGAAAAGCTTATTGTAAAGTTATTTTGGGGGAAAAAAGCTCCATATTGCAGCTTTGTGTTTTCTAAAACTACCAATACTTGAACTAAGATATTGGACAGTGGACACCCTTTCATAAGTTGTTCGTTCATGATTATGCATTTGCAGTTTTTTTATTTACAATTATTTTTGCCAATTTAAAATCCCGTATACCCATATGTTGTTAAAACAAGTTTTGCTTCAACTTAAAGATGTATTCAAGGATCTTTTGTTGCTGCGTTTTCCGGGTGGATCATCTTAACAGTTGGTTCTCGATCCCGTCAAACTGCCTTAACTCTTTGACTGCCAGACGTTTTCAGAAAAAGGATGCTGAGTGCCAGCCGATTTAAGCATTTTGACTGATCTTTCAAGGTCCACAGAAAATTTTCTGTTTGGACTATGGAAACACACATACTACCAAATGAAAGATTTAACTCTCATCTTTCATCAGAAAAGTTTGTTTCTACCTTATTCCGTTCTTTAGTAATCAACAATAGAAAATGGTTAGTTTCACCCAAATGCGCTTGTTTTGGACCAAAATACGGAGAAGCTTTTAGTGAAACCATATTATTTCATGCACTCTAGTGAATTTTACACTTCTTTTTGTCCATGAATGATGCCACAAACACCTAAATAGTGCTTTACTTCTGTAAAACACTAGCACCAAGAATGAAAAAGTGTTTTTTGATAGCAAAATACGTTTATTTACATTCAACAGTGTAACAATTTGACAACAATTTGGCAAACTATTTACAAATGTGTGCAACTGTGGTACTATTTACAATTATGTGGATGTTTCAACGACAGTTTTTCTTTTTGTGTAACACTCCCCTGCGTGCAAGGAGACGCAACAGGATTTGCACAACAGATTAGTTTCACTGCGATTGCCTCTTCGCGTGCAGAAGCTACACTTTCTTGCCGGCCGTTTTTTCCGGGGAATAGCAAGTATATACTGCAGTGTGTGTTGCCATCAAGTCTACTATCAGGATCATGCTACGGTTACGTTACGGTGGTGTTACGTCTGGCTTCCTCATGTCCTTCAGTTGCTATACCGGGTGGTAAGAGATGTTCTGATCCATCTTATCCACTCCATTCATGGTGGCATCGTAGTCCAGAACCAGTGTCTTCTCCGTGATCAGACTGTACCCGCTCCTCCGATGAATATGCATTGGACTCGGGGTACTCTCCATCGTCCGATCGAAAGTCCGCTCGGCTTTGCTCCGCGTTTTCCGGCGTTAGCATCGCTAGCCGGTGAGGCTTTATGACGTGACCATCGTCGCGCGTCAAAGCTTCCAACTTCGGCGTCAACCTCGGGAGTCACCATCATCATCATCATCATCAATGTGCATTGGTCGATGCTTTTCGACTACTCTCCATCGTCCGATCGAATATCCGCTTCTGCAGATATTTATGGTCGGCTTTGCTCCGCGTTTTCCGGCGTTAGCATCGCTAGCCGGTGAGGCTTACTACGTGATCATAACGGTCGCGTCAACGCTTCCAACTTCGGCGTCAAGCTCGGAGTCACCATCATCATCATCGTCGACATCAATGCGCTTTTTAGTATTGATCGATGCTTTCCGTCTTTGAAAAAAATGCTCAAGCGTGAGCTGCTTGGAACCGGTCGCCATTGTTGCTTCATCAGCCATTGTCCCCTCAACACTCTAGCTCCGCCTCACATCTTCTACTGACGCCCACCCAATCTTGTCCAAAGAGAGTCATCGCTGCCATCTAGGGGCCAAAACGAGTCATTATACTAACTAGATCTGCTTGATACTTTCAGCACAGCTGCCCAAGGCTTTCCTCCACCCGTTTCCAAAAAAAACATAGTGAACGTCTTTTAACGTCATCGGCGCCCCTCCGTAGGTTTTTACTAAACGTTATATAACGTTTATGGCAGTTAAAGAGTTAATGAAGTTGTGCGTGCTTGTTCCTCGCTGCGCTTTGAATGTAGTCGCCAAGCTTTGGATTCAGCTATTCATCGTTGTAGCTCCACGAATCTTACCGCATACTTTGAAAATGGCTGAGAGGCGCTAGAAGACATCCGTCTATGAAGTGAGGCCGGCTGCAGAGACTGATGATGATGATGATGATGAAGCTCGCACGTTCCCGACATTTGATAGGTGTTTATCCCAGACAAGCAGGAGAGCTGGTAGGATGGTCTTCCGCATGTGTTTTTTTAGAAGTGACGTTTGACTTCTACTTTTCGAGAAGATCCTTAAATACACCTTTAAGCTTGATCTAACTAACAAAAAATGGTTAATTGATAATCAGAAATGTCAACACTAACAAAATATGCTCTCGCTGCTCTGCTTGCATTTTGCATTGAATGTTCTCACGTGTCCTTTATTTATTTATCCCTTGTTGGTTTTAATGTACATTTTAGTAAATGTATTTGCTCTTATGAAAAATGTCATTTTAACTTAATGGTATTTTTGTGAATGTATTGTTGTGCATTTTATTTTTTATTTTATTAGGGTGACATTTACGATCTGTCTCGGGACTGCAGATGAAAAATAGCCTTCTGGCTAATTCTGGCGTATTTACTGAAATGTTTATTAATATTTACTGTCCCTGATACCAATCAATCAATCACTCAACCAACCAACCAACCACCCAAACAACCAACCCAACCAATCAATCCAATCAAGTTTTGGCTCGTACACTCCCCTGCCTGTGTACTGGACCATTGCTTGTTCAAAACTAAAATGGCTGCTGCATATGCGCAATGCGCTGTTCTAAAAATAGTAGTTTGGGCGTAATTGTGACAAGCCCTATTACTGAATCAGTTAGTCACGTAGATGTAGCTCAATTGTATAATTATTAAATAAAGGCAAGAGACGTGTTCAGGTACTTTGTATATGGTGGCTGAATCAGAAGATGCTAACTTGCCTGCAGTTACCCATCTACCACACGCAAAATGTGGGGGGAAATAATCTGTTTTGTTCGTTTGTGCTGCTACGGTTTAAGAGATATTACACAGTTAAATGTAATTGACCAACACCATAAAGAAGACTTTTTATAGCATAAATGAAGGCGGCACCAGCCAATTAGCAGATGCTAAGTTGTTAACGTACCTAAATAACACTACATGACTAACATCAATGGCATTTTGACCACACATAAAGGGAAAATAAATCGGAATTGTACAAACTTTGTATCACATTTGCAATCACTCACCATTGTAACAGAGGGGGTAATTCCACGTAGCAGCGTCGCTGAGTTGAAAAAAAGCTCTCCTGACACTTCATCGCCAATGGTAGCATTATCCAACCAGTCCATCTTGCGCATGTATATCATGTCCTTTTCATCAAAGTGAGTGAATTATCTTGGATGGAAAGTTTCCCTCGCTCTAACGCGATTCACTTTTCGCGGCCTCGCTGTATCGCGGATTTTTTTTTATGCGTGTGTAATTTTGCATGCATTTTTTTTTTACAGTAATGTACCTATTTTATAAAATTTATGAAGGTTTGAACATTGAGAATGTTTAAGTTAGAGAGAAATGTGAGAACATTTAAATGCCTTAATGAGAAAAGTGTATAAACTGTGGTGAGGGGGTTTAGAGCCTAAAAACATTTATAATAAATATAAAACATAAAGCTAATTACTTTGCGGATTTCACTTATTGCGGGTATTTTTTTTAACCTAACATCAGCGGAAAATGAGGGAACACTTCACCCATTGCAAGTAATAGGCTTTGATACTGCCACAGGGGGGGCATGTTTAGGGAATAGTGACGTGACGTCTGGATCGCTATTCAGACATTATTCTTAAATGGTAATTCAAGTCAGTTTGAAGTTACGACCACTCACCTGTTTTCTGTGTTTGGTCCAGGACTGTGCAAAATTCAGAATTTCAGAAATCAATTAAATAAATCCATTTGAATTTGAATTGACTTCACCCCGTGGGATGTTGAATTTAATTTGAATGGGGTAGATGCCACGGACTTCCGATTTCCGGGTTTCACACATCAGCGCCGTTTTCGGCCGCGTTCCAACATACGCACCCCCACTCATGCGCCGCCCAACCGCGGGAGCACGCAGGGCGTCTCAGCTCACTGAAATGCTTCGGACAACTGAGACAGACACACTCGCACCCGTCGACGGGAACACCCAACTGAGGGGCACACATGTCGCAAACGGGAAACAAAGCTGATGTGTGAAACCTGGAAGTTGGAAGTCCCGCCTCCTCCGTGGCATATACCCCATTGCAGGAAGTAGAATTTAATTCAGTGCAATTATCACATATCGGTGAGAATGAGACTTTTAATATACATTATTCTTTCAAATGAAAACACATTAGAGACTAAAATTCAGTGTAAATTTCCATAATGTAGGAAAACTATCATTATTTTAAAGTAATAAAATGAAATAATGTTTTTGTGGTTACCGTAATTTCCGGGTTATAAGGCGCACCTGACTATAAACCGCGCTAGTTAAATTAGCTAATACTCCAGATTGGTCCATGTAGAAGCCGCACCCGACTGTAAGCCGCAGGTGTTTTAATGTTACCGCACTAGTATATAAGGGTTCCCGTTACCACAGAGGGGATTGTCGGGACAGAGATGACTGTTTGGGAATGCAGAGGGTCCCATTTATTAACATCTGAACAGCATTCGTGAGGTGCACAAATAATACTGCGCACGTCCTGCAGTCACAGTAGGAATACAGTATAGCAACAGAACAAAACTTACAGCGCTTGACAAGGCAATAACGTGAAATAGCTAAATTAAATTTGTTTTTATAAGTGCTTGCCAGCAACACAGCAGTAACGTTTTTATAAGTGCTTGCCACACAGCAGTAAAGGTGCATTAAAAACAAGGCTGTACAAAAATACATTACTGTAATAAAAATAAACAGCCTAATAAAAAGTAATTACCGGTAATTCTCGTGCCATTGTCCTCTTCCTGCGTACTATTAAAGTCCTCTTTCTCAGTGTAGGAAACGAAAAGGCCCAGAATGGCCTAGTTAGCCACTCTGGTATTGTCGCTCTCAAAACCAATAAACTCCTCTTCTTCTTTGTCAGTGTCAGAATCGAACAGGTCGATTGCCTTTAACTAAAATGCAGCATCACAACTCGTTGCGTTTGCTTGATGCTTGAAGTGTCATTCTTTGACGTGCAGCAACTCGATCGCCGCCATCATTCGAAGATGAGCCGATGAGGATGCTTTTTTTTAAAGCCAAAAAGCAATCATCCAGGGTTAACTGTTTTGTTCTGCCGATCGCTTATTTTCTACTTCCTCTCCGCGGCTCTCTGCTGCTTTCAGCGCTCCTACACCACGCTAGTGAAAGACGGCACTCCCAGTCCCAACCTACAATTCCTCTTTTTCTTCTTCTGCAACAAGATCCTTGCGCAATACTGGCTGATCTTATACTTGTTGCCACCTGCTGGCCGTTTCTTTTATTTTTATTTATTTTTTATTTATTTATTTATTATTATTTTTTTATTATTATTTTTTTTTTATTATGATTCTTTATTCATCTGTAATTCTTTGTTGGCAAAGCTGCATTTGGATTCTACACAATGAATAATTTTTGTTGTGGGTGCCCATGTTGGGGGGGGGGGGGTTCAGCTTGTGAAGGAAAAAGGAATCATGATTGACAGCAAGCTCGAGAATGAGCTGTCAGGTTGTGCGCGCACGCACACACACGTATCCCGAACGTTTGATCCCCCCGGCTGTGATGAGCGAGGAAGAGGAGGACGAATTTCAATTTCATAAGCATGCGCTCTTGTTAGCTGCACTGAAATGTATGTACAATATTTGATAGAATTACAATAAGTTGAAGGTATCGGGTACTAATGGAGGCTTGTCAATACCAGCCACCGATAATTAAGGCAACAAAAAAAATCTGACATTAAGTAAATCTTCCTCAGAAGTAGCGTCTTCATCAGAAAGAAAAAAAAATATCTAAATTTAACACGAGGACAAAAAATCTAAATTTTTTGTCCTCGTGTTAAATGAAATTTTAACACAAAATGGCAGTACTCGGTATCAGTGAGTACTTACAGAATGAATACTCGTACTGGTATCGATCATCTCTAGCTGACAGCGCAGCTTTGAAGGTGGCCAATTAGTCTGTGTCGAGGTCAAAGATTAGGGGAGTTCAAGATGAGATGGCAGCAGGAGTGGGAGAGAAACGCAGGTCTGTTACGGCCGATAACACACACGTGCGTGCGCTGCTTCCTGTAAATGGAGACGTTTTCCACCAGGGCGGCGGTGTCGGCCGTTTCTTTTAAATAACATTGCAGTCAAGCCTAATCCTTCAATCAGTAGCTTAGCCACACCCTCCTGTACACTCATTAAAAAAAGCTAATGACGTATAGATACGTCATATGTACACGGCGACTAAGGCTACGTTCACACTGCAGGCAAATGCGACCCAGATCTGATTTTTTTTGCCCAAATACACCCTGTAACAGTTTTTTTTATGTTAGTCTGAATGGCTCAATTCCGATTTATTCATATCCGACCTGGGTCATATGTGGTCTTAGATCGGAAACGTATCAGACTTTTTGCAATGCGACCGCAGTCTGAACGGCCAGGTCGCATATATCCGACCTCGACGTCCAATATGCGCTACGCGCGGGCGGGGGCTTTAAGCTTGATTTATGCTTGACGCAACCGCGAGGTCTACACTGCTCAGGAGACATACGTGAATCGGCAAAGTTGTTTCGGTTAACAGTTGTGACTATATTTGACTTTAATTTAATCCCACTTGAAACATGAAGTATAAAGATGACATTTGTGGTGGTGATATTAGTCATTTAGCCACGCAGACGGCTCATTTATTACCCGCGGCAATGACGTGATGTCATCGTTAGGGAGGAAAAAGAAAGATGTTTGTGAGATGAGGCGCTCAAACAGGCTCGCCACATTTTCACAAAATATTATTTCTACCTCCTCCTGCATCATCTCTCTGTAGATATGAGATGGTCAAAATATAGACCCTGACGACGGACTTATAAAAGTCCCTGGACCATAAGTATTTACTTCCGCAAACACAGCGTTGTGAGTGACGTTGTATCTACTTGTGCGCATGCGGGTCACTTTGAGGGCGCATTACGTCCACACAGGAGACAGACTGAGGTCGCAATTAATAGGTAATGTGAACGCTTACTCAAAAAAATCAGATTTCACCCAAAAAATCTGAATTGAGCATTAAGACCTGCAGTGTGAACGTAGCCTATGACGTATTGGTATGTCATATGTATTGAAAGAGTTAAGAGTATGTGTAGCAACTTAAGCCGCTTTTGGCCATTAATGTTGATTTGCATATTATTCTGGCCTTCCCTATTTCAGATTTACTCTCTCTGTTTTAGGTCTTCGAGAGTTAAGGGTTGCTGGCCTGTCCTGGACATGCCTGTCAGCATTGGTCTCTTCTACTCTTCCCTATCTTCGACTACTGGATCTGCGTTGGTGTGAAGGCATTAAAGATACCCAATTTAAAGAGCTCCTCACCCATCATGGTCAGATTCAACACAAATGAGCAGGCTCACAGATTTTCTACATTTCTTTCCACTGACATTATGGCAATTCAACTCCCACCCCATCCCCTTTTCCCCAAACTTAGGCCCAGAGTCATCTCGCTGCAGACTAAAGAATATAGTGGCACTGCACCTGTCTGGTCTGGATATCAATGAGTCCTCAATAAGACTTATGCAGCGTCATATGCCACACTTGGAGAAGCTGGATCTTGGTCACTGCAAGAACATTACAGATTCTTCAATAGCTTTGCTGGCAGCAGGGGGCACACACACTCGCAACAACCTCAATGAACTCATTTTATCAGGTATTACTTTAACATTTTGTAATTTTTCAGAGACTGCATTCAACTATGAGGCTTTTCACAGTTTTCACACTTAACTCATTCAATGCCAAAAACATAAATATTGTATGTCTTTCAAAACGTAGCCTCGCGCTCCCAAAGATGTATTTATATGTCTTTCACATTTTTATGTGAGCGTGTACAAGGCGGTCTGACAACAGAGAGGGAATTTATGAAAATTGTGCACTTTATGACAAGTTTTTGCAATTTGGTTTGCACCCAAAGATGTATTTATATGTCTTTCACATTTTTATGTGAGCGTGTACAAGGGGGTCTGACAACAGAGAGGGAATTTATGAAAATTGTGCACTTTATGACAAGTTTTTGCAATTTGGTTTGGTGTTGGGTATGGGCACAAGGTTTTCAAAAAACACCGTATATAAGTTGGGGTTGCCCCCTGATGGCTGATATGCACAAATTTAAGTCATAAATGGACAAATGAAAAGGCTATTGTAAAGATATTTCTGGGCAAATTCTTATAGAGCAGCTTTAAACGAACAACTGCTTCGTAGTTAGAATCAGCAGACGCATTACTGCATTACTAATAATACATTTTAAATCAATTGAAGGTTGTGCTTTGTAAAACGCTTAAACACCGTATAGTGTGGATAAAGCACTATATAAGTCTTCTCCTTTTACTATTTAGGTCAAATTTTCTTTTATTATTTTCTTCGTTTGCTGTCTTCAGCAAGATTAGCAAATGGCTATTTTAAGAGCGAGTCAAGCCCCTACTATTTAGGTAATCAAACAAATTATTGGTTGTAGAACATCTAGTAATTTAATGCTGCTTTTCCATTAGCCCCACACGCCACGCTACCACACCGCACGGTACGACACTACACGGCCTCTATTGTATTTCCATTACAACAGGCGTGCTGTGGGATGGGGGCGTTCATTTGAACTGTCTAAGCTTGCGTGTGTGAATCTACCATAACATTTCACGAGTGGCAAGTCGCGTAAACATTGCACCAAAATTACAATTTCATATGGACCATCATGGATGAAATATTGCAATCTTGATTTCACGACCGGCTCCAGAAGCTCGCCGCCTGTGCTATTTCTGAATGGAGAGCTCAGCCTCATTCATTTAACTGCGTCTCAAGCTTTCATTCACGTGAACATACGACCAGGCAAACATTGTGTGCTCTCGCGATTTTTTTAAAACCTTAGTCATTACAAATCCATCCACAAGTTCCTGTTGAATTTTAAATATAGTTAAGCGTTGTTGTAAAACATTATTTTATTTATTGTACATACTGTATTTTTATGACTTTGGCGAAGACACTTGCCTCGCTTGCGTAAAATGTGCATCGGATGACAGTGACGACACGTCCCCGCTCGGCCCCGGACGACCGGCGCTGCAGAACCACCTCTGAGATGGTTCTAAAAAGTGGTTCCGTTGTAAACGCTCGGCCCAGAAAAAGTTACATGGAAACGCAAACATCCGGGGACAAAAAATGCTGTTTCGGTGTGGAACCGGTCCGGAGGAAAAGCGGCAGAAACGATATTCATATATTGATAATTGCTTTATTCTCACTTCATGTCTAACCGTTTGGATCCAATTTTCATGTCCAGTGCAAGTCTAGTGCAGAGTGTAGTCTGTGTGCATGGGTGCAATTTGCACAGGTAGAATTAGGCGAAAGGGAGCATTTGTGCTCATTGTGTGCCCTTGTGAGTTGGAACACAGCTGACTCCCGGCTAATCAAAGCTGCTCCCCTCATTTTCGTTAAAATCAGGGTGGTGGAAATGCACACATACTTGACATCACGGAAGCAGAAAATGACTTGCCGGGTTCCAAGCAAACAGATTGGTGCATGCAGAGTGCATGATCTAAATTAAACGGCAAGATCTCCCCTTGCAGATGATGTAGATGTAGTCCAATCATCCATTTATTGCACACCACACAGCTCCAATTGGCCCAGCACCACAACACATGTCCTCCATTGCATAAAGTGGAAGGAGTTGGGGGCGGGCAGGATCAAGGATCAATTTCTTTGAGAGCATATGTATGTACCTAAATTTGCTTTATAACCAAACTGCCTGTCTGAGAATGCAACAATTGTTAAGATTATATCCAGCAATATTGCTTCAACAACTTTCAACACAATACTAGCCAAGGCTGTCTGAACTGCCAATCCTCCCAGCTTTGTCTTTAATGATCAGAACTAACAGCACAATTAGCATGGAGTCAGGCAAAAAAAACATGAACAAAAAAGCTGTGAGACAGCTTGAGATCAGGAGGACTAACCTTGCACAAACTTTAGTGTTCAGCTGGCATCGATGCCATCTAACCCAAAAGCTTTGTCATTTGACTAATTGGAGATAGCTTTAAGTATTTCACGACAAAGGGTTGAATCTGAGCTGCCAACATCATTCACATAATAAGAGTAAATAACTTGCCCTAATGTTGGCGCCATATCTCCAAGATATTATCTGTGCCAGAGGTGCCATCAACAGCACATGGCAGAGAGTTTCATAGCACTAACCTTCTTCCAAAATTAATGTGTTGTTACACTGCAATTTTCTGGCCATAGAGTCAGCTCTCATTGCTTGACCTTTTTTATTTATTTTTTAACAATGAAGCGTAGTGCATATTTATATTGCACATTGGTGACCCTCTTATACTATAAATGTAACCACATCTTGGCCTTGCAGCCAGTATCCACTCTCTAAATGCATCACATTTTTGCTTTCTTTTTAGGTTTAAGTCTTTGCAAAATATTTATTTGACTTGAATGTCATCATAAATGGAAGAAATAGCTAAGATATGATCAGTTCTTGCAGTTATTATCTCTACACACGACTGCTTCTCAAAGCAGGTGTATATTTCCTAATAAGGTGTCTATACTCGCACAATATGATACATACAAAGTACAACAATATAACTGTTATGCTGTTTAATGATGTTTTCCTATTATGCATTAACCTTTAAGAATATGTTTTGATAGGTGACTACACATGGGATAGAGCCAAACATCTTTATTGTTGTAATTTGGCATTAGTTCTTAAAATAGTCTTTGACCTTAAAATTACATTGGAATATAAATTTGATTTAATGGATCCATGACACCAAGAAAAAAAAGTAATGTTGGACATTTCAGTCTTCTGTGGCAGCCATATTTGATTTTGTGCATATCGGCCACCAGGTAGTGACCCCGACTTGTATGTGGTGGTTTTTGAAAACCTTGTACCCATGCCTATCACCATGCAAACTTGCAAAAACTTGTCACAAAGTGCACAATTTGCTCACATTTTCACAAATTGTCTCTCCGTTATGGAGGATCAGGCATGCTGCGATGTTTTTTGTTTAGTTTTGTTTTTTGCTTATTTAGGGACAACAAAAATATTTGATTCAAAGTCAATGTTGATTAATGCAGGTCACAGACATGTCTTTTAAACATTTGAGAACTATTTTAATATGTGGAAAAGTGACATAATATAAGACCTTTAAAAGTAACCCCCACTGTCTTGACAAGTGTGCTCTTTAATTTGTATTTGGTTTTACTAACATAACTATGAGATTCACTTTTCAAAAATCATTTCCAGTTTAATACATTTTGTAGAAACTTTATTTGGACGTACGCCGCCGTTGTTATTTACGCATTCAGTGCGTAGTGACGTAGAATGGCGGCTGGCTCTCTGCCGCGCAATGTGAAACGCCTATAATGAAAGCAAGGTAAGCCTCCGTTAGGTTCCTAAAGGGACGAACAAAACTCTTGAATGTCTGGTGAATGACGAGAGCACGGCATGGGGGATCCCGATCGCATGTTGTTTCCTGGAACGCTACAAAGCTTAACTTGCTTTCTTTATAGACGTTTCACATTGCTCGGCAGAGAGCCTGCAGCGATTCTACGTCACTACGCACTGAATGCTTTGCAAAGTAAACAATGGTGGCGTACGTCCAAATAAAGTTTCTACAAAATTTATTAAACTGGAAATGATTTTTGAAAAATGAATCTCATAGTTATGTTAGTAACAACCAAATAAATAATATATAGCAAACTTGTCATAACACTCGGTGTTCCTTTTAAGTACTCAATATATCCTCTGTATTCTCTGGAGAAAGCTGCAAAAACATAATTTGACATTTTTCAACAATAACAGCAACAGCTATTGTCAATTCTTGCTCATCAGTACCTTGAGGTAACTGCGGTAGACTCATATGGCTAACTCAGGCAGGGGCAAGCTTTGAACAAAACAAAGCTAGAGAGGCCAGATGCGTGGATGTTGAGTAACAGGAAGAGCTCGGAGCGCACGGTCGAATAATCACCGCGTCGGTGATTATTCGATGTGTCTACGTCATAGTCCACAAGTGACGTAGTCGGCCACTTCTCGTGTAATGAGAGGACAAACAGCCAAGTTGTGTTTATCCCAGTGTTTAACCTTAAGCTGGCACCAAACACACAGCCCCAAATTCAAGCTTTCAACAAACAAACATGCACTAAAATGTCTAAATAATGACCAGGACATGTAGACGGCATTAGTCTCCACCAGTTTATACAGTTCATCAGCAAAAAAAGTTGATTAAGAGTTCCCTTCTTACTTGTTCCTATTTCCTATGACATTTTTTTAAGTTCCCAAGGAGATTAGAAAATAAATGTGCACATTATCTAAACCTGATTGCTTACTTCGTGTGTGTGTGTGTATGTGCGTGGGGGTGTGTTTGTGTTTTAACAATTTATATTAACCTCTAAGATGGAAAAATAACTTACAAACTATTAAAGTGTAGCAACCTGGATTTTCATTGTGACTTTTGAAGTCTGCACAGTCAACGTTCTCAAAAATACATCACAGTAGATCTTAATTTTTTTATCCCAACTACACCCGAAAATAGGGAATTTATTAAATAAAAACTGTTGATTATATGAAAAATAAAAACTGTTCATTCGCTATGTTGTCATTTTGTTTAATAAAACATTACATAAATAAAACAAACTCCTTTTTTTTTTTTTATTACAATAAATGTTGCAGACATTCGCATTTTCGCAAACTATTTTGCTAGACCCCATAAAATGTTGAACATTTTAATTCCACATCACCTTCGTCCTTTTTTTTTTTAAGCGTGTGCAGACGGGTTTTTAAGCACTTTCTCTGTCGTGACGAGGAAAATATGAAATGCAAAATTTGATGCCCAGCCCCTGTCCTATAGTATTTTTAAAACTTAAGATTTGTTGCCCCTGTTGTTGTCCCAGGTCTTGATATGGTACAGCCCAAGTATGAAGTCAATCAGGTTTACTGTCTATGACAAGGAGCCAAAAGTATGACATCTGTGAATGTGTAAAAATTGACCAAAATCACACATTCAAAAATTCATATCTCACTTCATGTTCTTTTAACATATGGCTGGCTCAAAGAGATTTTTTTGTAAGTCTGGGCTCTTTCATATATCTCTAAATTTTCAGAGATCTTGCTGAAATGTGCAACCAGGGCTGCTTTGTCCTTTTTTCTTTTTCTTTTTTTTTATCGCTCGTTTTGCCAGGCCAGATGTGTGTGCCAAATTTTGAGTGTTTGTGCATGTTTAGGCCCTCAAAATCAGCATAGAGTTTTTGTGAAACGTTGCAAACAACGTTTCACAAAAACTCCCAAAGTTTGTGTTGTAACATCTTGAAGGCCTAAACAATCTTCTGAGGAAATATAAGGTAGATCCGGTAATCCCACTCAGCGAAAAACGTTGAATTAAAAAAAACATGTATTTATTTTTGCCATTTGGTGGCACTACCACTACTAGAAAATATAACTTTGTAGATCTCTTCAGGACTGGACTCTAATCCAATGTGTAAAATTTTGATAAGAAGGGGGACCGGAGGGTGTGTTCCAACTTTAGAGGGATCACACACCTCAGCCTCCCAGGTAAGGTCTATTCAGGGGTGCTGGAGAGGAGGGTCCGTCGGGAAGTCGAATCTCGGATTCAGGAGGAGCAGTGTGGTTTTCATCCCGGCCGTGGAGCAGTGGACCAGCTCTACACCCTCGGCAGGGTCCTCGAGGGTGCGTAGGAGTTTGCCCAACCAGTCCACATGTGCTTTGTGGACTTGGAGAAGGCGTTTGACCGTGTCCCTCGGGGAGTCCTGTGGGGGGTGCTTCGGGAGTATGAGGTACCGAGCCCCCTGATACTGGCTCTTCGGTCCCTGTACGATCGATGTCAGAGTTTGGTCCGCATTGCCGGCAGTAAGTCGAATTAGTTTTCTGTGAGGGTTGCCCTTTGTCACCGATTCTGTTCATAACTTTTATGGACAGAATTTCTAGGCGTAGCCGAGGCGTTTAGGAGGTCCGGTTTGGTGGCCTCAACATTGCATCCCTGCTTATTGCAGATGATGTGGTGCTGCTGGCTTCTTCAAGCCGTGATCTCCAACTCTCACTGGAGCGGTTCGCGGCCGAGTGTGAAGCGGTTGGGATGAAGATCACCACCTCCAAATCCGAGACCCTGGTCCTCAGTCGGAAAAGGGTGGACTGCCCTCTACAGGTCGAGGATGAGATCCTGCCCAAAGTGGAGGAGTTCAAGTATCTTGAGGTCTTGCTCACGAGTGAGGGTAGGTTGGAGCGGGAGATCGACAGGCTGATCGGTGCAGTGTCTGCAGTGATGCGGACGCTGTATCGGTCCGTTGTGGTAAAGGAGCTGAGCCGAAAAGCAAAGCTCTCGATTTACCGGTCGATCTACGTTCCTGCCCTCACCTATGGTCACGAGCTGTGGGTCGTGACCGAAAGAACAAGATCCCGGAGACAAGCGGCCGAAATGAGTTTCCTCCGCAGGGTAGTCGGGCTCTCCCTTAGAGATATGGTGAGAAGCTCGGTCATCCGGGAGGGACTCAGTGTCGAGCCGCTACTCCTCCGCGTTGAGAGGAGACAGTTGAGGTGGCTCGGGCATCTGGTTCGGATGCCTCCTAGAGCCTCCCTGGGGAGGTGTTCCGGGCATGTCCCACCGGCGGGAGGCCCCGGGGACGACCCAGGACACGCTGGAGAGACTACGTCTCTCGGCTGGCCTGGGAACACCTTGGGATCCCGTCGGAGGAGCTGGCTGAAGTGGCTGGGGAGAGGGAAATCTGGGCTTCCCTGCTAAAGCTGCTACCCACGCGACCCGACCCCGGATAAGCGGTAGATGATGGATGGATGGATGGAGGATCAGAAGCATTTTGTCTTTCGTGGTGAAGGAAATATTAAGCGGTCGCTGCTCGGTCCCTAATAATAATTTCTACAGATACAATAGGGACCTCGTAGCCGCCGATGCTTTGGTCCTAATAATTATTATTACAGATCCAATAGGGACCTCGTTCTGGCCCTAATCAGTAACTATCTTTTAAACACTATACTACTTAAAAACTATGGCCTGGATAATAAGCAAGAAAAGTGAGCAAACAATTGAGTGGCTTCTCTCTGTGTGCCAAAACAGGTTGTTATCAACTGAGTGATGGATGCATGTCCTACCTGAAGCGCATCTCTTCTTTGACTCTTCTGGACTTGAGAGGCTGCAAGAACATCAGTATACAAGCCTGCAACGCCTTCATCTCTGACCTGTCACACATTGCTGTGTACTGTATGATCGAGGAGAAGGTCATCCAATGTCTAAACTAAAAATACTTGCATAATAAACATCTGAAAATGCTTTTCCAAAAGATGTTTTTGACAAGCTAAGCTTGCTTGCATGTCACAGTACAAAAGGAGACTACTGACAGCTTTTTAAAGTTAAACTAGTTCATTACTTGGCTATAGGCAAGTCAATCTGCAGATGAATGCTGTGTTACTGTGATAAAACCTATTCACAACAAAATTGTGCGTGACTAAAGAGATTTCTGAACCATAACTGGACCACAATTGTGCAATACATGTTCTGTAGCGGTATCAGTTTGTGTTCCTGTTGAGGCTTCTTGCCCAGGTCATCTTTGTAAATGAGAATTAGTTCTCAAACATTTTTCCTGGTTAAATAAAGGTTAAATACATTTAAAAAAATATATATACATATTTAAGTTTCTACATAAGGCTGAACCACTTGAGGCATTTAGGTGGTGGGGTGAAGGCATGGGGTGGTTGGATTTCCATTCATCGTTGAAGTTTACACATTGTCTTTAGGCTTTACACCATCAGGATTTTTGGGGCCAAACACGATCGCCGATCAGCGAGTTAATAAAAAAGTATTTTCCAATCACCAATCCGCTCATAAGATGGAACAATGTGTCTGTTTAACCTATTAAGGCCAGGAGTGCATTACCACGTTTCTACCATTAGAGTAGGGAGCGCACAAGCGCTCTTCTACTTTTAAAGCCGAGAGAGCGGATACATCATTTTGTTTTGTTTTTACCAATTCTCGGTCTTTTAGCCGATGAAATGCATCAGAATATACACGAGAGGGTCACGTGGGCCTCGTAACATGTCCTGAAATTTTATTCTCGCATTCATCGCTGACGCAGATTTGTGGGAGTTATTAAATAAATTACACAATTGACAACGGCACAGGACAACTTTGAATCAGTGTAACCAGTCGACAGTGACATATTGTTAAGAAATATGTTTGTAGACAATGAGGATGTTGAAAATTTTGACGTCTTTGTAACGGAATGGACGACGAATAATTACCACTCTATTCCCTGAGGTTATTACAACTGCGCTCCAGTGTTGAAGGTAAATACCCGCAGATGTGACAGTTGTTTGTAGAATTATTATTAATTTTTTTTAATATTGAAGGTTTATAATTAGGAATGGGCGAGTACCTGGTACCAGGACACATTTCACAGTATCAGTACTCGTGACGGGTATCGATACTGGTATCGGCCCCCACTCTTGTGGCCGTTTTTCGGTCAGGAACTTAAGACTGGTTATTTTTGCATTAATTGACCGCTACAGGGGGGTAAGAGAGCACATAAGTCTTCAGTTGTACTCAACAATTTATTTAGCTCTGAATTGCGGACAGATCTTTGCATATTATATGTGACCCTCTCCGGCAAAATTATTTGGTTGTAGGAAACTAACAAGTAGCTTAATTGAGGAAAATAGAGCAGGAGGTTGAATATGTAGATTTTGAGATTTCTCCAAAAATAGCCTTCTTGAGGTCTCTATTTTCATTTCCCAGCAGCACAAAGGTAAAATATGTAATAGAAGTGTATGAAAATAAGCAGTTATTAGACACTGCAACGTAACTAGGGGGAGTAGGGTGGCCACTTCCATAAGGTCAAAAAGGGGAACTTTTTATTATTTTTATTAAGTGTTCCCTCGCTTTAACGCGGTTCACTTTTCACGGCTTCGCTGTTTCGCGGATTTTTTTGTGCAATTTTGCATGTGTTTTTTGTTTACATGTATGAAAGTTTGAACATTTGAGAATGTTTAAATGTGAGAAAATGTAAATGCCTCGAGAAAAGTGCATAAACTGGGTGGTGAGGGGTTTTAAAGCCTTAAAACATTTTTAATAAATGTAAAACATAAAGCTAACTACTTCACAGATTTCCTTTATTGTGGGTATTTTTTGGAACCTAACCCCAGCGAAAAACGAAGGAACACTGTACATCAGACTCACGCTGTATTTTCATCAACAATAAAGTTCTGCATGGTTTATAGATCATGTTTGTGTAAATAAATGGTAAAAAATATCAATAAAAATTATAACTTCTTTTTGACTATTTATTTAGTTTACAGTACCATGAGTTTAAATCACTAAGCACACAGAGCCTTCCCTTTCGTTTTGCAGCACATCATCCCTTTAGCTGTGGGCGAGTCACGAAAAATCTCTCTGTCCACTTTCACACCGCAGTCTACACTTCTTTAGGACTGGTGATCTTTTACAGCATGGTAGACTTAACAAAGTTCATCAGCAGTTATTTGATCATCCTGAAGCGTTGATGGTTCCCGAAAAAAATGTCTTCAATGATCACGCACCTGCTGCTGCTCGCCTGTTGATTTTATGCTTCTCGGTCCCTACGTGACGTTCTACGGCTGCTTTGCCTCGACTGCTCTGCCCCGACTGCTCATGTCCACGTCACATCGGCAAAGCGTGCAGAAACCGTGAAACGACTCTCGACTGCTTTTGGCCAGGAAATAGTGCTCTTTCGTCCATTCAATATTAAGATGTCGGCATTTTTGCTAGCGCTGTCTATTTCATACAACGCTGGACACGTACGCCGCTTCTTCAATGCGTCAAAAATGAACCGTCTGCGTGCATGCGTCGCAAATACCACTACACATTTTCACTTATGCTCTTTTAAGTGGGATGACATGAATATAAAAATGAGCTATGAAATATGAAACTTGAAGATGAAAAATTATTGCGATGATCTTCCATAAGCGAGTCACCCCGACACCCTGCCCCAAAATGCACACAGGTTATATTGTCCATTGTGTATTACTTGGGGGTGGGGTGGTGGAACAAAACAAAAACTGTTAAACCATCACAGCATTTTAATTTTTTTCAAGTGACCAAACGCATTTGAGATATAACATCCATGATAAATGATCAATAAAGCACTTATCACAGGCCACATCAAATGGCAAATAAACTTTTAATTGACATAAAATTATTAAATAAAATTTCCCCTGTGGTAATATGACCTAATTTAAGCAAGAAAATACCACGAGGAGCAATAATAAAATAACCAAACTTTGGCTGATGCCTCAGAAGCTGAATTGTAAGATGAATGTGATCTTGAAAGTTGAGGCTGATTTTATCTGTGGAGAGGTCAAACTTTGAAAACTTTAAAAGGGTTCAAATCTCAGACGATGGCCTTGCCTGTGTTGACAGTCTTCTGTTTTGATTTAATTATAACTGTTTTGATTTTAGTTATAACTGTTTAGATTTACTCATAACTGCTTTAATTTCCTCAGCAAAGCTTGATGAGTGTAATAATGTGACGGAACGTTTGAAGATTCTTCCTTCCTTTTCCCACGTAATTAGCCATCTGTTTTGGGGGAGAAAATGTGTTAAAAAGGATTCGCAACAAAACTGCTCGCCATTTCTGTAAACAACTATGTCCGAGTGAATGACTCTGTGACCCAGCCCCTTCTATCTGGGATTGGCTAGCAGTTGCCTTCATTTGCTTTTTAGATTTTGGGATGTACGATATGGACAAAATTTCATAGCTCAATATTGTTGCCAGACATCTCTATTCTTTGGCCTTTGACTCAGCAAGAGACTTCGCATCGTTGCAATACGTTGCTTTGCATCACTTGTTTTAATCCACAAAAAAAACAACGGCATTGGAACAGCGAGCACGCTCAATCATGTATTTCATTCATTTGTAAAAAAAATAAAATAAAAAAATAAGATAATATAAAGCAACATTCAAATTCAAAGTAACGTAAAATAAATTAAACTTGTTTTGTTTACCCCTGATCAACACAAAAACACACACATACACCCCAAAAAAAAAAAACACTTTCAGTGTAACAATACTACAAAATAATTCAAAGTAATTCAACTGCGTTGCGTGTTCTTGTGCTATATATATTTTTGCAGTAATTGTGCTTTTATTTAAAAAAAAAAATAATACAAATAGACTGAGAAGATTTTGTTTTACAATCCAGATTGTTCCACAGACTGACACCTTGATTTAAAATACATCTTTCTTTTTGTTTTTGTTCTATATTTGGGTTTGGAAAAAATGTTTGTTCCTCTGAATTTGTACTCACGTTCCCTTTTTTATAAATTTGGTCTTTATATTGACTGGTAAAATTTCATGATGGGCTTTATACAATATTTTAAAGCGGTTAAACTCCATCAATTCATTAAATATTAAAGTTTTTAGTTATATAAATAATGAATTAGTGTGGTCTCTGTATCCACAACCGCAAACAACACGAATAGCACGTTTCTCTAAAAGAAAAATCGGTTCAGTGTATATCAAAGGCTAAAAAAAAAAAAACTAGGGGAAAATATAAAAGAAACTGGACACTTAAGAGAGAGTATTACAATTCCCTTCCTGTCAAAATTTGATTGATGACATTGCTAATTAGATTAGGTGGGTCATCTGAGGGTCATGACCCCTCCCTAATGAAGATGCATGACCCTTAATGGGTTCCAGATATCACTTAATTGAGATTTATGACCCGTAATGAGACCATAAATTTGTCCCAATGGAGATTTTTGACCCTCAATAAGTTCCAGATGTCCTTTAATTGCGATGTATAACCCTTAATGAGGCTGTAAATCTGGCTCACTTTGAGATTTATGACCCATAATGAGTTCCAGATATCCTTTAATTGATATGTATGACCCTTAATAAGGCCATAAATGTGTCCTAATGATTTATGACCCTTAACGAGTTCCAATTGTCGTTTAACGAAGATCCTACACGAGGATTAATGATGTTAACTCTTTGACTGCCATAAACGTTATAAAACGTTTAGCATAAACCTAGGGAAGGGCGCCGAGGACGTTAAAAGACGTCCCCTATGTTTTTTTGTTTTTTTTTTGAAAACGGGTGCAGGAAAGCCTTGGGCAGCTGTGCTGAAAGTATCAGGCAGATCTGATTAGTAAAAGACTCGTTTTGGCCCCTAGAGGGCAGCGATGACTCTCTTTGCACAAGGTTGGATGGGCCGCCCACCGTGGGCGTCAGTAGAAGACGTGAGGCGGAGTTAGAGTGTTGAGGAGACAATGGCTGGTCAAGCCACAATGGCTTGACCAAGCAACCGGTTGCAAGCAGCTCACGCTTGAGCATTTTTTTCAAAGACGGAAAGCATCAATCAATACTAAAAAGCGCATTGATGTCGACGATGATGATGACTCCGAGCTTGACGCCAAAGTTGGAAGCCTTGACGCGACTGTTATGATCACGTAGTAAGCCTCACCGGCTAAGCGCGGCTAGCGCTGCTAAGGCCGGAAAACGCGCACAATAGCCGACCGGGTACTTCTACACAATCGGACATTCGATCGGGCGATGAAGAGTTGGCATCGACCAATGCAGATTGATGATGATGATGATGATGACTCCGAGCTTGACGCCAAAGTTGGAAGCCTTGACGCGACTGTTATGATCACGTAGTAAGCCTCACCGGCTAAGCGCGGCTAGCGCTGCTAACGCCGGAGCTGCACAAGCGGACATTCGATCGGACAATGAAGAGTACCCCGAGTCCAATGCATATTCATCGGAGGAGCGGGTACAGTCTGATCACGGAGAAGACACTGGTTCTGGACTACGATGCCACCATGAATGGAGTGGATAAGATGGATCAGAACATCTCTTACCACCCGGTATAGCAACTGAAGGACACGAGGAAGCGAGACGTAACGAAACCGTAGCATGATCCTGATATTAGACTTGATGGCAACACACACTGCAGTATATACTTGCTATTCCCCGGAAAAAAACGGCCGGCAAGAAAGTGGAGCACGCGAAGAGGCAATCTGTTGTGCAAATGCGGTTGCGTCTCCTTGCACGCAGGAGAGTGTTACACAAAGAAAAACTGTCGTTGAAACATCCACATATTTGTAAATAGCACCACAGTTGCACACATTTGTAAATAGTTTGCCAAATTGTTGTCAAATTGTTACACTGTTGAATGTAAATAAACGTATTTTGCTATCAAAAAACACTTTTTCATTCTTGGTGGTAGTGTTTTATAGAAGTAAAGCACTATTTAGGTGTTTGTGGCATCATTCATGGACAAAAAGAAGTGTCAAATTCACTAGAATGCATGAAATAATATCGTTTCACTAAAAGCTTGATTTCTCCGTATTTTGGTCCAAAACAGGCGAAATTGGGTCAAACTAACCATTTTCTATTGTTGATTACTAAAGAACGGAATGAGGTAGAAACAAACTTTTTTTTTCTGATGAAAGATGAAAGTCCAATCTTTCATTTGGTAGTACGTGTGTTTCCATAGTCCAAACAGAATATTTTCTGTGGACCTTGAAAGATCAGTCAAAATGCTTAAATCGGCTGGCACTGACGGCATCCCTTTTCTGAAAACGTCTGGCAGTCAAAGAGTTAAGGTGGTGTTCATACCTGGTTTTGCAGATATCACGGCTGACAAGGGTTCAAAAGTTAACGTTGTCTGGTCAACTTACGGATCCGGTGCACGCCCTAGATCGAGTGAATAATGAATAATAATGAGATTGAATAACGTGATCGGAGGGATTGGCTTGGTCTGTGTTAGAAAAGGATATAACAAGCGCTTTCAGCAGTCTTATACAGCTATGACGACGATGGCGGGGAAAATCAAAGTAATCAGTGCAGATAGGGCGTACTGGGTGCAAATTCATTCTGGATGCACCGCATAAGAAACAGATGTTTTTGCGCCGTATTCAGAAACCTCCTGCTGAGTCTTTGGAGGAGAAGTGGCCTTTGGAACCCTCTGCCTCATGGGGATACTGCTTCCTTTACGAGATGGGTGAGCTGTGTCTGTACTTAAGCATGGATGGAGTTGAAAACATCATCTAGTGGATATGGGAATCTAAATTCTAATGATTGGGGTGTATAATTCAGCTAATAGCTCGAGTCTTGCAAGAATGCATGCGGGCATCTGAACCATCGAATGTTTAAACCTTTACATGGGTTTCGAGGACTACGACTACGCTGATGTTTGAGTAGTCAACGCCCCCACAAACCCCATACTCTGACGTCAGAAGCCAACGTTTTAAGTACCGCCCCATCACTCAAAAATTTGAAAAACACGCCTCTGACGACAAACCCCGCCAATTCAACCGCCTCTGTGATATAAAAGCGTGAGTCTCTAGCCAGACTACCATACGCCTGACAAAGCAAACAACAACGATGTCTCTTACCAGACAGTGTTCCAGACGCCTGGCAACATCGTGGACGCCTCTGGGTGTCCGGAGCGGGGTGCCTATGATGGAAAGATCGTGGCTCAAAGTCTCAAAAGGTACGCAGACAGAGAACTCTGACTACGAAGAGCCACCTCGAGGAAGACCAGCTGGACTGTTCTCAGCACCCCGCGACCCACGATGAGAGCATCCCTCCGCTGGAGAACTCTCAACAACTGCTGCTGACCGATGTACGTACGTAAGTACTTTGCCTCTCTGGAATACTCGCAACTACTGATGACGCCTGAGGATTTCCTCCCCAGCATTAATTACATGTTGAACTTGTTTCATCTGACTGCCGACAATAAAAAAGTCAAAACAGCGGCTGAGATTGTCCTGCTAGATTTCGAGCAAGAGAAGAAAATACTTGACAAGCTTGAGCAACTGGATGACCTTGAAGGCCTCGAATCGCTGTCGGATGACCTCAAGACTGTGTTGGACAAGTACTACAACTCCAAATAAAGACAATGGGAAATATTTTCTGAGAATTTTTGTGTTTGTGTAATTGGACGGACATTCTGCAGAGAACCATTCTACATACTCCTGACTCTGACCAAGACGGTTGAATTGAGAAAATGCTGTTGATTATACAAAAAGTCAGATCGTTGTCTTATTCGCTATTTCATGTATCTTGGGATTTTTTTGTCTGGTGTGTTGTGAGTGAGAGTAATTTGGGTTTGTCCAATACGAATAAAGCCGTTCTGGATGTATGGTGTAACGACGTGGGTGTAGGTCACCTGGCTACGATTATGGCAGTGTTTGTTGATTCTGCAAAATACTATCTCGAAAACAATTACCCTTTTGACTTACCTGTTGAATTGAAGACGTTTCAAACCGTCATTAAATTAAAAGTTAGTCCCTACGTCTTATCCTGTGTCTTTGAGTATATTAATTATTAGTATTGTTTTTTAGAATCGTGCATTTAATCATTTTTACAACTATTGTGTGATTATACTATTGTAACCATGTAATTAAGACGAAACAAAAAGAAGTCGCATCTGTGCATTTTTCAATAAATAATCGCAACACAAACCGCTCTAATTCATTTTTGATGATGGCTGAGAGAAAGTGTATGGAGGAGCTTTACTACGATGCCTCGCACCCGGCCACTTTTGGTGGTGTCGTTTACACTCGGGTGTACAGGATGTTAAGGGTAAAAAAGTAAATTGTGACAGAGTCAAGGATTTTTTAATCGAGCAAGATGCCTACACATTACACAAGCCGGCTAGAATAAATTTCCCCTGAAACATGTTTTTTGTTCCAAGGGCGCTGAATCTATTTCAGGCAGACCTCTGTGATATGCAGGCGCTGGCTGATTACAACGATGGATTTAAATATTTACTGACGGTTATCGATATTTTTTTCAAATTTCAAGTTCGCGTTTTGGAGGACAAGACCGCTCAAGTGGTTAAAGCTTTTCAATCTGTTTTATCGGAGAGTGGCACCCCTCGAAAAATACAAACAGACGCGGATAAATAATTTTTCAAGACCTTTTCAGAACCTGATGAAAAAACACATCATTCATTTTGCCACGGCCATTGATCTGAAAGCCCAGGTTGTTGAGATGTTCAATAGAACTTTAAAAACTAGAATGTGGAGATATTTCACGGCCAAAAACACGTATATCGACGTCGTACAAGATTTAGTAAGAGGCTAAAACGAGAGCTATCATAAAAGTATAACAATGAAACCCAATCAAGTTACTGCCGAAAATACTCTTCAGGTTTTCCAGAATCTATACAGCAACATACCGATTGGTCGGAGTAAAAAATTTAAAATACATTTTAAAACCGGAGATGTGGTGAGGATATCTAAATTGAGAGGGGTATTTGATTTAAAAAAAAATACAAGCAAATGCATTCCTCATTTCCCACCCGTCTACAAACTCAGAGATTATGATGGGGATGTCATAGAAGGATTATTTTACAAAGCTTAATTACAAAAGGTTGAACGTATCAAAATACCATACATTCCATGTTGAGAAAATCCTTAAAAGGCGCACGGTGAGGGATCAGAGACAACACCTCATTTTTTGGGAGTGGTGGCCCTCTAAATTTGACAGCTGGATCCCTGCTTCTCAGATTGTAGACGTTTAAAAAGTGTTTCAAATACAACTTGCATCCGACGCAATCATGGACCCCTTACACGATGGAGGATTCTACATTGCTCTACCTTCTAACGCTAGAATGGACGTGTTTACGGACAATACAATCTCGCAGTTCAGAGTAAATTCGGCCCAGCACATCGATCTCGAAGGAAGTTGGGAAGTGGCCCTGACTGAGATTTCATACCCTCGTAGTATGGATAAACGTTCCCGAAAGCCAGACTACTTTCCACATAAGGGATATGACAGCTTCCACAGCCAAGGATGCAAATAAATCAGAGACGTCGAGGGGTTCTGATAAATGAATTTCTAACCCATACCTTGGACATCACGCCCGGGAAATATGAGGATCTTAACAAGATACAAGAAGCGGTTCAGGCTATTATAAAACAAAAAATATGGACTCACGTTTTTCTCTATTACGATCCTAATACACGGAAATTTCATTGGACGGCGATTGAAAGTTATAAGATTTGCTTTAATGCACCGTTGGCTTACATACTAGGTATAAGGGAAGGACAATGGTTACTACTATAAAACCTAATTGGCTACCTGCCCCGTACCCGCCCGATATAAAGACGGATTAGTACCATTTATACGTTTATACAGACATGGTGCAACACCAGATGGTAGGGGATGCCTATGCTTCGTTACTGAGGACTGTCCCCATAGAAGGGAAATACGGGAAGATTATATTTAAAACTTTCAACCCTCCTTACTTCCTGCCGGTTAGTAAGAGAAATATTGAAGACATAGGAATACAGATTAAAACGGATCAGAATCAGCCAGTTAATTTTATATACGTAAAGATGATTATTACCTTGCATTTTAAACCGAGGTAAAATATGGTCGTGATGGAAACACACCCGTATCTATACCGTTTTGTCAATTATTATGAGACCCAAGCAGGAGGGTCGCTTCCGGGTTTTCACGGGGCCCCTGTACAGTACGGCAGAGGTTTGGGGTCTATTTTTTCTAAACGATTCCGTTTTGATGTACCTTTGGTTAAAAAAGGTTTTACAGTAGCAAAGCCTCACCTGCAGTCATTGCTACGGATGTGGCAGGATGTGTGATGGAAAGAATACAATGTAAAGAAAAGAATCAAGATTGATCCGGTTTGATGGTTTTGGCTCGAAGACCTTTGAGGAGACCGATAAGTCGGAGGCTTGTTACACATAAAAAGCGTAGGCGTGCTGTGAAAAGGAAATCAGTTTCAAGAAGGAAGTGTCGAAGAAGCAACGCCGATATTTTCTCTTAATAACCTGACGGAAAATGGCGCTTTTACATCACAAGTCACAAGAATGCATTCTATCAGAATTAATTTGTTCTCTCCCCCGATGACCCGACTCTCGATAGAACAAAGCCAATACGTCGAAATGTTACCCTTATCAGCGTTGACAGAGCAAGGACCCATCGAGTTCTTCATACCAAGGGACAGATCCAAATATATGGATCTCTCGGAAACACAATGCTTTACCTGCGTTTGCAAGTGACTCAGAGATGGCAGCCATCTGGCCCCCAATGACCGCGTAGGTATTATCAGACCTTACCTTAGACCTTTAGTCCTTCCAGCGTCAGGGGCAGCAAAAAGTTTGAGTCTACAACATTTAGTTAAGGTGTGAGAGCCAAAATGAACTTTTTATTGCTTTAAATGCATTTTCAGCCTGATTGTACACTTCAGGTGAAAATGTCAAAATCTTCAAAATGAGCAAAAGCACAATGAAATTAATGCTGGAATCATCTTCATTTTGCTAAAATACACCAATGACAGCAAAAAGTTTGAGTCTACAACATTTAGTTAAGGTGTGAGAGCCAAAATGAACTTTGTATTGCTTTAAATGCATTTTCAGCCCGATTGTACACTTCAGGTGAAACTGTCAAAATCTTCAAAATGAGCAAAAGCACAATGCAATTAATGCTGGAATCATCTTCAGGTTGCTAAAATACACTAATGACAGCAAAAAGTTTGAGTCTACAACATTTAGTTAAGGTGTGAGAGCCAAAATGAACTTTGTATTGCTTTAAATGCATTTTCAGCCTGATTGTACACTTCAGGTGAAAATGTCAAAATCTTCAAAATGAGCAAAAGCACAATGAAATTAATGCTGGAATCATCTTCATTTTGCTAAAATACACCAATGACAGCAAAAAGTTTGAGTCTACAACATTTAGTTAAGGTGTGAGAGCCAAAATGAACTTTGTATTGCTTTAAATGCATTTTCAGCCCGATTGTACACTTCAAGTGAAAATGTCAAAATCTTCAAAATGAGCAAAAGCACAATGAAATTAATGCTGGAATCATCTTAATTTTGCTAAAATACACTACTGACAGCAAAAAGTTTGAGTCTACAACATTTAGTTAAGGTGTGAGAGCCAAAATGAACTTTTTATTGCTTTAAATGCATTTTCAGCCCGATTGTACACTTCAGGTGAAAATGTCAAAATCTTCAAAATGAGCAAAAGCACAATGAAATTAATGCTGGAATCATCTTCATTTTGCTAAAATACACTAATGACAGCAAAAAGTTTGAGTCTACAACATTTAGTTAAGGTGTGAGAGCCAAAATGAACTTTTTATTGCTTTAAATGCATTTTCAGCCCGATTGTTCACTTCAGATGAAAATGTCAAAATCTCCAAAATGAGCAAAAGCACAATGAAATTAATGCTGGAATCATCTTCATTTTGCTAAAATACACCAATGACAGCAAAAAGTTCGAGTCTACAACATTTAGTTAAGGTGTGAGAGCCAAAATTAACTTTTTATTGCTTTAAATGCATTTTCTGCCCGATTGTACGCTTCAGGTGAAAATGTCAAAATCTTCAAAATGAGCAAAAGCACAATGAAATTAATGCTGGAATCATCTTCATTTTGCTAAAATACACTAATGACAGCAAAAAGTTTGAGTCTACAACATTTAGTTAAGGTGTGAGAGCCAAAATGAACTTTTTATTGCTTTAAATGCATTTTCAGCCCGATTGTACACTTCAGGTGAAAATGATAAAATCTTCAAAATGAGCAAAAGCACAATGAAATTAATGCTGGAATCATCTTCATTTTGCTAAAATACACCAATGACAGCAAAAAGTTTGAGTCTACAACATTTAGTTAAGGTGTGAGAGCCAAAATGAACTTTTTATTGCTTTAAATGCATTTTCAGCCTGATTGTACACTTCAGGTGAAAATGTCAAAATCTTCAAAATGAGCAAAAGCACAATGAAATTAATGCTGGAATCATCTTCATTTTGCTAAAATACACCAATGACAGCAAAAAGTTTGAGTCTACAACATTTAGTTAAGGTGTGAGAGCCAAAATGAACTTTGTATTGCTTTAAATGCATTTTCAGCCCGATTGTACACTTCAGGTGAAACTGTCAAAATCTTCAAAATGAGCAAAAGCACAATGCAATTAATGCTGGAATCATCTTCAGGTTGCTAAAATACACTAATGACAGCAAAAAGTTTGAGTCTACAACATTTAGTTAAGGTGTGAGAGCCAAAATGAACTTTGTATTGCTTTAAATGCATTTTCAGCCTGATTGTACACTTCAGGTGAAAATGTCAAAATCTTCAAAATGAGCAAAAGCACAATGAAATTAATGCTGGAATCATCTTCATTTTGCTAAAATACACCAATGACAGCAAAAAGTTTGAGTCTACAACATTTAGTTAAGGTGTGAGAGCCAAAATGAACTTTGTATTGCTTTAAATGCATTTTCAGCCCGATTGTACACTTCAAGTGAAAATGTCAAAATCTTCAAAATGAGCAAAAGCACAATGAAATTAATGCTGGAATCATCTTAATTTTGCTAAAATACACTACTGACAGCAAAAAGTTTGAGTCTACAACATTTAGTTAAGGTGTGAGAGCCAAAATGAACTTTTTATTGCTTTAAATGCATTTTCAGCCCGATTGTACACTTCAGGTGAAAATGTCAAAATCTTCAAAATGAGCAAAAGCACAATGAAATTAATGCTGGAATCATCTTCATTTTGCTAAAATACACTAATGACAGCAAAAAGTTTGAGTCTACAACATTTAGTTAAGGTGTGAGAGCCAAAATGAACTTTTTATTGCTTTAAATGCATTTTCAGCCCGATTGTTCACTTCAGATGAAAATGTCAAAATCTCCAAAATGAGCAAAAGCACAATGAAATTAATGCTGGAATCATCTTCATTTTGCTAAAATACACCAATGACAGCAAAAAGTTCGAGTCTACAACATTTAGTTAAGGTGTGAGAGCCAAAATAAACTTTTTATTGCTTTAAATGCATTTTCTGCCCGATTGTACGCTTCAGGTGAAAATGTCAAAATCTTCAAAATGAGCAAAAGCACAATGAAATTAATGCTGGAATCATCTTCATTTTGCTAAAATACACTAATGACAGCAAAAAGTTTGAGTCTACAACATTTAGTTAAGGTGTGAGAGCCAAAATGAACTTTTTATTGCTTTAAATGCATTTTCAGCCCGATTGTACACTTCAGGTGAAAATGATAAAATCTTCAAAATGAGCAAAAGCACAATGAAATTAATGCTGGAATCATCTTCATTTTAATAAAATACACCAATGACAGCAAAAAGTTTGAGTCTACAACATTTAGTTAAGGTGTGAGAGCCAAAATGAACTTTGTATTGCTTTAAATGCATTTTCAGCCCGATTGTACACTTCAGGTGAAACTGTCAAAATCTTCAAAATGAGCAAAAGCACAATGCAATTAATGCTGGAATCATCTTCAGGTTGCTAAAATACACTAATGACAGCAACAAGTTTGAGTCTACAACATTTAGTTAAGGTGTGAGAGCCAAAATGAACTTTTTATTGCTTTAAATGCATTTTCAGCCCGATTGTACACTTCAGGTGAAAATGTCAAAATCTTCAAAATGAGCGAAAGCACAATGAAATTAATGCTGGAATTATCTTCTTTTTGCTAAAATACACTACTGACAGCAAAAAGTTTGAGTCTACAACATTTAGTTAAGGTGTGAGAGCCAAAATGAACTTTTTATTGCTTTAAATGCATTTTCTGCCCGATTGTACGCTTCAGGTGAAAATGTCAAAATCTTCAAAATGAGCAAAAGCACAATGAAATTAATGCTGGAATCATCTTCATTTTGCTAAAATACACTAATGACAGCAAAAAGTTTGAGTCTACAACATTTAGTTAAGGTGTGAGAGCCAAAATGAACTTTGTATTGCTTTAAATGCATTTTCAGCCCGATTGTACACTTCAGGTGAAACTGTCAAAATCTTCAAAATGAGCGAAAGCACAATGAAATTAATGCTGGAATCATCTTCATTTTGCTAAAATACACTACTGACAGCAAAAAGTTTGAGTCTACAACATTTAGTTAAGGTGTGAGAGCCAAAATGAACTTTTTATTGCTTTAAATGCATTTTCTGCCCGATTGTACGCTTCAGGTGAAAATGTCAAAATCTTCAAAATGAGCAAAAGCACAATGAAATTAATGCTGGAATCATCTTCATTTTGCTAAAATACACTAATGACAGCAAAAAGTTTGAGTCTACAACATTTAGTTAAGGTGTGAGAGCCAAAATTAACTTTGTATTGCTTTAAAATTCATTTTCAGCCCGATTGTACACTTCAGGTGAAACTGTCAAAATCTTAAAAATGAGCAAAAGCACAATGAAATTAATGTTGGAATCATCTTCAAGTTGCTAAAATACACTAATGACAGCAAAAAGTTTGAGTCTACAACATTTAGTTAAGGTGTGAGAGCCAAAATGAACTTTGTATTGCTTTAAATGCATTTTCAGCCCGATTGTACACTTAAGGTGAAAATGTCAAAATCTTCAAAATGAGCGAAAGCACAATGAAATTAATGCTGGAATCATCTTCAGTTTGCTAAAATACACTAATGACAGCAAAAAGTTTGAGTCTACAACATTTAGTTAAGGTGTGAGAGCCAAAATGAACTTTTTATTGCTTTAAATGCATTTTCAGCCCGATTGTACACTTCAGGTGAAAATGTCAAAATCTTCAAAATGAGCAAAAGCACAATGAAATTAATGCTGGAATAATCTTCAAGTTGCTAAAATACACTAATGACAGCAAAAAGTTTGAGTCTACAACATTTAGTTAAGGTGTGAGAGCCAAAATGAACTTTTTATTGCTTTAAATGCATTTTCAGCCCGATTGTACACTTCAGGTGAAAATGTCAAAATCTTCAAAATGAGCAAAAGCACAATGAAATTAATGCTGGAATCATCTTCATTTTGCTAAAATACACTAATGACAGCAAAAAGTTTGAGTCTACAACATTTAGTTAAGGTGTGAGAGCCAAAATGAACTTTGTATTGCTTTAAAATTCATTTTCAGCCCGATTGTACACTTCAGGTGAAATTGTCAAAATCTTCAAAATGAGCAAAAGCACAATGAAATTAATGCTGGAATCATCTTCAAGTTGCTAAAATACACTAATGACAGCAAAAAGTTTGAGTCTACAATATTTAGTTAAGGTGTGAGAGCCAAAATGAACTTTGTATTGCTTTAAATGCATTTTCAGCCCAATAGTACACTTCAGGTGAAACTGTCAAAATCTTCAAAATGAGCAAAAGCACAATTAAATTAATGCTGGAATCATCTTCAAGTTGCTAAAATACACTAATGACAGCAAAAAGTTTGAGTCTACAACATTTAGTTAAGGTGTGAGAGCCTAAATGAACTTTGTATTGCTGTAAACGCGTTTTCAGCACCTGATTGTACACTTCAGGTGAAACTGTCAAAATCTTCAAAATGAGCAAAAGCACAATTAAATTAATGCTGGAATCATCTTCATTTTGCTAAAATACACCAATGACAGCAAAAAGTTCGAGTCTACAACATTTAGTTAAGGTGTGAGAGCCAAAATGAACTTTTTATTGCTTTAAATGCATTTTCAGCCCGATTGTACACTTCAGGTGAAAATAACAAAATCTTCCAAATGAGCAAAAGCACAATGAAATTAATGCTGGAATCATCTTCATTTTGCTAAAATACACTAATAACAGCAAAAAGTTTGAGTCTACAACATTTAGTTAAGGTGCGAGAGCCAAAATGAACTTTTTATTGCTTTAAATGCATTTTCTGCCCGATTGTACACTTCAGGTGAAAATGTCAAAATCTTCAAAATGAGCAAAAGCACAATGAAATTAATGCTGGAATCATCTTCATTTTGCTAAAATACACTAATGACAGCAAAAAGTTTGAGTCTACAACATTTAGTTGAGGTGTGAGAGCCAAAATGAACCTTTTATTGCTTTAAATGCATTTTCAGCCCGATTGTACACTTCAGGTGAAAATGTCAAAATCTTCAAAATGAGCAAAAGCACAATGAAATTAAGGCTGGAATCATCTTCATTTTGCTAAAATACACTAATGACAGCAAAAAGTTTGAGTCTACAACATTTAGTTAAGGTGTGAGAGCCAAAATGAACTTTGTATTGCTTTAAATGCATTTTTAGCCCGATTGTACACTTCAGGTGAAAATGTCAAAATCTTCAAAATGAGCAAAAGCACAATGAAATTAATGCTGGAATCATCTTCATTTTGCTAAAATACACCAATGACAGCAAAAAGTTCGAGTCTACAACATTTAGTTAAGGTGTGAGAGCCAAAATAAACTTTTTATTGTTTTAAATGCATTTTCAGCCCGATTGTACACTTCAGGTGAAAATAACAAAATCTTCAAAATGAGCAAAAGCACAATGAAATTAATGCTGGAATCATCTTCAAGTTGCTAAAATACACTAATGACAGCAAAAAGTTTGAGTCTACAACATTTAGTTAAGGTGTGAGAGCCAAAATGAACTTTGTATTGCTTTAAATGCATTTTCAGCCCGATTGTACACTTCAGGTGAAACTGTCAAAATCTTCAAAATGAGCAAAAGCACAATGCAATTAATGCTGGAATCATCTTCAGGTTGCTAAAATACACTAATGACAGCAACAAGTTTGAGTCTACAACATTTAGTTAAGGTGCGAGAGCCAAAATGAACTTTTTATTGCTTTAAATGCATTTTCTGCCCGATTGTACACTTCAGGTGAAAATGTCAAAATCTTCAAAATGAGCAAAAGCACAATGAAATTAATGCTGGAATCATCTTCATTTTGCTAAAATACACTACTGACAGCAAAAAGTTTGAGTCTACAACATTTAGTTAAGGTGTGAGAGCCAAAATGAACTTTTTATTGCTTTAAATGCATTTTCAGCCCGATTGTACACTTCAGGTGAAAATGTCAAAATCTTCAAAATGAGCGAAAGCACAATGAAATTAATGCTGGAATCATCTTCATTTTGCTAAAATACACTAATGACTGCAACAAGTTTGAGTCTACAACATTTAGTTAAGGTGTGAGAGCCAAAATGAACTTTTTATTGCTTTAAATGCATTTTCAGCCCGATTGTACACTTCAGGTGAAAATGTCAAAATCTTCAAAATGAGCAAAAGCACAATGAAATTAATGCTGGAATCATCTTCATTTTGCTAAAATACACTAATGACAGCAAAAAGTTTGAGTCTACAACATTTAGTTAAGGTGTGAGAGCCAAAATGAACTTTTTATTGCTTTAAATGCATTTTCAGCCCGATTGTACACTTCAGGTGAAAATGTCAAAATCTTCAAAATGAGCAAAAGCACAATGAAATTAATGCTGGAATCATCTTCAAGTTGCTAAAATACACTAATGACAGCAAAAAGTTTGAGTCTACAACATTTAGTTAAGGTGTGAGAGCCAAAATGAACTTTTTATTGCTTTAAATGCATTTTCAGCCCGATTGTACACTTCAGGTGAAAATGTCAAAATCTCCAAAATGAGCAAAAGCACAATGAAATTAATGCTGGAATCATCTTCATTTTGCCAAAATACACCAATGACAGCAAAAAGTTCGAGTCTACAACATTTAGTTAAGGTGTGAGAGCCAAAATGAACTTTTTATTGCTTTAAATGCATTTTCAGCCCGATTGTACACTTCAGGTGAAAATAACAAAATCTTCCAAATGAGCAAAAGCACAATGAAATTAATGCTGGAATCATCTTCATTTTGCTAAAATACACTAATAACAGCAAAAAGTTTGAGTCTACAACATTTAGTTAAGGTGCGAGAGCCAAAATGAACTTTTTATTGCTTTAAATGCATTTTCAGCCCGATTGTACACTTCAGGTGAAAATGTCAAAATCTTCAAAATGAGCAAAAGCACAATGAAATTAATGCTGGAATCATCTTCAAGTTGCTAAAATACACTAATGACAGCAAAAAGTTTGAGTCTACAACATTTAGTTAAGGTGTGAGAGCCAAAATGAACTTTTTATTGCTTTAAATGCATTTTCAGCCCGATTGTACACTTCAGGTGAAAATGTCAAAATCTCCAAAATGAGCAAAAGCACAATGAAATTAATGCTGGAATCATCTTCATTTTGCCAAAATACACCAATGACAGCAAAAAGTTCGAGTCTACAACATTTAGTTAAGGTGTGAGAGCCAAAATGAACTTTTTATTGCTTTAAATGCATTTTCAGCCCGATTGTACACTTCAGGTGAAAATAACAAAATCTTCCAAATGAGCAAAAGCACAATGAAATTAATGCTGGAATCATCTTCATTTTGCTAAAATACACTAATAACAGCAAAAAGTTTGAGTCTACAACATTTAGTTAAGGTGCGAGAGCCAAAATGAACTTTTTATTGCTTTAAATGCATTTTCTGCCCGATTGTACACTTCAGGTGAAAATGTCAAAATCTTCAAAATGAGCAAAAGCACAATGAAATTAATGCTGGAATCATCTTCATTTTGCTAAAATACACTAATGACAGCAAAAAGTTTGAGTCTACAACATTTAGTTGAGGTGTGAGAGCCAAAATGAACTTTTTATTGCTTTAAATGCATTTTCAGCCCGATTGTACACTTCAGGTGAAAATGATAAAATCTTCAAAATGAGCAAAAGCACAATGAAATTAATGCTGGAATCATCTTCAGGTTGCTAAAATACACTAATGACAGCAACAAGTTTGAGTCTACAACATTTAGTTAAGGTGCGAGAGCCAAAATGAACTTTTTATTGCTTTAAATGCATTTTCTGCCCGATTGTACACTTCAGGTGAAAATGTCAAAATCTTCAAAATGAGCAAAAGCACAATGAAATTAATGCTGGAATCATCTTCATTTTGCTAAAATACACTAATGACAGCAAAAAGTTTGAGTCTACAACATTTAGTTGAGGTGTGAGAGCCAAAATGAACTTTTTATTGCTTTAAATGCATTTTCAGCCCGATTGTACACTTCAGGTGAAAATGTCAAAATCTTCAAAATGAGCGAAAGCACAATGAAATTAATGCTGGAATTATCTTCTTTTTGCTAAAATACACTACTGACAGCAAAAAGTTTGAGTCTACAACATTTAGTTAAGGTGTGAGAGCCAAAATGAACTTTTTATTGCTTTAAATGCATTTTCTGCCCGATTGTACGCTTCAGGTGAAAATGTCAAAATCTTCAAAATGAGCAAAAGCACAATGAAATTAATGCTGGAATCATCTTCATTTTGCTAAAATACACTAATGACAGCAAAAAGTTTGAGTCTACAACATTTAGTTAAGGTGTGAGAGCCAAAATGAACTTTTTATTGCTTTAAATGCATTTTCAGCCCGATTGTACACTTCAGGTGAAAATGATAAAATCTTCAAAATGAGCAAAAGCACAATGAAATTAATGCTGGAATCATCTTCATTTTTGCTAAAATACACCAATGACAGCAAAAAGTTTGAGTCTACAACATTTAGTTAAGGTGTGAGAGCCAAAATGAACTTTGTATTGCTTTAAATGCATTTTCAGCCCGATTGTACACTTCAGGTGAAACTGTCAAAATCTTCAAAATGAGCGAAAGCACAATGAAATTAATGCTGGAATCATCTTCATTTTGCTAAAATACACTACTGACAGCAAAAAGTTGGAGTCTACAACATTTAGTTAAGGTGTGAGAGCCAAAATGAACTTTTTATTGCTTTAAATGCATTTTCTGCCCGATTGTACGCTTCAGGTGAAAATGTCAAAATCTTCAAAATGAGCAAAAGCACAATGAAATTAATGCTGGAATCATCTTCATTTTGCTAAAATACACTAATGACAGCAAAAAGTTTGAGTCTACAACATTTAGTTAAGGTGTGAGAGCCAAAATGAACTTTTTATTGCTTTAAATGCATTTTCAGCCCGATTGTACACTTCAGGTGAAAATGATAAAATCTTCAAAATGAGCAAAAGCACAATGAAATTAATGCTGGAATCATCTTCATTTTGCTAAAATACACCAATGACAGCAAAAAGTTCGAGTCTACAACATTTAGTTAAGGTGTGAGAGCCAAAATTAACTTTTTATTGCTTTAAATGCATTTTCAGCCCGATTGTACACTTCAGGTGAAAATAACAAAATCTTCAAAATGAGCAAAAGCACAATGAAATTAATGCTGGAATCATCTTCATTTTGCTAAAATACACTAATAACAGCAAAAAGTTTGAGTCTACAACATTTAGTTAAGGTGTGAGAGCCAAAATGAACTTTTTATTGCTTTAAATGCATTTTCTGCCCGATTGTACGCTTCAGGTGAAAATGTCAAAATCTTCAAAATGAGCAAAAGCACAATGAAATTAATGCTGGAATCATCTTCATTTTGCTAAAATACACTAATGACAGCAAAAAGTTTGAGTCTACAACATTTAGTTAAGGTGTGAGAGCCAAAATTAACTTTGTATTGCTTTAAAATTCATTTTCAGCCCGATTGTACACTTAAGGTGAAAATGTCAAAATCTTCAAAATGAGCGAAAGCACAATGAAATTAATGCTGGAATCATCTTCAGTTTGCTAAAATACACTAATGACAGCAAAAAGTTTGAGTCTACAACATTTAGTTAAGGTGTGAGAGCCAAAATGAACTTTTTATTGCTTTAAATGCATTTTCAGCCCGATTGTACACTTCAGGTGAAAATGTCAAAATCTTCAAAATGAGCAAAAGCACAATGAAATTAATGCTGGAATAATCTTCAAGTTGCTAAAATACACTAATGACAGCAAAAAGTTTGAGTCTACAACATTTAGTTAAGGTGTGAGAGCCAAAATGAACTTTTTATTGCTTTAAATGCATTTTCAGCCCGATTGTACACTTCAGGTGAAAATGTCAAAATCTTCAAAATGAGCAAAAGCACAATGAAATTAATGCTGGAATCATCTTCATTTTGCTAAAATACACTAATGACAGCAAAAAGTTTGAGTCTACAACATTTAGTTAAGGTGTGAGAGCCAAAATGAACTTTGTATTGCTTTAAAATTCATTTTCAGCCCGATTGTACACTTCAGGTGAAATTGTCAAAATCTTCAAAATGAGCAAAAGCACAATGAAATTAATGCTGGAATCATCTTCAAGTTGCTAAAATACACTAATGACAGCAAAAAGTTTGAGTCTACAACATTTAGTTAAGGTGTGAGAGCCAAAATGAACTTTGTATTGCTTTAAATGCATTTTCAGCCCAATAGTACACTTCAGGTGAAACTGTCAAAATCTTCAAAATGAGCAAAAGCACAATTAAATTAATGCTGGAATCATCTTCATTTTGCTAAAATACACCAATGACAGCAAAAAGTTCGAGTATACAACATTTAGTTAAGGTGTGAGAGCCAAAATGAACTTTTTATTGCTTTAAATGCATTTTCAGCCCGATTGTACACTTCAGGTGAAAATAACAAAATCTTCCAAATGAGCAAAAGCACAATGAAATTAATGCTGGAATCATCTTCATTTTGCTAAAATACACTAATAACAGCAAAAAGTTTGAGTCTACAACATTTAGTTAAGGTGCGAGAGCCAAAATGAACTTTTTATTGCTTTAAATGCATTTTCTGCCCGATTGTACACTTCAGGTGAAAATGTCAAAATCTTCAAAATGAGCAAAAGCACAATGAAATTAATGCTGGAATCATCTTCATTTTGCTAAAATACACTAATGACAGCAAAAAGTTTGAGTCTACAACATTTAGTTAAGGTGTGAGAGCCAAAATGAACTTTTTATTGCTTTAAATGCATTTTCTGCCCGATTGTACGCTTCAGGTGAAAATGTCAAAATCTTCAAAATGAGCAAAAGCACAATGAAATTAATGCTGGAATCATCTTCATTTTGCTAAAATACACTAATGACAGCAAAAAGTTTGAGTCTACAACATTTAGTTAAGGTGTGAGAGCCAAAATTAACTTTGTATTGCTTTAAAATTCATTTTCAGCCCGATTGTACACTTAAGGTGAAAATGTCAAAATCTTCAAAATGAGCGAAAGCACAATGAAATTAATGCTGGAATCATCTTCAGTTTGCTAAAATACACTAATGACAGCAAAAAGTTTGAGTCTACAACATTTAGTTAAGGTGTGAGAGCCAAAATGAACTTTTTATTGCTTTAAATGCATTTTCAGCCCGATTGTACACTTCAGGTGAAAATGTCAAAATCTTCAAAATGAGCAAAAGCACAATGAAATTAATGCTGGAATCATCTTCAAGTTGCTAAAATACACTAATGCCAGCAACAAGTTTGAGTCTACAACATTTAGTTAAGGTGTGAGAGCCTAAATGAACTTTGTATTGCTTTAAATGCATTTTCAGCCCGATTGGACACTTCAGGTGAAACTGTCAAAATCTTCAAAATGAGCAAAAGCACAATGAAATTAATGCTGGAATCATCTTCAAGTTGCTAAAATACACTAATGACAGTAAAAAGTTTAAGTCTACAACATTTAGTTTAGGTGTGAGAGCCAAAATGAACGTTGTATTGCTTTAAATGCATTTTCAGCCCGAATGTACACTTCAGGTGAAACTGTCAAATTCTTCAAAATGAGCAAAAGCACAATGAAATTAATGCTGGAAACATCTTCAAGTTGCTAAAATACACTAATGACAGCAAAAAGTTTGAGTCTACAACATTTAGTTAAGGTGTGAGAGCCAAAATGAACTTTGTATTGCTTTAAATGCATTTTCAGCCCGATAGTACACTTCAGGTGAAACTGTCAAAATCTTCAAAATGAGCAAAAGCACAATGAAATTAATGCTGGAATCATCTTCAAGTTGCTAAAATACACTAATGACAGCAAAAAGTTTGAGTCTACAACATTTAGTTAAGGTGTGAGAGCCAAAATGAACTTTGTATTGCTTTAAATGCATTTTCAGCCCGATAGTACACTTCAGGTGAAACTGTCAAAATCTTCAAAATGATCAAAAGCACAATTAAATTAATGCTGGAATCATCTTCAAGTTGCTAAAATACACTAATGACAGCAAAAAGTTTGAGTCTACAACATTTAGTTAAGGTGTGAGAGCCAAAATGAACTTTGTATTGCTTTAAATGCATTTTCAGCCCGATAGTACACTTCAGGTGAAACTGTCAAAATCTTCAAAATGAGCAAAAGCACAATGAAATTAATGTTGGAATCATCTTCAAGTTGCTAAAATACACTAATGACAGCAAAAAGTTTGAGTCTACAACATTTAGTTGAGGTGTGAGAGCCTAAATTAACTTTGTATTGCTTTAAATGCATTTTCAGCCCGATTGTACACTTCAGGTGAAAATGTCAAAATCTTCAAAATGAGCAAAAGCACAATGAAATTAATGCTGGAATCATCTTCAAGTTGCTAAAATACACTAATGACAGCAACAAGTTTGAGTCTACAACATTTAGTTAAGGTGTGAGAGCCTAAATGAACTTTGTATTGCTTTAAATGCATTTTCAGCCCGATTGTACACTTCAGGTAAAACTGTCAAAATCTTCAAAATGAGCAAAAGCACAATGAAATTAATGCTGGAATCATCTTCAAGTTGCTAAAATACACTAATGACAGCAAAAAGTTTGTGTCTACAACATTCTGTTAAGGTGTGAGAGCCAAAATGAACTTTTTATTGCTGTAAACGCGTTTTCAGCACCTGAATGTACACTTCAGGTGAAACTGTCAAAATCTTCAAAATGAGCAAAAGCACAATGAAATTAATGCTGGAATCATCTTCAAGTTGCTAAAATACACTAATGACAGCAAAAAGTTTGAGTCTATAACATTTAGTTAAGGTGTGAGAGCCAAAATTAACTTTGTATTGCTTTAAATGCATTTTCAGCCCGATAGTACACTTCAGGTGAAACTTTCAAAATCTTCAAAATGAGCAAAAGCACAATGAAATTAATGCTGGAATCATCTTCAAGTTGCTAAAATACACTAATGACAGCAAAAAGTTTTAGTCTACAACATTTAGTTAAGGTGTGAGAGCCAAAATTAAGTTTTTATTGCTTTAAATTGCATTTTCAGCCCGATTGTACACTTCAGGTGAAAATGTCAAAATCTCCCAAATGAGCAAAAGCACAATGAAATTAATGCTTGAATCATCTTCATTTTGCTAAAATACACTAATGCCAGCAACAAGTTTGAGTCTACAACATTTAGTTAAGGTGTGAGAGCCTAAATGAACTTTGTATTGCTTTAAATGCATTTTCAGCCCGATTGGACACTTCAGGTGAAACTGTCAAAATCTTCAAAATGAGCAAAAGCACAATGAAATTAATGCTGGAATCATCTTCAAGTTGCTAAAATACACTAATGACAGTAAAAAGTTTAAGTCTACAACATTTAGTTTAGGTGTGAGAGCCAAAATGAACGTTGTATTGCTTTAAATGCATTTTCAGCCCGAATGTACACTTCAGGTGAAACTGTCAAATTCTTCAAAATGAGCAAAAGCACAATGAAATTAATGCTGGAAACATCTTCAAGTTGCTAAAATACACTAATGACAGCAAAAAGTTTGAGTCTACAACATTTAGTTAAGGTGTGAGAGCCAAAATGAACTTTGTATTGCTTTAAATGCATTTTCAGCCCGATAGTACACTTCAGGTGAAACTGTCAAAATCTTCAAAATGATCAAAAGCACAATTAAATTAATGCTGGAATCATCTTCAAGTTGCTAAAATACACTAATGACAGCAAAAAGTTTGAGTCTACAACATTTAGTTAAGGTGTGAGAGCCAAAATGAACTTTGTATTGCTGTAAACGCGTTTTCAGCCCGATTGTACACTTCAGGTGAAACTGTCAAAATCTTCAAAATGAGCAAAAGCACAATGAAATTAATGTTGGAATCATCTTCAAGTTGCTAAAATACACTAATGACAGCAAAAAGTTTGAGTCTACAACATTTAGTTGAGGTGTGAGAGCCTAAATTAACTTTGTATTGCTTTAAATGCATTTTCAGCCCGATTGTACACTTCAGGTGAAAATGTCAAAATCTTCAAAATGAGCAAAAGCACAATGAAATTAATGCTGGAATCATCTTCAAGTTGCTAAAATACACTAATGACAGCAACAAGTTTGAGTCTACAACATTTAGTTAAGGTGTGAGAGCCTAAATGAACTTTGTATTGCTTTAAATGCATTTTCAGCCCGATTGTACACTTCAGGTAAAACTGTCAAAATCTTCAAAATGAGCAAAAGCACAATGAAATTAATGCTGGAATCATCTTCAAGTTGCTAAAATACACTAATGACAGCAAAAAGTTTGTGTCTACAACATTCTGTTAAGGTGTGAGAGCCAAAATGAACTTTTTATTGCTGTAAACGCGTTTTCAGCACCTGAATGTACACTTCAGGTGAAACTGTCAAAATCTTCAAAATGAGCAAAAGCACAATTAAATTAATGCTGGAATCATCTTCAAGTTGCTAAAATACACTAATGACAGCAAAAAGTTTGAGTCTACAACATTTAGTTAAGGTGTGAGAGCCAAAATTAACTTTGTATTGCTTTAAATGCATTTTCAGCCCGATAGTACACTTCAGGTGAAACTTTCAAAATCTTCAAAATGAGCAAAAGCACAATGAAATTAATGCTGGAATCATCTTCAAGTTGCTAAAATACACTAATGACAGCAAAAAGTTTTAGTCTACAACATTTAGTTAAGGTATGAGAGCCAAAATTAAGTTTTTATTGCTTTAAATTGCATTTTCAGCCCGATTGTACACTTCAGGTGAAAATGTCAAAATCTCCAAAATGAGCAAAAGCACAATGAAATTAATGCTGGAATCATCTTCATTTTGCTAAAATACACCAATGACAGCAAAAAGTTCGAGTCTACAACATTTAGTTAAGGTGTGAGAGCCAAAATGAACTTTTTATTGCTTTAAATGCATTTTCAGCCCGATTGTACACTTCAGGTGAAAATGTCAAAATCTTCAAAATGAGCAAAAGCACAATGAAATTAAGGCTGGAATCATCTTCATTTTGCTAAAATACACTAATGACAGCAAAAAGTTTGAGTCTACAACATTTAGTTAAGGTGTGAGAGCCAAAATGAACTTTGTATTGCTTTAAATGCATTTTTAGCCCGATTGTACACTTCAGGTGAAAATGTCAAAATCTTCAAAATGAGCAAAAGCACAATGAAATTAATGCTGGAATCATCTTCATTTTGCTAAAATACACCAATGACAGCAAAAAGTTCGAGTCTACAACATTTAGTTACGGTGTGAGAGCCAAAATAAACTTTTTATTGCTTTAAATGCATTTTCAGCCCGATTGTACACTTCAGGTGAAAATAACAAAATCTTCAAAATGAGCAAAAGCACAATGAAATTAATGCTGGAATCATCTTCAAGTTGCTAAAATACACTAATGACAGCAAAAAGTTTGAGTCTACAACATTTAGTTAAGGTGTGAGAGCCAAAATGAACTTTGTATTGCTTTAAATGCATTTTCATTCCGATTGTACACTTCAGGTGAAACTGTCAAAATCTTCAAAATGAGCAAAAGCACAATGCAATTAATGCTGGAATCATCTTCAGGTTGCTAAAATACACTAATGACAGCAAAAAGTTTGAGTCTACAACATTTAGTTAAGGTGCGAGAGCCAAAATGAACTTTTTATTGCTTTAAATGCATTTTCAGCCCGATTGTACACTTCAGGTGAAAATGTCAAAATCTTCAAAATGAGCAAAAGCACAATGAAATTAATGCTGGAATCATCTTCAAGTTGCTAAAATACACTAATGACAGCAAAAAGTTTGAGTCTACAACATTTAGTTAAGGTGTGAGAGCCAAAATTAACTTTGTATTGCTTTAAATGCATTTTCAGCCCGATAGTACACTTCAGGTGAAACTTTCAAAATCTTCAAAATGAGCAAAAGCACAATGAAATTAATGCTGGAATCATCTTCAAGTTGCTAAAATACACTAATGACAGCAAAAAGTTTTAGTCTACAACATTTAGTTAAGGTGTGAGAGCCAAAATTAAGTTTTTATTGCTTTAAATTGCATTTTCAGCCCGATTGTACACTTCAGGTGAAAATGTCAAAATCTCCAAAATGAGCAAAAGCACAATGAAATTAATGCTGGAATCATCTTCATTTTGCTAAAATACACCAATGACAGCAAAAAGTTCGAGTCTACAACATTTAGTTAAGGTGTGAGAGCCAAAATGAACTTTGTATTGCTGTAAATGCATTTTCAGCCCGATTGTACACTTCAGGTGAAAATGTCAAAATCTTCAAAATGAGCAAAAGCACAATGAAATTAAGGCTGGAATCATCTTCATTTTGCTAAAATACACTAATGACAGCAAAAAGTTTGAGTCTACAACATTTAGTTAAGGTGTGAGAGCCAAAATGAACTTTGTATTGCTTTAAATGCATTTTTAGCCCGATTGTACACTTCAGGTGAAAATGTCAAAATCTTCAAAATGAGCAAAAGCACAATGAAATTAATGCTGGAATCATCTTCATTTTGCTAAAATACACCAATGACAGCAAAAAGTTCGAGTCTACAACATTTAGTTAAGGTGTGAGAGCCAAAATAAACTTTTTATTGCTTTAAATGCATTTTCAGCCCGATTGTACACTTCAGGTGAAAATAACAAAATCTTCAAAATGAGCAAAAGCACAATGAAATTAATGCTGGAATCATCTTCAAGTTGCTAAAATACACTAATGACAGCAAAAAGTTTGAGTCTACAACATTTAGTTAAGGTGTGAGAGCCAAAATGAACTTTGTATTGCTTTAAATGCATTTTCAGCCCGATTGTACACTTCAGGTGAAACTGTCAAAATCTTCAAAATGAGCAAAAGCACAATGCAATTAATGCTGGAATCATCTTCAGGTTGCTAAAATACACTAATGACAGCAACAAGTTTGAGTCTACAACATTTAGTTAAGGTGCGAGAGCCAAAATGAACTTTTTATTGCTTTAAATGCATTTTCAGCCCGATTGTACACTTCAGGTGAAAATGTCAAAATCTTCAAAATGAGCAAAAGCACAATGAAATTAATGCTGGAATCATCTTCATTTTGCTAAAATACACTAATGACAGCAAAAAGTTTGAGTCTACAACATTTAGTTAAGGTGTGAGAGCCAAAATGAACTTTTTATTGCTTTAAATGCATTTTCAGCCCGATTGTACACTTCAGGTGAAAATGTCAAAATCTCCAAAATAAGCAAAAGCACAATGAAATTAATGCTGGAATCATCTTCATTTTGCTAAAATACACTAATGACAGCAAAAAGTTTTAGTCTACAACATTTAGTTAAGGTGTGAGAGCCAAAATTAACTTTTTATTGCTTTAAATGCATTTTCAGCCCGATTGTACACTTCAGGTGAAAATGTCAAAATCTTCAAAATGAGCAAAAGCACAATGAAATTAATGCTGGAATCATCTTCAAGTTGCTAAAATACACTAATGCCAGCAACAAGTTTGAGTCTACAACATTTAGTTAAGGTGTGAGAGCCTAAATGAACTTTGTATTGCTTTAAATGCATTTTCAGCCCGATTGGACACTTCAGGTGAAACTGTCAAAATCTTCAAAATGAGCAAAAGCACAATGAAATTAATGCTGGAATCATCTTCAAGTTGCTAAAATACACTAATGACAGTAAAAAGTTTAAGTCTACAACATTTAGTTAAGGTGTGAGAGCCAAAATGAACGTTGTATTGCTTTAAATGCATTTTCAGCCCGAATGTACACTTCAGGTGAAACTGTCAAATTCTTCAAAATGAGCAAAAGCACAATGAAATTAATGCTGGAAACATCTTCAAGTTGCTAAAATACACTAATGACAGCAAAAAGTTTGAGTCTACAACATTTAGTTAAGGTGTGAGAGCCAAAATGAACTTTGTATTGCTTTAAATGCATTTTCAGCCCGATAGTACACTTCAGGTGAAACTGTCAAAATCTTCAAAATGATCAAAAGCACAATTAAATTAATGCTGGAAACATCTTCAAGTTGCTAAAATACACTAATGACAGCAAAAAGTTTGAGTCTACAACATTTAGTTAAGGTGTGAGAGCCAAAATGAACTTTGTATTGCTTTAAAATTCATTTTCAGCCCGATTGTACACTTCAGGTGAAACTGTCAAAATCTTCAAAATGAGCAAAAGCACAATGAAATTAATGTTGGAATCATCTTCAAGTTGCTAAAATACACTAATGACAGCAAAAAGTTTGAGTCTACAACATTTAGTTGAGGTGTGAGAGCCTAAATTAACTTTGTATTGCTTTAAATGCATTTTCAGCCCGATTGTACACTTCAGGTGAAAATGTCAAAATCTTCAAAATGAGCAAAAGCACAATGAAATTAATGCTGGAATCATCTTCAAGTTGCTAAAATACACTAATGACAGCAACAAGTTTGAGTCTACAACATTTAGTTAAGGTGTGAGAGCCTAAATGAACTTTGTATTGCTTTAAATGCATTTTCAGCCCGATTGTACACTTCAGGTAAAACTGTCAAAATCTTCAAAATGAGCAAAAGCACAATGAAATTAATGCTGGAATCATCTTCAAGTTGCTAAAATACACTAATGACAGCAAAAAGTTTGTGTCTACAACATTCTGTTAAGGTGTGAGAGCCAAAATGAACTTTTTATTGCTGTAAACGCGTTTTCAGCACCTGAATGTACACTTCAGGTGAAACTGTCAAAATCTTCAAAATGAGCAAAAGCACAATTAAATTAATGCTGGAATCATCTTCAAGTTGCTAAAATACACTAATGACAGCAAAAAGTTTGAGTCTACAACATTTAGTTAAGGTGTGAGAGCCAAAATTAACTTTGTATTGATTTAAATGCATTTTCAGCCCGATAGTACACTTCAGGTGAAACTTTCAAAATCTTGAAAAAATGAGCAAAAGCACAATGAAATTAATGCTGGAATCATCTTCAAGTTGCTAAAATACACTAATGACAGCAAAAAGTTTTAGTCTACAACATTTAGTTAAGGTGTGAGAGCCAAAATTAACTTTGTATTGCTGTAAACGCGTTTTCAGCACCTGATTGTACACTTCAGGTGAAACTGTCAAAATCTTCAAAATGAGCAAAAGCACAATGAAATTAATGCTGGAATCATCTTCAAGTTGCTAAAATACACTAATGACAGCAAAAAGTTTGAGTCTACAACATTTAGTTAAGGTGTGAGAGCCAAAATGAACTTTGTATTGCTTTATATGCATTATCAGGCCGATTGTACACTTCAGGTGAAACTGTCAAAATCTTCAAAATGAGCAAAAGCACAATGAAATGAATGCTGGAATCATCTTCAAGTTGCTAAAATACACTAATGACAGCAAAAAGTTTGAGTCTACAACATTTAGTTAAGGTGTGAGAGCCTAAATGAACTTTGTATTGCTGTAAACGCGTTTTCAGCACCTGATTGTACACTTCAGGTGAAACTGTCAAAATCTTCAAAATGAGCAAAAGCACAATGAAATTAATGCTGGAATCATCTTCAAGTTGCTAAAATACACTAAAGACAGCAAAAAGTTTGAGTCTACAACATTTAGTTAAGGTGTGAGAGCCTAAATGAACTTTGTATTGCTGTAAACGCGTTTTCAGCACCTGATTGTACACTTCAGGTGAAACTGTCAAAATCTTCAAAATGAGCAAAAGCACAATGAAATTAATGCTGGAATCATCTTCAAGTTGCTAAAATACACTAATGAGAGCAAAAAGTTTAAATCTACAACATTTAGTTAAGGTGTGAGAGCCAAAATGAACTTTGTATTGCTTTAAATGCATTTTCAGCCCGATAGTACACTTCAGGTGAAACTTTCAAAATCTTCAAAATGAGCAAAAGCACAATGAAATTAATGCTGGAATCATCTTCAAGTTGCTAAAATACACTAATGACAGTAAAAAGTTTGAGTCTACAACATTTAGTTAAGGTATGAGAGCCTAAATGAACTTTTCATTGCTTTAAACGCGTTTTCAGCCCTTGATTGTACAATTCAGGTGAAACTGTCAAAATCTTCAAAATGAGCAAAAGCACAATGAAATTAATGCTGGAATCATCTTCAAGTTGCTAAAATACACTAATGACCGCAACAAGTTTGAGTCTACAACATTTAGTTAAGGTGTGAGAGCCTAAATTAACTTTGTATTGCTTTAAACGCGTTTTCAGCCCCTGATTGTACACTTCAGGTGAAACTGTCAAAATCTTCAAAATGAGCAAAAGCACAATGAAATTAATGCTGGAATCATCTTCAAGTTGCTAAAATACACTAATGACAGCAAAAAGTTTGAGTGTACAACATTTAGTTAAGGTGTGAGAGCCAAAATGAACTTTGTATTGCTGTAAACGCGTTTTCAGCCCGATTGTACACTTCAGGTAAAACTGTCAAAATCTTCAAAATGAGCAAAAGCACAATGAAATTAATGATGGAATCATCTTCAAGTTGCTAAAATACACTAATGACAGCAACAAGTTTGAGTCTACAACATTTAGTTAAGGTGTGAGAGCCTAAATGAACTTTGTATTGCTTTAAATGCATTTTCAGCCCGATTGTACACTTCAGGTAAAACTGTCAAAATCTTCAAAATGAGCAAAAGCACAATGAAATTAATGCTGGAATCATCTTCAAGTTGCTAAAATACACTAATGACAGCAAAAAGTTTGTGTCTACAACATTTAGTTAAGGTGTGAGAGCCAAAATGAACTTTTTATTGCTGTAAACGCGTTTTCAGCACCTGAATGTACACTTCAGGTGAAACTGTCAAAATCTTCAAAATGAGCAAAAGCACAATGAAATTAATGCTGGAATCATCTTCAAGTTGCTAAAATACACTAATGACAGCAAAAAGTTTGAGTCTACAACATTTAGTTAAGGTGTGAGAGCCAAAATTAACTTTGTATTGCTTTAAAATTCATTTTCAGCCCGATTGTACACTTCAGGTGAAACTGTCAAAATCTTCAAAATGAGCAAAAGCACAATGAAATTAATGCTGGAATCATCTTCAAGTTGCTAAAATACACTAATGAGAGCAAAAAGTTTGAGTCTACAACATTTAGTTAAGGTGTGAGAGCCAAAATGAACTTTGTATTGCTTTAAATGCATTTTCAGCCCGATAGTACACTTCAGGTGAAAATGTCAAAATCTTCAAAATGAGCAAAAGCACAATGAAATTAATGCTGGAATCATCTTCATTTTGCTAAAATACACTAATGACAGGAAAAATTTTAGTCTACAACATTTAGTTAAGGTGTGAGAGCCAAAATTAACTTTTTATTGCTTTAAATGCATTTTCAGCCCGATTGTTCACTTCAGGTGAAAATGTCAAAATCTCCAAAATGAGCAAAAGCACAATGAAATTAATGCTGGAATCATCTTCATTTTGCTAAAATACACCAATGACAGCAAAAAGTTCGAGTCTACAACATTTAGTTAAGGTGTGAGAGCCAAAATGAACTTTTTATTGCTTTAAATGCATTTTCAGCCCGATTGTACACTTCAGGTGAAAATGTCAAAATCTTCAAAATGAGCAAAAGCACAATGAAATTAAGGCTGGAATCATCTTCATTTTGCTAAAATACACTAATGACAGCAAAAAGTTTGAGTCTACAACATTTAGTTAAGGTGTGAGAGCCAAAATGAACTTTGTATTGCTTTAAATGCATTTTTAGCCCGATTGTACACTTCAGGTGAAAATGTCAAAATCTTCAAAATGAGCAAAAGCACAATGAAATTAATGCTGGAATCATCTTCATTTTGCTAAAATACACCAATGACAGCAAAAAGTTCGAGTCTACAACATTTAGTTAAGGTGTGAGAGCCAAAATAAACTTTTTATTGCTTTAAATGCATTTTCAGCCCGATTGTACACTTCAGGTGAAAATAACAAAATCTTCAAAATGAGCAAAAGCACAATGAAATTAATGCTGGAATCATCTTCAAGTTGCTAAAATACACTAATGACAGCAAAAAGTTTGAGTCTACAACATTTAGTTAAGGTGTGAGAGCCAAAATGAACTTTGTATTGCTTTAAATGCATTTTCAGCCCGATTGTACACTTCAGGTGAAACTGTCAAAATCTTCAAAATGAGCAAAAGCACAATGCAATTAATGCTGGAATCATCTTCAGGTTGCTAAAATACACTAATGACAGCAACAAGTTTGAGTCTACAACATTTAGTTAAGGTGCGAGAGCCAAAATGAACTTTTTATTGCTTTAAATGCATTTTCAGCCCGATTGTACACTTCAGGTGAAAATAACAAAATCTTCAAAATGAGCAAAAGCACAATGAAATTAATGCTGGAATCATCTTCAAGTTGCTAAAATACACTAATGACAGCAAAAAGTTTGAGTCTACAACATTTAGTTAAGGTGTGAGAGCCAAAATGAACTTTGTATTGCTTTAAATGCATTTTCAGCCCGATTGTACACTTCAGGTGAAACTGTCAAAATCTTCAAAATGAGCAAAAGCACAATGCAATTAATGCTGGAATCATCTTCAGGTTGCTAAAATACACTAATGACAGCAACAAGTTTGAGTCTACAACATTTAGTTAAGGTGCGAGAGCCAAAATGAACTTTTTATTGCTTTAAATGCATTTTCTGCCCGATTGTACACTTCAGGTGAAAATGTCAAAATCTTCAAAATGAGCAAAAGCACAATGAAATTAATGCTGGAATCATCTTCATTTTGCTAAAATACACTACTGACAGCAAAAAGTTTGAGTCTACAACATTTAGTTAAGGTGTGAGAGCCAAAATGAACTTTTTATTGCTTTAAATGCATTTTCAGCCCGATTGTACACTTCAGGTGAAAATGTCAAAATCTTCAAAATGAGCAAAAGCACAATGAAATTAATGCTGGAATCATCTTCATTTTGCTAAAATACACTAATGACAGCAACAAGTTTGAGTCTACAACATTTAGTTAAGGTGTGAGAGCCAAAATGAACTTTTTATTGCTGTAAACGCGTTTTCTGCACCTCAATGTACACTTCAGGTGAAACTGTCAAAATCTTCAAAATGAGCAAAAGCACAATGAAATTAATGCTGGAATCATCTTCAAGTTGCTAAAATACACTAATGACAGCAAAAAGTTTGAGTCTACAACATTTAGTTAAGGTGTGAGAGCCTAAATGAACTTTGTATTGCTTTAAATGCATTTTCAGCCCGATTGTACACTTCAGGTAAAACTGTCAAAATCTTCAAAATGAGCAAAAGCACAATGAAATTAATGCTGGAATCATCTTCAAGTTGCTAAAATACACTAATGACAGCAAAAAGTTTGTGTCTACAACATTTCGTTAAGGTGTGAGAGCCAAAATGAACTTTTTATTGCTGTAAACGCGTTTTCAGCACCTGAATGTACACTTCAGGTGAAACTGTCAAAATCTTCAAAATGAGCAAAAGCACAATGAAATTAATGCTGGAATCATCTTCAAGTTGCTAAAATACACTAATGACAGCAAAAAGTTTGAGTCTACAACATTTAGTTAAGGTGTGAGAGCCTAAATGAACTTTGTATTGCTTTAAATGCATTTTCAGCCCGATTGTACACTTCAGGTAAAACTGTCAAAATCTTCAAAATGAGCAAAAGCACAATGAAATTAATGCTGGAATCATCTTCAAGTTGCTAAAATACACTAATGACAGCAAAAAGTTTGTTTCTACAACATTTAGTTAAGGTGTGAGAGCCAAAATGAACTTTTTATTGCTGTAAACGCGTTTTCAGCACCTGAATGTACACTTCAGGTGAAACTGTCAAAATCTTCAAAATGAGCAAAAGCACAATGAAATTAATGCTGGAATCATCTTCAAGTTGCTAAAATACACTAATGACAGTAAAAAGTTTGAGTCTACAACATTTAGTTAAGGTGTGAGAGCCAAAATGAACTTTGTATTGCTTTAAATGCATTTTCAGCCCGATTGTACACTTCAGGTGAAAATGTCAAAATCTCCAAAATGAGCAAAAGCACAATGAAATTAATGCTGGAATCATCTTCATTTTGCTAAAATACACCAATGACAGCAAAAAGTTCGAGTCTACAACATTTAGTTAAGGTGTGAGAGCCAAAATGAACTTTTTATTGCTTTAAATGCATTTTCAGCCCGATTGTACACTTCAGGTGAAAATGTCAAAATCTTCAAAATGAGCAAAAGCACAATGAAATTAAGGCTGGAATCATCTTCATTTTGCTAAAATACACTAATGACAGCAAAAAGTTTGAGTCTACAACATTTAGTTAAGGTGTGAGAGCCAAAATAAACTTTTTATTGCTTTAAATGCATTTTCAGCCCGATTGTACACTTCAGGTGAAAATAACAAAATCTTCAAAATGAGCAAAAGCACAATGAAATTAATGCTGGAATCATCTTCAAGTTGCTAAAATACACTAATGACAGCAAAAAGTTTGAGTCTACAACATTTAGTTAAGGTGTGAGAGCCAAAATGAACTTTGTATTGCTTTAAATGCATTTTCAGCCCGATTGTACACTTCAGGTGAAACTGTCAAAATCTTCAAAATGAGCAAAAGCACAATGAAATTAATGCTGGAATCATCTTCAAGTTGCTAAAATACACTAATGACAGCAAAAAGTTTGAGTCTACAACATTTAGTTAAGGTGTGAGAGCCAAAATGAACTTTGTATTGCTTTAAATGCATTTTCAGCCCGATTGTACACTTCAGGTGAAACTGTCAAAATCTTCAAAATGAGCAAAAGCACAATGCAATTAATGCTGGAATCATCTTCAGGTTGCTAAAATACACTAATGACAGCAACAAGTTTGAGTCTACAACATTTAGTTAAGGTGCGAGAGCCAAAATGAACTTTTTATTGCTTTAAATGCATTTTCTGCCCGATTGTACACTTCAGGTGAAAATGTCAAAATCTTCAAAATGAGCAAAAGCACAATGAAATTAATGCTGGAATCATCTTCATTTTGCTAAAATACACTACTGACAGCAAAAAGTTTGAGTCTACAACATTTAGTTAAGGTGTGAGAGCCAAAATGAACTTTTTATTGCTTTAAATGCATTTTCAGCCCGATTGTACACTTCAGGTGAAAATGTCAAAATCTTCAAAATGAGCAAAAGCACAATGAAATTAATGCTGGAATCATCTTCATTTTGCTAAAATACACTAATGACAGCAACAAGTTTGAGTCTACAACATTTAGTTAAGGTGTGAGAGCCAAAATGAACTTTTTATTGCTGTAAACGCGTTTTCTGCACCTCAATGTACACTTCAGGTGAAACTGTCAAAATCTTCAAAATGAGCAAAAGCACAATGAAATTAATGCTGGAATCATCTTCAAGTTGCTAAAATACACTAATGACAGCAAAAAGTTTGAGTCTACAACATTTAGTTAAGGTGTGAGAGCCTAAATGAACTTTGTATTGCTTTAAATGCATTTTCAGCCCGATTGTACACTTCAGGTAAAACTGTCAAAATCTTCAAAATGAGCAAAAGCACAATGAAATTAATGCTGGAATCATCTTCAAGTTGCTAAAATACACTAATGACAGCAAAAAGTTTGTGTCTACAACATTTAGTTAAGGTGTGAGAGCCAAAATGAACTTTTTATTGCTGTAAACGCGTTTTCAGCACCTGAATGTACACTTCAGGTGAAACTGTCAAAATCTTCAAAATGAGCAAAAGCACAATGAAATTAATGCTGGAATCATCTTCAAGTTGCTAAAATACACTAATGACAGCAAAAAGTTTGAGTCTACAACATTTAGTTAAGGTGTGAGAGCCTAAATGAACTTTGTATTGCTTTAAATGCATTTTCAGCCCGATTGTACACTTCAGGTGAAACTGTCAAAATCTTCAAAATGAGCAAAAGCACAATGAAATGAATGCTGGAATCATCTTCAAGTTGCTAAAATACACTAATGACAGCAAAAAGTTTGAGTCTACAACATTTAGTTAAGGTGTGAGAGCCTAAATGAACTTTGTATTGCTGTAAACGCGTTTTCAGCACCTGATTGTACACTTCAGGTGAAACTGTCAAAATCTTCAAAATGAGCAAAAGCACAATGAAATTAATGCTGGAATCATCTTCAAGTTGCTAAAATACACTAATGACAGCAAAAAGTTTGAGTCTACAACATTTAGTTAAGGTGTGAGAGCCAAAATTAACTTTGTATTGCTTTAAAATTCATTTTCAGCCCGATTGTACACTTCAGGTGAAACTGTCAAAATCTTCAAAATGAGCAAAAGCACAATGAAATTAATGCTGGAATCATCTTCAAGTTGCTAAAATACACTAATGAGAGCAAAAAGTTTGAGTCTACAACATTTAGTTAAGGTGTGAGAGCCAAAATGAACTTTGTATTGCTTTAAATGCATTTTCAGCCCGATAGTACACTTCAGGTGAAACTTTCAAAATCTTCAAAATGAGCAAACGCACAATGAAATTAATGCTGGAATCATCTTCAAGTTGCTAAAATACACTAATGACAGTAAAAAGTTTGAGTGTACAACATTTAGTTAAGGTGTGAGAGCCAAAATGAACTTTTTATTGCTTTAAATGCATTTTCAGCCCGATTGTACACTTCAGGTGAAAATGTCAAAATCTCCAAAATGAGCAAAAGCACAATGAAATTAATGCTGGAATTATCTTCATTTTGCTAAAATACACCAATGACAGCAAAAAGTTCGAGTCTACAACATTTAGTTAAGGTGTGAGAGCCAAAATGAACTTTTTATTGCTTTAAATGCATTTTCAGCCCGATTGTACACTTCAGGTGAAAATGTCAAAATCTTCAAAATGAGCAAAAGCACAATGAAATTAAGGCTGGAATCATCTTCATTTTGCTAAAATACACTAATGACAGCAAAAAGTTTGAGTCTACAACATTTAGTTAAGGTGTGAGAGCCAAAATGAACTTTGTATTGCTTTAAATGCATTTTTAGCCCGATTGTACACTTCAGGTGAAAATGTCAAAATCTTCAAAATGAGCAAAAGCACAATGAAATTAATGCTGGAATCATCTTCATTTTGCTAAAATACACCAATGACAGCAAAAAGTTCGAGTCTACAACATTTAGTTAAGGTGTGAGAGCCAAAATAAACTTTTTATTGCTTTAAATGCATTTTCAGCCCGATTGTACACTTCAGGTGAAAATAACAAAATCTTCAAAATGAGCAAAAGCACAATGAAATTAATGCTGGAATCATCTTCAAGTTGCTAAAATACACTAATGACAGCAAAAAGTTTGAGTCTACAACATTTAGTTAAGGTGTGAGAGCCAAAATGAACTTTGTATTGCTTTAAATGCATTTTCAGCCCGATTGTACACTTCAGGTGAAACTGTCAAAATCTTCAAAATGAGCAAAAGCACAATGCAATTAATGCTGGAATCATCTTCAGGTTGCTAAAATACACTAATGACAGCAACAAGTTTGAGTCTACAACATTTAGTTAAGTTGCGAGAGCCAAAATGAACTTTTTATTGCTTTAAATGCATTTTCTGCCCGATTGTACACTTCAGGTGAAAATGTCAAAATCTTCAAAATGAGCAAAAGCACAATGAAATTAATGCTGGAATCATCTTCATTTTGCTAAAATACACTACTGACAGCAAAAAGTTTGAGTCTACAACATTTAGTTAAGGTGTGAGAGCCAAAATGAACTTTTTATTGCTTTAAATGCATTTTCAGCCCGATTGTACACTTCAGGTGAAAATGTCAAAATCTTCAAAATGAGCAAAAGCACAATGAAATTAATGCTGGAATCATCTTCATTTTGCTAAAATACACTAATGACAGCAACAAGTTTGAGTCTACAACATTTAGTTAAGGTGTGAGAGCCAAAATGAACTTTTTATTGCTGTAAACGCGTTTTCTGCACCTCAATGTACACTTCAGGTGAAACTGTCAAAATCTTCAAAATGAGCAAAAGCACAATGAAATTAATGCTGGAATCATCTTCAAGTTGCTAAAATACACTAATGACAGCAAAAAGTTTGAGTCTACAACATTTAGTTAAGGTGTGAGAGCCTAAATGAACTTTGTATTGCTTTAAATGCATTTTCAGCCCGATTGTACACTTCAGGTAAAACTGTCAAAATCTTCAAAATGAGCAAAAGCACAATGAAATTAATGCTGGAATCATCTTCAAGTTGCTAAAATACACTAATGACAGCAAAAAGTTTGTGTCTACAACATTTCGTTAAGGTGTGAGAGCCAAAATGAACTTTTTATTGCTGTAAACGCGTTTTCAGCACCTGAATGTACACTTCAGGTGAAACTGTCAAAATCTTCAAAATGAGCAAAAGCACAATGAAATTAATGCTGGAATCATCTTCAAGTTGCTAAAATACACTAATGACAGCAAAAAGTTTGAGTCTACAACATTTAGTTAAGGTGTGAGAGCCTAAATGAACTTTGTATTGCTTTAAATGCATTTTCAGCCCGATTGTACACTTCAGGTAAAACTGTCAAAATCTTCAAAATGAGCAAAAGCACAATGAAATTAATGCTGGAATCATCTTCAAGTTGCTAAAATACACTAATGACAGCAAAAAGTTTGTTTCTACAACATTTAGTTAAGGTGTGAGAGCCAAAATGAACTTTTTATTGCTGTAAACGCGTTTTCAGCACCTGAATGTACACTTCAGGTGAAACTGTCAAAATCTTCAAAATGAGCACAATGAAATTAATGCTGGAATCATCTTCATTTTGCTAAAATACACTAATGACAGCAAAAAGTTTGAGTCTACAACATTTAGTTAAGGTGTGAGAGCCAAAATGAACTTTTTATTGCTTTAAATGCATTTTCAGCCCGATTGTACACTTCAGGTGAAACTTTCAAAATCTTCAAAATGAGCAAACGCACAATGAAATTAATGCTGGAATCATCTTCAAGTTGCTAAAATACACTAATGACAGTAAAAAGTTTGAGTGTACAACATTTAGTTAAGGTGTGAGAGCCAAAATGAACTTTTTATTGCTTTAAATGCATTTTCAGCCCGATTGTACACTTCAGGTGAAAATGTCAAAATCTCCAAAATGAGCAAAAGCACAATGAAATTAATGCTGGAATCATCTTCATTTTGCTAAAATACACCAATGACAGCAAAAAGTTCGAGTCTACAACATTTAGTTAAGGTGTGAGAGCCAAAATGAACTTTTTATTGCTTTAAATGCATTTTCAGCCCGATTGTACACTTCAGGTGAAAATGTCAAAATCTTCAAAATGAGCAAAAGCACAATGAAATTAAGGCTGGAATCATCTTCATTTTGCTAAAATACACTAATGACAGCAAAAAGTTTGAGTCTACAACATTTAGTTAAGGTGTGAGAGCCAAAATGAACTTTGTATTGCTTTAAATGCATTTTTAGCCCGATTGTACACTTCAGGTGAAAATGTCAAAATCTTCAAAATGAGCAAAAGCACAATGAAATTAATGCTGGAATCATCTTCATTTTGCTAAAATACACCAATGACAGCAAAAAGTTCGAGTCTACAACATTTAGTTAAGGTGTGAGAGCCAAAATAAACTTTTTATTGCTTTAAATGCATTTTCAGCCCGATTGTACACTTCAGGTGAAAATAACAAAATCTTCAAAATGAGCAAAAGCACAATGAAATTAATGCTGGAATCATCTTCAAGTTGCTAAAATACACTAATGACAGCAAAAAGTTTGAGTCTACAACATTTAGTTAAGGTGTGAGAGCCAAAATGAACTTTGTATTGCTTTAAATGCATTTTCAGCCCGATTGTACACTTCAGGTGAAACTGTCAAAATCTTCAAAATGAGCAAAAGCACAATGCAATTAATGCTGGAATCATCTTCAGGTTGCTAAAATACACTAATGACAGCAACAAGTTTGAGTCTACAACATTTAGTTAAGGTGCGAGAGCCAAAATGAACTTTTTATTGCTTTAAATGCATTTTCTGCCCGATTGTACACTTCAGGTGAAAATGTCAAAATCTTCAAAATGAGCAAAAGCACAATGAAATTAATGCTGGAATCATCTTCATTTTGCTAAAATACACTACTGACAGCAAAAAGTTTGAGTCTACAACATTTAGTTAAGGTGTGAGAGCCAAAATGAACTTTTTATTGCTTTAAATGCATTTTCAGCCCGATTGTACACTTCAGGTGAAAATGTCAAAATCTTCAAAATGAGCAAAAGCACAATGAAATTAATGCTGGAATCATCTTCATTTTGCTAAATTACACTAATGACAGCAAAAAGTTTTAGTCTACAACATTTAGTTAAGGTGTGAGAGCCAAAATTAACTTTTTATTGCTTTAAATGCATTTTCAGCCCGATTGTACACTTCAGGTGAAAATGTCAAAATCTTCAAAATGAGCAAAAGCACAATGAAATTAATGCTGGAATCATCTTCAAGTTGCTAAAATACACTAATGACAGCAAAAAGTTTGAGTCTACAACATTTAGTTAAGGTGTGAGAGCCAAAATGAACTTTTTATTGCTTTAAATGCATTTTCAGCCCGATTGTACACTTCAGGTGAAAATGTCAAAATCTCCAAAATGAGCAAAAGCACAATGAAATTAATGCTGGAATCATCTTCATTTTGCTAAAATACACTACTGACAGCAAAAAGTTTGAGTCTACAACATTTAGTTAAGGTGTGAGAGCCAAAATGAACTTTGTATTGCTTTAAATGCATTTTCAGCCCGATAGTACACTTCAGGTGAAACTGTCAAAATCTTCAAAATGATCAAAAGCACAATTAAATTAATGCTGGAATCATCTTCAAGTTGCTAAAATACACTAATGACAGCAAAAAGTTTGAGTCTACAACATTTAGTTAAGGTGTGAGAGCCAAAATGAACTTTGTATTGCTGTAAACTCGTTTTCAGCACCTGATTGTACACTTCAGGTGAAACTGTCAAAATCTTCAAAATGAGCAAAAGCACAATGAAATTAATGTTGGAATCATCTTCAAGTTGCTAAAATACACTAACGACAGCAAAAAGTTTGAGTCTACAACATTTAGTTGAGGTGTGAGAGCCTAAATTAACTTTGTATTGCTTTAAATGCATTTTCAGCCCGATTGTACACTTCAGGTGAAAATGTCAAAATCTTCAAAATGAGCAAAAGCACAATGAAATTAATGCTGGAATCATCTTCAAGTTGCTAAAATACACTAATGACAGCAACAAGTTTGAGTCTACAACATTTAGTTAAGGTGTGAGAGCCTAAATGAACTTTGTATTGCTTTAAATGCATTTTCAGCCCGATTGTACACTTCAGGTAAAACTGTCAAAATCTTCAAAATGAGCAAAAGCACAATGAAATTAATGCTGGAATCATCTTCAAGTTGCTAAAATACACTAATGACAGCAAAAAGTTTGTGTCTACAACATTCTGTTAAGGTGTGAGAGCCAAAATGAACTTTTTATTGCTGTAAACGCGTTTTCAGCACCTGAATGTACACTTCAGGTGAAAATGTCAAAATCTCCAAAATGAGCAAAAGCACAATGAAATTAATGCTGGAATCATCTTCATTTTGCTAAAATACACCAATGACAGCAAAAAGTTAGAGTCTACAACATTTAGTTAAGGTGTGAGAGCCAAAATGAACTTTTTATTGCTTTAAATGCATTTTCAGCCCGATTGTACACTTCAGGTGAAAATGTCAAAATCTTCAAAATGAGCAAAAGCACAATGAAATTAAGGCTGGAATCATCTTCATTTTGCTAAAATACACTAATGACAGCAAAAAGTTTGAGTCTACAACATTTAGTTAAGGTGTGAGAGCCAAAATGAACTTTGTATTGCTTTAAATGCATTTTTAGCCCGATTGTACACTTCAGGTGAAAATGTCAAAATCTTCAAAATGAGCAAAAGCACAATGAAATTAATGCTGGAATCATCTTCATTTTGCTAAAATACACCAATGACAGCAAAAAGTTCGAGTCTACAACATTTAGTTAAGGTGTGAGAGCCAAAATAAACTTTTTATTGCTTTAAATGCATTTTCAGCCCGATTGTACACTTCAGGTGAAACTGTCAAAATCTTCAAAATGAGCAAAAGCACAATGCAATTAATGCTGGAATCATCTTCAGGTTGCTAAAATACACTAATGACAGCAACAAGTTTGAGTCTACAACATTTAGTTAAGGTGCGAGAGCCAAAATGAACTTTTTATTGCTTTAAATGCATTTTCTGCCCGATTGTACACTTCAGGTGAAAATGTCAAAATCTTCAAAATGAGCAAAAGCACAATGAAATTAATGCTGGAATCATCTTCATTTTGCTAAAATACACTACTGACAGCAAAAAGTTTGAGTCTACAACATTTAGTTAAGGTGTGAGAGCCAAAATGAACTTTTTATTGCTTTAAATGCATTTTCAGCCCGATTGTACACTTCAGGTGAAAATGTCAAAATCTTCAAAATGAGCAAAAGCACAATGAAATTAATGCTGGAATCATCTTCATTTTGCTAAAATACACTAATGACAGCAAAAAGTTTTAGTCTACAACATTTAGTTAAGGTGTGAGAGCCAAAATTAACTTTTTATTGCTTTAAATGCATTTTCAGCCCGATTGTACACTTCAGGTGAAAATGTCAAAATCTTCAAAATGAGCAAAAGCACAATGAAATTAATGCTGGAATCATCTTCAAGTTGCTAAAATACACTAATGACAGCAAAAAGTTTGAGTCTACAACATTTAGTTAAGGTGTGAGAGCCAAAATGAACTTTTTATTGCTTTAAATGCATTTTCAGCCCGATTGTACACTTCAGGTGAAAATGTCAAAATCTCCAAAATGAGCAAAAGCACAATGAAATTAATGCTGGAATCATCTTCATTTTGCTAAAATACACTACTGACAGCAAAAAGTTTGAGTCTACAACATTTAGTTAAGGTGTGAGAGCCAAAATGAACTTTTTATTGCTTTAAATGCATTTTCAGCCCGATTGTACACTTCAGGTGAAAATGTCAAAATCTTCAAAATGAGCAAAAGCACAATGAAATTAATGCTGGAATCATCTTCATTTTGCTAAAATACACTAATGACAGCAAAAAGTTTTAGTCTACAACATTTAGTTAAGGTGTGAGAGCCAAAATTAACTTTTTATTGCTTTAAATGCATTTTCAGCCCGATTGTACACTTCAGGTGAAAATGTCAAAATCTTCAAAATGAGCAAAAGCACAATGAAATTAATGCTGGAATCATCTTCAAGTTGCTAAAATACACTAATGCCAGCAACAAGTTTGAGTCTACAACATTTAGTTAAGGTGTGAGAGCCTAAATGAACTTTGTATTGCTTTAAATGCATTTTCAGCCCGATTGGACACTTCAGGTGAAACTGTCAAAATCTTCAAAATGAGCAAAAGCACAATGAAATTAATGCTGGAATCATCTTCAAGTTGCTAAAATACACTAATGACAGTAAAAAGTTTAAGTCTACAACATTTAGTTTAGGTGTGAGAGCCAAAATGAACGTTGTATTGCTTTAAATGCATTTTCAGCCCGAATGTACACTTCAGGTGAAACTGTCAAATTCTTCAAAATGAGCAAAAGCACAATGAAATTAATGCTGGAAACATCTTCAAGTTGCTAAAATACACTAATGACAGCAAAAAGTTTGAGTCTACAACATTTAGTTAAGGTGTGAGAGCCAAAATGAACTTTGTATTGCTTTAAATGCATTTTCAGCCCGATAGTACACTTCAGGTGAAACTGTCAAAATCTTCAAAATGATCAAAAGCACAATTAAATTAATGCTGGAATCATCTTCAAGTTGCTAAAATACACTAATGACAGCAAAAAGTTTGAGTCTACAACATTTAGTTAAGGTGTGAGAGCCAAAATGAACTTTGTATTGCTGTAAACTCGTTTTCAGCACCTGATTGTACACTTCAGGTGAAACTGTCAAAATCTTCAAAATGAGCAAAAGCACAATGAAATTAATGCTGGAATCATCTTCAAGTTGCTAAAATACACTAATGACAGCAAAAAAGTTCGAGTCTACAATATTTAGTTAAGGTGTGAGAGCCAAAATGAACTTTGTATTGCTTTAAAATTCATTTTCAGCCCGATTGTACACTTCAGGTGAAACTGTCAAAATCTTCAAAATGAGCAAAAGCACAATGAAATTAATGTTGGAATCATCTTCAAGTTGCTAAAATACACTAATGACAGCAAAAAGTTTGAGTCTACAACATTTAGTTGAGGTGTGAGAGCCTAAATTAACTTTGTATTGCTTTAAATGCATTTTCAGCCCGATTGTACACTTCAGGTGAAAATGTCAAAATCTTCAAAATGAGCAAAAGCACAATGAAATTAATGCTGGAATCATCTTCAAGTTGCTAAAATACACTAATGACAGCAACAAGTTTGAGTCTACAACATTTAGTTAAGGTGTGAGAGCCTAAATGAACTTTGTATTGCTTTAAATGCATTTTCAGCCCGATTGTACACTTCAGGTAAAACTGTCAAAATCTTCAAAATGAGCAAAAGCACAATGAAATTAATGCTGGAATCATCTTCAAGTTGCTAAAATACACTAATGACAGCAAAAAGTTTGTGTCTACAACAATCTGTTAAGGTGTGAGAGCCAAAATGAACTTTTTATTGCTGTAAACGCGTTTTCAGCACCTGAATGTACACTTCAGGTGAAACTGTCAAAATCTTCAAAATGAGCAAAAGCACAATGAAATTAATGCTGGAATCATCTTCAAGTTGCTAAAATACACTAATGACAGCAAAAAGTTTGAGTCTACAACATTTAGTTAAGGTGTGAGAGCCAAAATTAACTTTGTATTGCTTTAAATGCATTTTCAGCCCGATAGTACACTTCAGGTGAAAATGTCAAAATCTTCAAAATGAGCAAAAGCACAATGAAATTAATGCTGGAATCATCTTCATTTTGCTAAAATACACCAATGACAGCAAAAAGTTCGAGTCTACAACATTTAGTTAAGGTGTGAGAGCCAAAATGAACTTTTTATTGCTTTAAATGCATTTTCAGCCCGATTGTACACTTCAGGTGAAAATGTCAAAATCTTCAAAATGAGCAAAAGCACAATGAAATTAATGCTGGAATCATCTTCATTTTGCTAAAATACACTAATGACAGCAAAAAGTTTGAGTCTACAACATTTAGTTAAGGTGTGAGAGCCAAAATGAACTTTTTATTGCTTTAAATGCATTTTCAGCCCGATTGTACACTTCAGGTGAAAATGTCAAAATCTCCAAAATAAGCAAAAGCACAATGAAATTAATGCTGGAATCATCTTCATTTTGCTAAAATACACTACTGACAGCAAAAAGTTTGAGTCTACAACATTTAGTTAAGGTGTGAGAGCCAAAATGAACTTTTTATTGCTTTAAATGCATTTTCAGCCCGATTGTACACTTCAGGTGAAAATGTCAAAATCTTCAAAATGAGCAAAAGCACAATGAAATTAATGCTGGAATCATCTTCAAGTTGCTAAAATACACTAATGCCAGCAACAAGTTTGAGTCTACAACATTTAGTTAAGGTGTGAGAGCCTAAATGAACTTTGTATTGCTTTAAATGCATTTTCAGCCCGATTGGACACTTCAGGTGAAACTGTCAAAATCTTCAAAATGAGCAAAAGCACAATGAAATTAATGCTGGAATCATCTTCAAGTTGCTAAAATACACTAATGACAGTAAAAAGTTTAAGTCTACAACATTTAGTTAAGGTGTGAGAGCCAAAATGAACGTTGTATTGCTTTAAATGCATTTTCAGCCCGAATGTACACTTCAGGTGAAACTGTCAAATTCTTCAAAATGAGCAAAAGCACAATGAAATTAATGCTGGAAACATCTTCAAGTTGCTAAAATACACTAATGACAGCAAAAAGTTTGAGTCTACAACATTTAGTTAAGGTGTGAGAGGCAAAATGAACTTTGTATTGCTTTAAATACATTTTCAGCCCGATAGTACACTTCAGGTGAAACTGTCAAAATCTTCAAAATGATCAAAAGCACAATTAAATTAATGCTGGAATCATCTTCAAGTTGCTAAAATACACTAATGACAGCAAAAAGTTTGAGTCTACAACATTTAGTTAAGGTGTGAGAGCCAAAATGAACTTTGTATTGCTTTAAATGCATTTTCAGCCCGATAGTACACTTCAGGTGAAACTGTCAAAATCTTCAAAATGAAAAAAAGCACAATGAAATGAATGCTGGAATCATCTTCAAGTTGCTAAAATACACTAATGACAGCAAAAAGTTTGAGTCTACAACATTTAGGTAAGGTGTGAGAGCCAAAATGAACTTTGTATTGCTGTAAACGCGTTTTCAGCACCTGAATGTACACTTCAGGTGAAACTGTCAAAATCTTCAAAATGAGCAAAAGCACAATGAAATTAATGCTGGAATCATCTTCAAGTTGCTAAAATACACTAATGACAGCAAAAAGTTTTAGTCTACAACATTTAGTTAAGGTGTGAGAGCCAAAATGAACTTTGTATTGCTGTAAACGCGTTTTCAGGACCTGATTGTACACTTCAGGTGACAATGTCAAAATCTTCAAAATGAGCAAAAGCACAATGAAATTAATGCTGGAATCATCTTCAAGTTGCTAAAATACACTAATGACAGCAAAAAGTTTGAGTCTACAACATTTAGTTAAGGTGTGAGAGCCAAAATGAACTTTGTATTGCTTTAAATGCATTTTCAGCCCGATAGTACACTTCAGGTGAAACTGTCAAAATCTTCAAAATGATCAAAAGCACAATTAAATTAATGCTGGAATCATCTTCAAGTTGCTAAAATACACTAATGACAGCAAAAAGTTTGAGTCTACAACATTTAGTTAAGGTGTGAGAGCCAAAATGAACTTTGTATTGCTGTAAACTCGTTTTCAGCACCTGATTGTACACTTCAGGTGAAACTGTCAAAATCTTCAAAATGAGCAAAAGCACAATGAAATTAATGCTGGAATCATCTTCAAGTTGCTAAAATACACTAATGACAGCAAAAAAGTTCGAGTCTACAATATTTAGTTAAGGTGTGAGAGCCAAAATGAACTTTGTATTGCTTTAAAATTCATTTTCAGCCCGATTGTACACTTCAGGTGAAACTGTCAAAATCTTCAAAATGAGCAAAAGCACAATGAAATTAATGTTGGAATCATCTTCAAGTTGCTAAAATACACTAATGACAGCAAAAAGTTTGAGTCTACAACATTTAGTTGAGGTGTGAGAGCCTAAATTAACTTTGTATTGCTTTAAATGCATTTTCAGCCCGATTGTACACTTCAGGTGAAAATGTCAAAATCTTCAAAATGAGCAAAAGCACAATGAAATTAATGCTGGAATCATCTTCAAGTTGCTAAAATACACTAATGACAGCAACAAGTTTGAGTCTACAACATTTAGTTAAGGTGTGAGAGCCTAAATGAACTTTGTATTGCTTTAAATGCATTTTCAGCCCGATTGTACACTTCAGGTAAAACTGTCAAAATCTTCAAAATGAGCAAAAGCACAATGAAATTAATGCTGGAATCATCTTCAAGTTGCTAAAATACACTAATGACAGCAAAAAGTTTGTGTCTACAACATTCTGTTAAGGTGTGAGAGCCAAAATGAACTTTTTATTGCTGTAAACGCGTTTTCAGCACCTGAATGTACACTTCAGGTGAAACTGTCAAAATCTTCAAAATGAGCAAAAGCACAATGAAATTAATGCTGGAATCATCTTCAAGTTGCTAAAATACACTAATGACAGCAAAAAGTTTGAGTCTACAACATTTAGTTAAGGTGTGAGAGCCAAAATTAACTTTGTATTGCTTTAAATGCATTTTCAGCCCGATAGTACACTTCAGGTGAAAATGTCAAAATCTTCAAAATGAGCAAAAGCACAATGAAATTAATGCTGGAATCATCTTCATTTTGCTAAAATACACCAATGACAGCAAAAAGTTCGAGTCTACAACATTTAGTTAAGGTGTGAGAGCCAAAATGAACTTTTTATTGCTTTAAATGCATTTTCAGCCCGATTGTACACTTCAGGTGAAAATGTCAAAATCTTCAAAATGAGCAAAAGCACAATGAAATTAATGCTGGAATCATCTTCATTTTGCTAAAATACACTAATGACAGCAAAAAGTTTGAGTCTACAACATTTAGTTAAGGTGTGAGAGCCAAAATGAACTTTTTATTGCTTTAAATGCATTTTCAGCCCGATTGTACACTTCAGGTGAAAATGTCAAAATCTCCAAAATAAGCAAAAGCACAATGAAATTAATGCTGGAATCATCTTCATTTTGCTAAAATACACTACTGACAGCAAAAAGTTTGAGTCTACAACATTTAGTTAAGGTGTGAGAGCCTAAATGAACTTTGTATTGCTTTAAATGCATTTTCAGCCCGATTGGACACTTCAGGTGAAACTGTCAAAATCTTCAAAATGAGCAAAAGCACAATGAAATTAATGCTGGAATCATCTTCAAGTTGCTAAAATACACTAATGACAGTAAAAAGTTTAAGTCTACAACATTTAGTTAAGGTGTGAGAGCCAAAATGAACGTTGTATTGCTTTAAATGCATTTTCAGCCCGAATGTACACTTCAGGTGAAACTGTCAAATTCTTCAAAATGAGCAAAAGCACAATGAAATTAATGCTGGAAACATCTTCAAGTTGCTAAAATACACTAATGACAGCAAAAAGTTTGAGTCTACAACATTTAGTTAAGGTGTGAGAGGCAAAATGAACTTTGTATTGCTTTAAATACATTTTCAGCCCGATAGTACACTTCAGGTGAAACTGTCAAAATCTTCAAAATGATCAAAAGCACAATTAAATTAATGCTGGAATCATCTTCAAGTTGCTAAAATACACTAATGACAGCAAAAAGTTTGAGTCTACAACATTTAGTTAAGGTGTGAGAGCCAAAATGAACTTTGTATTGCTTTAAATGCATTTTCAGCCCGATAGTACACTTCAGGTGAAACTGTCAAAATCTTCAAAATGAAAAAAAGCACAATGAAATGAATGCTGGAATCATCTTCAAGTTGCTAAAATACACTAATGACAGCAAAAAGTTTGAGTCTACAACATTTAGGTAAGGTGTGAGAGCCAAAATGAACTTTGTATTGCTGTAAACGCGTTTTCAGCACCTGAATGTACACTTCAGGTGAAACTGTCAAAATCTTCAAAATGAGCAAAAGCACAATGAAATTAATGCTGGAATCATCTTCAAGTTGCTAAAATACACTAATGACAGCAAAAAGTTTTAGTCTACAACATTTAGTTAAGGTGTGAGAGCCAAAATGAACTTTGTATTGCTGTAAACGCGTTTTCAGGACCTGATTGTACACTTCAGGTGACAATGTCAAAATCTTCAAAATGAGCAAAAGCACAATGAAATTAATGCTGGAATCATCTTCAAGTTGCTAAAATACACTAATGACAGCAAAAAGTTTGAGTCTACAACATTTAGTTAAGGTGTGAGAGCCAAAATGAACTTTGTATTGCTTTAAATGCATTTTCAGCCCGATAGTACACTTCAGGTGAAACTGTCAAAATCTTCAAAATGAGCAAAAGCACAATGAAATTAATGCTGGAATCATCTTCAAGTTGCTAAAATACACTAATGACAGCAAAAAGTTTGAGTCTACAACATTTAGTTAAGGTGTGAGAACCAAAATGAACTTTGTATTGCTTTAAACGCGTTTTCAGCACCTGATTGTACACTTCAGGTGAAAATGTCAAAATCTTCAAAATGAGCAAAAGCACAATGAAATTAATGTTGGAATCATCTTCAAGTTGCTAAAATACACTAATGACAGCAAAAAGTTTGAGTCTACAACATTTAGTTGAGGTGTGAGAGCCTAAATTAACTTTGTATTGCTTTAAATGCATTTTCAGCCCGATAGTACACTTCAGGTGAAACTGTCAAAATCTTCAAAATGAGCAAAAGCACAATGAAATTAATGTTGGAATCATCTTCAAGTTGCTAAAATACACTAATGACAGCAAAAAGTTTGAGTCTACAACATTTAGTTAAGTTGTGAGAGCCTAAATTAACTTTTTATTGCTTTAAACACGTTTTCAGCCCTTGATTGTACACTTCAGGTGAAACTGTCAAAATCTTCAAAATGAGCAAAAGCACAATGAAATTAATGCTGGAATCATCTTCAAGTTGCTAAAATACACTAATGACAGCAAAAAGTTTTAGTCTACAACATTTAGTTAAGGTGTGAGAGCCAAAATGAACTTTGTATTGCTGTAAACGCGTTTTCAGCACCTGATTGTACACTTCAGGTGAAAATGTCAAAATCTTCAAAATGAGCAAAAGCACAATGAAATTAATGCTGGAATCATCTTCAAGTTGCTAAAATACACTAATGACAGCAAAAAGTTTGAGTCTACAACATTTAGTTAAGGTGTGAGAGCCAAAATTAACTTTGTATTGCTTTAAAATTCATTTTCAGCCCGATTGTACACTTCAGGTGAAACTGTCAAAATCTTAAAAATGAGCAAAAGCACAATGAAATTAATGTTGGAATCATCTTCAAGTTGCTAAAATACACTAATCACAGCAAAAAGTTTGAGTCTACAAGATTTAGTTAAGTTGTGAGAGCCTAAATTAACTTTTTATTGCTTTAAACGCGTTTTCAGCCCTTGATTGTACACTTCAGGTGAAACTGTCAAAATCTTCAAAATGAGCAAAAGCACAATGAAATTAATGCTGGAATCATCTTCAAGTAGCTAAAATACACTAATGACAGCAAAAAGTTTGAGTCTACAACATTTAGTTAAGGTGTGAGAGCCAAAATGAACTTTGTATTGCTGTAAACGCGTTTTCAGCACCTGATTGTACACTTCAGGTGAAACTGTCAAAATCTTCAAAATGAGCAAAAGCACAATGAAATTAATGCTGGAATCATCTTCAAGTTGCTAAAATACACTAATGACAGCAAAAAGTTTGAGTCTACAACATTTAGTTAAGGTGTGAGAGCCAAAATGAACTTTGTATTGCTTTAAATGCATTTTCAGCCGGATTGGACACTTCAGGTGAAAGTGTCAAAATCTTCAAAATGAGCAAAAGCACAATGAAATTAATGCTGGAATCATCTTCAATATGCTAAAATACACTAATGACAGCAAAAAGTTTGAGTCTACAACATTTAGTGAAGGTGTGAGAGCCAAAATGAACTTTGTATTGCTTTAAATGCATTATCAGGCCGATTGTACACTTCAGGTGAAACTGTCAAAATCTTCAAAATGAGCAAAAGCACAATGAAATGAATGCTGGAATCATCTTCAAGTTGCTAAAATACACTAATGGCAGCAAAAAGTTTGAGTCTACAACATTTAGTTAAGGTGTGAGATCCTAAATGAACTTTTCATTGCTTTAAAGGCGTTTTCAGCCCTTGATTGTACAATTCAGGTGAAACTGTCAAAATCTTCAAAATGAGCAAAAGCACAATGAAATTAATGCTGGAATCATCTTCAAGTTGCTAAAATACACTAATGACAGCAACAAGTTTGAGTCTACAACATTTAGTTAAGGTGTGAGAGCCTAAATTAACTTTGTATTGCTTTAAACGCGTTTTCAGCCCCTGATTGTACACTTCAGGTGAAACTGTCAAAATCTTCAAAATGAGCAAAAGCACAATGAAATTAATGCTGGAATCATCTTCAAGTTGCTAAAATACACTAATGACAGCAAAAAGTTTGAGTGTACAACATTTAGTTAAGGTGTGAGAGCAAAAATGAACTTTGTATTGCTGTAAACGCGTTTTCAGCACCTGATTGTACACTTCAGGTGAAACTGTCAAAATCTTGAAAATGAGCAAAAGCACAATGAAATTAATGCTGGAATCATCTTCAAGTTGCTAAAATACACTAATGACAGCAAAAAGTTTGAGTCTACAATATTTAGTTAAGGTGTGAGAGCCAAAATGAACTTTGTATTGCTTTAAAATTCATTTTCAGCCCGATTGTACACTTCAGGTGAAACTGTCAAAATCTTCAAAATGAGCAAAAGCACAATGAAATTAATGTTGGAATCATCTTCAAGTTGCTAAAATACACTAATGACAGCAAAAAGTTTGAGTCTACAACATTTAGTTGAGGTGTGAGAGCCTAAATGAACTTTGTATTGCTTTAAATGCATTTTCAGCCCGATTGTACAATTCAGGTAAAACTGTCAAAATCTTCAAAATGAGCAAAAGCACAATGAAATTAATGCTGGAATCATCTTCAAGTTGCTAAAATACACTAATGACAGCAAAAAGTTTGAGTCTACAACATTTAGTTAAGGTGTGAGAGCCAAAATGAACTTTGTATTGCTTTAAATGCATTTTCAGCCCGATAGTACACTTCAGGTGAAACTGTCAAAATCTTCAAAATGAGCAAAAGCACAATGAAATTAATGCTGGAATCATCTTCAAGTTGCTAAAATACACTAATGACAGCAAAAAGTTTGAGTCTACAACATTTAGTTAAGGTGTGAGAGCCAAAATGAACTTTGTATTGCTTTAAATGCATTTTCAGCCCGATAGTACACTTCAGGTGAAACTGTCAAAATCTTCAAAATGAGCAAAAGCACAATGCAATTAATGCTGGAATCATCTTCAGGTTGCTAAAATACACTAATGACAGCAACAAGTTTGAGTCTACAACATTTAGTTAAGGTGTGAGAGCCAAAATGAACTTTTTATGGCTTTAAATGCATTTTCAGCCCGATTGTACACTTCAGGTGAAAATGTCAAAATCTTCAAAATGAGCAAAAGCACAATGAAATTAATGCTTGAATCATCTTCATTTTGCTAACATACACTAATGACAGCAAAAAGTTTGAGTCTACAACATTTAGTTAAGGTGTGAGAGCCAAAATGAACTTTGTATTGCTTTAAATGCATTTTCAGCCCAATAGTACACTTCAGGTGAAACTGTCAAAATCTTCAAAATGAGCAAAAGCACAATGAAATTAATGCTGGAATCATCTTCAAGTTGCTAAAATACACTAATGACAGCAACAAGTTTGAGTCTACAACATTTAGTTAAGGTGTGAGAGCCTAAATGAACTTTGTATTGCTGTAAACGCGTTTTCAGCACCTGATTGTACACTTCAGGTGAAACTGTCAAAATCTTCAAAATGAGCAAAAGCACAATGAAATTAATGTTGGAATCATCTTCAAGTTGCTAAAATACACTAATGACAGCAAAAAGTTTGAGACTACAACATTTAGTTAAGGTGTGAGAGCCAAAATGAACTTTGTATTGCTGTAAACGCGTTTTCAGCACCTGAATGTACACTTCAGGTGAAACTGTCAAAATCTTCAAAATGAGCAAAAGCACAATGAAATTAATGTTGGAATCATCTTCAAGTTGCTAAAATACACTAATGACAGCAAAAAGTTTTAGTCTACAACATTTAGTTAAGGTGTGAGAGCCAAAATGAACTTTGTATTGCTTTAAACGCGTTTTCAGCACCTGATTGTACACTTCAGGTGAAACTGTCAAAATCTTCAAAATGAGCAAAAGCACAATGAAATTAATGTTGGAATCATCTTCAAGTTGCTAAAATACACTAATGACAGCAACAAGTTTTAGTCTACAACATTTAGTTAAGGTGTGAGAGCCAAAATTAACTTTGTATTGCTTTAAAATTCATTTTCAGCCCGATTGTACACTTCAGGTGAAACTGTCAAAATCTTAAAAATGAGCAAAAGCACAATGAAATTAATGTTGGAATCATCTTCAAGTTGCTAAAATACACTAATGACAGCAAAAAGTTTGAGTCTACAACATTTAGTTAAGTTGTGAGAGCCTAAATTAACTTTTTATTGCTTTAAACGCGTTTTCAGCCCTTGATTGTACACTTCAGGTGAAACTGTCAAAATCTTCAAAATGAGCAAAAGCACAATGAAATTAATGCTGGAATCATCTTCAAGTAGCTAAAATACACTAATGACAGCAACAAGTTTGAGTCTACAACATTTAGTTAAGGTGTGAGAGCCTAAATGAACTTTGTATTGCTGTAAACGCGTTTTCAGCACCTGATTGTACACTTCAGGTGAAACTGTCAAAATCTTCAAAATGAGCAAAAGCACAATGAAATTAATGTTGGAATCATCTTCAAGTTGCTAAAATACACTAATGACAGCAAAAAGTTTGAGACTACAACATTTAGTTAAGGTGTGAGAGCCAAAATGAACTTTGTATTGCTGTAAACGCGTTTTCAGCACGTGAATGTACACTTCAGGTGAAACTGTCAAAATCTTCAAAATGAGCAAAAGCACAATGAAATTAATGTTGGAATCATCTTCAAGTTGCTAAAATACACTAATGACAGCAAAAAGTTTTAGTCTACAACATTTAGTTAAGGTGTGAGAGCCAAAATGAACTTTGTATTGCTTTAAACGCGTTTTCAGCACCTGATTGTACACTTCAGGTGAAACTGTCAAAATCTTCAAAATGAGCAAAAGCACAATGAAATTAATGTTGGAATCATCTTCAAGTTGCTAAAATACACTAATGACAGCAACAAGTTTTAGTCTACAACATTTAGTTAAGGTGTGAGAGCCAAAATTAACTTTGTATTGCTTTAAAATTCATTTTCAGCCCGATTGTACACTTCAGGTGAAACTGTCAAAATCTTCAAAATGAGCAAAAGCACAATGAAATTAATGCTGGAATCATCTTCAAGTAGCTAAAATACACTAATGACAGCAAAAAGTTTGAGTCTACAACATTTAGTTAAGGTGTGAGAGCCAAAATGAACTTTGTATTGCTGTAAACGCGTTTTCAGCACCTGATTGTACACTTCAGGTGAAACTGTCAAAATCTTCAAAATGAGCAAAAGCACAATGAAATTAATGCTGGAATCATCTTCAAGTTGCTAAAATACACTAATGACAGCAAAAAGTTTGAGTCTACAACATTTAGTTAAGGTGTGAGAGCCAAAATGAACTTTGTATTGCTTTAAATGCATTTTCAGCCCGATTGGACACTTCAGGTGAAAGTGTCAAAATCTTCAAAATGAGAAAAAAGTACAATGAAATTAATGCTGGAATCATCTTCAATATGCTAAAATACACTAATGACAGCAAAAAGTTTGAGTCTACAACATTTAGTTAAGGTGTGAGAGCCAAAATGAACTTTGTATTGCTTTAAATGCATTATCAGGCCGATTTTACACTTCAGGTGAAACTGTCAAAATCTTCAAAATGAGCGAAAGCACAATGAAATGAATGCTGGAATCATCTTCAAGTTGCTAAAATACACTAATGACAGCAAAAAGTTTGAGTCTACAACATTTAGTTAAGGTGTGAGATCCTAAATGAACTTTTCATTGCTTTAAACGCGTTTTCAGCCCTTGATTGTACAATTCAGGTGAAACTGTCAAAATCTTCAAAATGAGCAAAAGCACAATGAAATTAATGCTGGAATCATCTTCAAGTTGCTAAAATACACTAATGACAGCAACAAGTTTGAGTCTACAACATTTAGTTAAGGTGTGAGAGCCTAAATTACCTTTGTATTGCTTTAAACGCGTTTTCAGCCCCTGATTGTACACTTCAGGTGAAACTGTCAAAATCTTCAAAATGAGCAAAAGCACAATGAAATTAATGCTGGAATCATCTTCAAGTTGCTAAAATACACTAATGACAGCAAAAAGTTTGAGTCTACAACATTTAGTTAAGGTGTGAGAGCCAAAATGAACTTTGTATTGCTTTAAATGCATTTTCAGCCCCTGAATGTACACTTCAGGTGAAACTGTCAAAATCTTCAAAATGAGCAAAAGCACAATGAAATTAATGTTGGAATCATCTTCAAGTTGCTAAAATACACTAATGACAGCAAAAAGTTTTAGTCTACAACATTTAGTTAAGGTGTGAGAGCCAAAATGAACTTTGTATTGCTTTAAATGCATTTTCAGCCCGATAGTACACTTCAGGTGAAACTGTCAAAATCTTCAAAATGAAAAAAAGCACAATGAAATGAATGCTGGAATCATCTTCAAGTTGCTAAAATACACTAATGACAGCAAAAAGTTTGAGTCTACAACATTTAGGTAAGGTGTGAGAGCCAAAATGAACTTTGTATTGCTGTAAACGCGTTTTCAGCACCTGAATGTACACTTCAGGTGAAACTGTCAAAATCTTCAAAATGAGCAAAAGCACAATGAAATTAATGCTGGAATCATCTTCAAGTTGCTAAAATACACTAATGACAGCAAAAAGTTTTAGTCTACAACATTTAGTTAAGGTGTGAGAGCCAAAATGAACTTTGTATTGCTGTAAACGCGTTTTCAGGACCTGATTGTACACTTCAGGTGACAATGTCAAAATCTTCAAAATGAGCAAAAGCACAATGAAATTAATGCTGGAATCATCTTCAAGTTGCTAAAATACACTAATGACAGCAAAAAGTTTGAGTCTACAACATTTAGTTAAGGTGTGAGAGCCAAAATGAACTTTGTATTGCTTTAAATGCATTTTCAGCCCGATAGTACACTTCAGGTGAAACTGTCAAAATCTTCAAAATGAGCAAAAGCACAATGAAATTAATGCTGGAATCATCTTCAAGTTGCTAAAATACACTAATGACAGCAAAAAGTTTGAGTCTACAACATTTAGTTAAGGTGTGAGAACCAAAATGAACTTTGTATTGCTTTAAACGCGTTTTCAGCACCTGATTGTACACTTCAGGTGAAAATGTCAAAATCTTCAAAATGAGCAAAAGCACAATGAAATTAATGTTGGAATCATCTTCAAGTTGCTAAAATACACTAATGACAGCAAAAAGTTTGAGTCTACAACATTTAGTTGAGGTGTGAGAGCCTAAATTAACTTTGTATTGCTTTAAATGCATTTTCAGCCCGATAGTACACTTCAGGTGAAACTGTCAAAATCTTCAAAATGAGCAAAAGCACAATGAAATTAATGTTGGAATCATCTTCAAGTTGCTAAAATACACTAATGACAGCAAAAAGTTTGAGTCTACAACATTTAGTTAAGTTGTGAGAGCCTAAATTAACTTTTTATTGCTTTAAACACGTTTTCAGCCCTTGATTGTACACTTCAGGTGAAACTGTCAAAATCTTCAAAATGAGCAAAAGCACAATGAAATTAATGCTGGAATCATCTTCAAGTTGCTAAAATACACTAATGACAGCAAAAAGTTTTAGTCTACAACATTTAGTTAAGGTGTGAGAGCCAAAATGAACTTTGTATTGCTGTAAACGCGTTTTCAGCACCTGATTGTACACTTCAGGTGAAAATGTCAAAATCTTCAAAATGAGCAAAAGCACAATGAAATTAATGCTGGAATCATCTTCAAGTTGCTAAAATACACTAATGACAGCAAAAAGTTTGAGTCTACAACATTTAGTTAAGGTGTGAGAGCCAAAATTAACTTTGTATTGCTTTAAAATTCATTTTCAGCCCGATTGTACACTTCAGGTGAAACTGTCAAAATCTTAAAAATGAGCAAAAGCACAATGAAATTAATGTTGGAATCATCTTCAAGTTGCTAAAATACACTAATCACAGCAAAAAGTTTGAGTCTACAAGATTTAGTTAAGTTGTGAGAGCCTAAATTAACTTTTTATTGCTTTAAACGCGTTTTCAGCCCTTGATTGTACACTTCAGGTGAAACTGTCAAAATCTTCAAAATGAGCAAAAGCACAATGAAATTAATGCTGGAATCATCTTCAAGTAGCTAAAATACACTAATGACAGCAAAAAGTTTGAGTCTACAACATTTAGTTAAGGTGTGAGAGCCAAAATGAACTTTGTATTGCTGTAAACGCGTTTTCAGCACCTGATTGTACACTTCAGGTGAAACTGTCAAAATCTTCAAAATGAGCAAAAGCACAATGAAATTAATGCTGGAATCATCTTCAAGTTGCTAAAATACACTAATGACAGCAAAAAGTTTGAGTCTACAACATTTAGTTAAGGTGTGAGAGCCAAAATGAACTTTGTATTGCTTTAAATGCATTTTCAGCCGGATTGGACACTTCAGGTGAAAGTGTCAAAATCTTCAAAATGAGCAAAAGCACAATGAAATTAATGCTGGAATCATCTTCAATATGCTAAAATACACTAATGACAGCAAAAAGTTTGAGTCTACAACATTTAGTGAAGGTGTGAGAGCCAAAATGAACTTTGTATTGCTTTAAATGCATTATCAGGCCGATTGTACACTTCAGGTGAAACTGTCAAAATCTTCAAAATGAGCAAAAGCACAATGAAATGAATGCTGGAATCATCTTCAAGTTGCTAAAATACACTAATGGCAGCAAAAAGTTTGAGTCTACAACATTTAGTTAAGGTGTGAGATCCTAAATGAACTTTTCATTGCTTTAAAGGCGTTTTCAGCCCTTGATTGTACAATTCAGGTGAAACTGTCAAAATCTTCAAAATGAGCAAAAGCACAATGAAATTAATGCTGGAATCATCTTCAAGTTGCTAAAATACACTAATGACAGCAACAAGTTTGAGTCTACAACATTTAGTTAAGGTGTGAGAGCCTAAATTAACTTTGTATTGCTTTAAACGCGTTTTCAGCCCCTGATTGTACACTTCAGGTGAAACTGTCAAAATCTTCAAAATGAGCAAAAGCACAATGAAATTAATGCTGGAATCATCTTCAAGTTGCTAAAATACACTAATGACAGCAAAAAGTTTGAGTGTACAACATTTAGTTAAGGTGTGAGAGCAAAAATGAACTTTGTATTGCTGTAAACGCGTTTTCAGCACCTGATTGTACACTTCAGGTGAAACTGTCAAAATCTTGAAAATGAGCAAAAGCACAATGAAATTAATGCTGGAATCATCTTCAAGTTGCTAAAATACACTAATGACAGCAAAAAGTTTGAGTCTACAATATTTAGTTAAGGTGTGAGAGCCAAAATGAACTTTGTATTGCTTTAAAATTCATTTTCAGCCCGATTGTACACTTCAGGTGAAACTGTCAAAATCTTCAAAATGAGCAAAAGCACAATGAAATTAATGTTGGAATCATCTTCAAGTTGCTAAAATACACTAATGACAGCAAAAAGTTTGAGTCTACAACATTTAGTTGAGGTGTGAGAGCCTAAATGAACTTTGTATTGCTTTAAATGCATTTTCAGCCCGATTGTACAATTCAGGTAAAACTGTCAAAATCTTCAAAATGAGCAAAAGCACAATGAAATTAATGCTGGAATCATCTTCAAGTTGCTAAAATACACTAATGACAGCAAAAAGTTTGAGTCTACAACATTTAGTTAAGGTGTGAGAGCCAAAATGAACTTTGTATTGCTTTAAATGCATTTTCAGCCCGATAGTACACTTCAGGTGAAACTGTCAAAATCTTCAAAATGAGCAAAAGCACAATGAAATTAATGCTGGAATCATCTTCAAGTTGCTAAAATACACTAATGACAGCAAAAAGTTTGAGTCTACAACATTTAGTTAAGGTGTGAGAGCCAAAATGAACTTTGTATTGCTTTAAATGCATTTTCAGCCCGATAGTACACTTCAGGTGAAACTGTCAAAATCTTCAAAATGAGCAAAAGCACAATGCAATTAATGCTGGAATCATCTTCAGGTTGCTAAAATACACTAATGACAGCAACAAGTTTGAGTCTACAACATTTAGTTAAGGTGTGAGAGCCAAAATGAACTTTTTATGGCTTTAAATGCATTTTCAGCCCGATTGTACACTTCAGGTGAAAATGTCAAAATCTTCAAAATGAGCAAAAGCACAATGAAATTAATGCTTGAATCATCTTCATTTTGCTAACATACACTAATGACAGCAAAAAGTTTGAGTCTACAACATTTAGTTAAGGTGTGAGAGCCAAAATGAACTTTGTATTGCTTTAAATGCATTTTCAGCCCAATAGTACACTTCAGGTGAAACTGTCAAAATCTTCAAAATGAGCAAAAGCACAATGAAATTAATGCTGGAATCATCTTCAAGTTGCTAAAATACACTAATGACAGCAACAAGTTTGAGTCTACAACATTTAGTTAAGGTGTGAGAGCCTAAATGAACTTTGTATTGCTGTAAACGCGTTTTCAGCACCTGATTGTACACTTCAGGTGAAACTGTCAAAATCTTCAAAATGAGCAAAAGCACAATGAAATTAATGTTGGAATCATCTTCAAGTTGCTAAAATACACTAATGACAGCAAAAAGTTTGAGACTACAACATTTAGTTAAGGTGTGAGAGCCAAAATGAACTTTGTATTGCTGTAAACGCGTTTTCAGCACCTGAATGTACACTTCAGGTGAAACTGTCAAAATCTTCAAAATGAGCAAAAGCACAATGAAATTAATGTTGGAATCATCTTCAAGTTGCTAAAATACACTAATGACAGCAAAAAGTTTTAGTCTACAACATTTAGTTAAGGTGTGAGAGCCAAAATGAACTTTGTATTGCTTTAAACGCGTTTTCAGCACCTGATTGTACACTTCAGGTGAAACTGTCAAAATCTTCAAAATGAGCAAAAGCACAATGAAATTAATGTTGGAATCATCTTCAAGTTGCTAAAATACACTAATGACAGCAACAAGTTTTAGTCTACAACATTTAGTTAAGGTGTGAGAGCCAAAATTAACTTTGTATTGCTTTAAAATTCATTTTCAGCCCGATTGTACACTTCAGGTGAAACTGTCAAAATCTTAAAAATGAGCAAAAGCACAATGAAATTAATGTTGGAATCATCTTCAAGTTGCTAAAATACACTAATGACAGCAAAAAGTTTGAGTCTACAACATTTAGTTAAGTTGTGAGAGCCTAAATTAACTTTTTATTGCTTTAAACGCGTTTTCAGCCCTTGATTGTACACTTCAGGTGAAACTGTCAAAATCTTCAAAATGAGCAAAAGCACAATGAAATTAATGCTGGAATCATCTTCAAGTAGCTAAAATACACTAATGACAGCAACAAGTTTGAGTCTACAACATTTAGTTAAGGTGTGAGAGCCTAAATGAACTTTGTATTGCTGTAAACGCGTTTTCAGCACCTGATTGTACACTTCAGGTGAAACTGTCAAAATCTTCAAAATGAGCAAAAGCACAATGAAATTAATGTTGGAATCATCTTCAAGTTGCTAAAATACACTAATGACAGCAAAAAGTTTGAGACTACAACATTTAGTTAAGGTGTGAGAGCCAAAATGAACTTTGTATTGCTGTAAACGCGTTTTCAGCACGTGAATGTACACTTCAGGTGAAACTGTCAAAATCTTCAAAATGAGCAAAAGCACAATGAAATTAATGTTGGAATCATCTTCAAGTTGCTAAAATACACTAATGACAGCAAAAAGTTTTAGTCTACAACATTTAGTTAAGGTGTGAGAGCCAAAATGAACTTTGTATTGCTTTAAACGCGTTTTCAGCACCTGATTGTACACTTCAGGTGAAACTGTCAAAATCTTCAAAATGAGCAAAAGCACAATGAAATTAATGTTGGAATCATCTTCAAGTTGCTAAAATACACTAATGACAGCAACAAGTTTTAGTCTACAACATTTAGTTAAGGTGTGAGAGCCAAAATTAACTTTGTATTGCTTTAAAATTCATTTTCAGCCCGATTGTACACTTCAGGTGAAACTGTCAAAATCTTCAAAATGAGCAAAAGCACAATGAAATTAATGCTGGAATCATCTTCAAGTAGCTAAAATACACTAATGACAGCAAAAAGTTTGAGTCTACAACATTTAGTTAAGGTGTGAGAGCCAAAATGAACTTTGTATTGCTGTAAACGCGTTTTCAGCACCTGATTGTACACTTCAGGTGAAACTGTCAAAATCTTCAAAATGAGCAAAAGCACAATGAAATTAATGCTGGAATCATCTTCAAGTTGCTAAAATACACTAATGACAGCAAAAAGTTTGAGTCTACAACATTTAGTTAAGGTGTGAGAGCCAAAATGAACTTTGTATTGCTTTAAATGCATTTTCAGCCCGATTGGACACTTCAGGTGAAAGTGTCAAAATCTTCAAAATGAGAAAAAAGTACAATGAAATTAATGCTGGAATCATCTTCAATATGCTAAAATACACTAATGACAGCAAAAAGTTTGAGTCTACAACATTTAGTTAAGGTGTGAGAGCCAAAATGAACTTTGTATTGCTTTAAATGCATTATCAGGCCGATTTTACACTTCAGGTGAAACTGTCAAAATCTTCAAAATGAGCGAAAGCACAATGAAATGAATGCTGGAATCATCTTCAAGTTGCTAAAATACACTAATGACAGCAAAAAGTTTGAGTCTACAACATTTAGTTAAGGTGTGAGATCCTAAATGAACTTTTCATTGCTTTAAACGCGTTTTCAGCCCTTGATTGTACAATTCAGGTGAAACTGTCAAAATCTTCAAAATGAGCAAAAGCACAATGAAATTAATGCTGGAATCATCTTCAAGTTGCTAAAATACACTAATGACAGCAACAAGTTTGAGTCTACAACATTTAGTTAAGGTGTGAGAGCCTAAATTACCTTTGTATTGCTTTAAACGCGTTTTCAGCCCCTGATTGTACACTTCAGGTGAAACTGTCAAAATCTTCAAAATGAGCAAAAGCACAATGAAATTAATGCTGGAATCATCTTCAAGTTGCTAAAATACACTAATGACAGCAAAAAGTTTGAGTCTACAACATTTAGTTAAGGTGTGAGAGCCAAAATGAACTTTGTATTGCTTTAAATGCATTTTCAGCCCCTGAATGTACACTTCAGGTGAAACTGTCAAAATCTTCAAAATGAGCAAAAGCACAATGAAATTAATGTTGGAATCATCTTCAAGTTGCTAAAATACACTAATGACAGCAAAAAGTTTTAGTCTACAACATTTAGTTAAGGTGTGAGAGCCAAAATGAACTTTGTATTGCTTTAAACGCGTTTTCAGCACCTGATTGTACACTTCAGGTGAAAATGTCAAAATCTTCAAAATGAGCAAAAGCACAATGAAATTAATGCTGGAATCATCTTCAAGTTGCTAAAATACACTAATGACAGCAAAAAGTTTGAGTCTACAACATTTAGTTAAGGTGTGAGAGCCAAAATGAACTTTATATTGCTTTAAATGCATTTTCAGCCCGATAGTACACTTCAGGTGAAACTGTCAAAATCTTCAAAATGAGCAAAAGCACAATGAAATTAATGCTGGAATCATCTTCAAGTTGCTAAAATACACTAATGACAGCAAAAAGTTTTAGTCTACAACATTTAGTTAAGGTGTGAGAGCCAAAATGAACTTTGTATTGCTTTAAATGCATTTTCAGCCGGATTGGACACTTCAGGTGAAACTGTCAAAATCTTCAAAATGAGCAAAAGCACAATGAAATTAATGCTGGAATCATCTTCAAGTTGCTAAAATACACTAATGACAGCAAAAAGTTTGAGTCTACAACATTTAGTTAAGGTGTGAGATCCTAAATGAACTTTTCATTGCTTTAAACGCGTTTTCAGCCCTTGATTGTACAATTCAGGTGAAACTGTCAAAATCTTCAAAATGAGCAAAAGCACAATGAAATTAATGCTGGAATCATCTCCCATTTGCTAAAATACACTAATGACAGCAATAAGTTTGAGTCTACAACATTTAGTTAAGGTGTGAGAGCCAAAATGAACTTTGTATTGCTGTAAACGCGTTTTCAGCACCTGATTGTACACTTCAGGTGAAACTGTCAAAATCTTCAAAATGAGCAAAAGCACAATGAAATTAATGCTGGAATCATCTTCAAGTTGCTAAAATACACTAATGACAGCAAAAAGTTTGAGTCTACAATATTTAGTTAAGGTGTGAGAGCCAAAATGAACTTTGTATTGCTTTAAAATTCATTTTCAGCCCGATTGTACACTTCAGGTGAAACTGTCAAAATCTTCAAAATGAGCAAAAGCACAATGAAATTAATGTTGGAATCATCTTCAAGTTGCTAAAATACACTAATGACAGCAAAAAGTTTGAGTCTACAACATTTAGTTAAGGTGTGAGAGCCAAAATGAACTTTGTATTGCTGTAAACGCGTTTTCAGCCCGATTGTACACTTCAGGTGAAACTGTCAAAATCTTAAAAATGAGCAAAAGCACAATGAAATTAATGTTGGAATCATCTTCAAGTTGCTAAAATACACTAATGACAGCAAAAAGTTTGAGTCTACAACATTTAGTTAAGTTGTGAGAGCCTAAATGAACTTTTCATTGCTTTAAACGCGTTTTCAGCCCTTGATTGTACACTTCAGGTGAAACTGTCAAAATCTTCAAAATGAGCAAAAGCACAATGAAATTAATGCTGGAATCATCTTCAAGTTGCTAAAATACACTAATGACAGCAACAAGTTTGAGTCCACAACATTTAGTTAAGGTGTGAGAGCCTAAATTACCTTTGTATTGCTTTAAACGCGTTTTCAGCCCCTGATTGTACACTTCAGGTGAAACTGTCAAAATCTTCAAAATGAGCAAAAGCACAATGAAATGAATGCTGGAATCATCTTCAAGTTGCTAAAATACACTAATGACAGCAAAAAGTTTGAGTCTACAACATTTAGTTAAGGTGTGAGAGCCAAAATGAACTTTGTATTGCTTTAAATGCATTTTCAGCCCGATAGTACACTTCAGGTGAAACTGTCAAAATCTTCAAAATGAGCAAAAGCACAATGAAATTAATGTTGGAATCATCTTCAAGTTGCTAAAATACACTAATGACAGCAAAAAGTTTGAGTCTACAACATTTAGTTAAGGTGTGAGAGCCAAAATGAACTTTGTATTGTTGTAAACGCGTTTTCAGCACCTGAATGTACACTTCAGGTGAAACTGTCAAAATCTTCAAAATGAGCAAAAGCACAATGAAATTAATGTTGGAATCATCTTCAAGTTGCTAAAATACACTAATGACAGCAAAAAGTTTTAGTCTACAACATTTAGTTAAGGTGTGAGAGCCAAAATGAACTTTGTATTGCTTTAAACGCGTTTTCAGCACCTGATTGTACACTTCAGGTGAAAATGTCAAAATCTTCAAAATGAGCAAAAGCACAATGAAATTAATGCTGGAATCATCTTCAAGTTGCTAAAATACACTAATGACAGCAAAAAGTTTGAGTCTACAACATTTAGTTAAGGTGTGAGAGCCAAAATGAACTTTATATTGCTTTAAATGCATTTTCAGCCCGATAGTACACTTCAGGTGAAACTGTCAAAATCTTCAAAATGAGCAAAAGCACAATGAAATTAATGCTGGAATCATCTTCAAGTTGCTAAAATACACTAATGACAGCAAAAAGTTTTAGTCTACAACATTTAGTTAAGGTGTGAGAGCCAAAATGAACTTTGTATTGCTTTAAATGCATTTTCAGCCGGATTGGACACTTCAGGTGAAAGTGTCAAAATCTTAAAAATGAGCAAAAGCACAATGAAATTAATGCTGGAATCATCTTCAATATGCTAAAATACACTAATGACAGCAAAAAGTTTGAGTCTACAACATTTAGTTAAGGTGTGAGAGCCAAAATGAACTTTGTATTGCTTTAAATGCATTATCAGGCCGATTGTACACTTCAGGTGAAACTGTCAAAATCTTCAAAATGAGCAAAAGCACAATGAAATGAATGCTGGAATCATCTTCAAGTTGCTAAAATACACTAATGACAGCAAAAAGTTTGAGTCTACAACATTTAGTTAAGGTGTGAGATCCTAAATGAACTTTTCATTGCTTTAAACGCGTTTTCAGCCCTTGATTGTACAATTCAGGTGAAACTGTCAAAATCTTCAAAATGAGCAAAAGCACAATGAAATTAATGCTGGAATCATCTTCAAGTTGCTAAAATACACTAATGACAGCAAAAAGTTTGAGTGTACAACATTTAGTTAAGTTGTGAGAGCCAAAATGAACTTTGTATTGCTGTAAACGCGTTTTCAGCACCTGATTGTACACTTCAGGTGAAACTGTCAAAATCTTCAAAATGAGCAAAAGCACAATGAAATTAATGCTGGAATCATCTTCAAGTTGCTAAAATACACTAATGACAGCAAAAAGTTTGAGTCTACAATATTTAGTTAAGGTGTGAGAGCCAAAATGAACTTTGTATTGCTTTAAAATTCATTTTCAGCCCGATTGTACACTTCAGGTGAAACTGTCAAAATCTTCAAAATGAGCAAAAGCACAATGAAATTAATGTTGGAATCATCTTCAAGTTGCTAAAATACACTAATGACAGCAAAAAGTTTGAGTCTACAACATTTAGTTAAGGTGTGAGAGCCAAAATGAACTTTGTATTGCTGTAAACGCGTTTTCAGCACCTGAATGTACACTTCAGGTGAAACTGTCAAAATCTTCAAAATGAGCAAAAGCACAATGAAATTAATGTTGGAATCATCTTCAAGTTGCTAAAATACACTAATGACAGCAAAAAGTTTGAGACTACAACATTTAGTTAAGGTGTGAGAGCCAAAATGAACTTTGTATTGCTTTAAACGCGTTTTCAGCACCTGATTGTACACTTCAGGTGAAACTGTCAAAATCTTCAAAATGAGCAAAAGCACAATGAAATTAATGCTGGAATCATCTTCAAGTTGCTAAAATACACTAATGACAGCAAAAAGTTTTAGTCTACAACATTTAGTTAAGGTGTGAGAGCCAAAATGAACTTTGTATTGCTGTAAACGCGTTTTCAGCACCTGATTGTACACTTCAGGTGAAAATGTCAAAATCTTCAAAATGAGCAAAAGCACAATGAAATTAATGCTGGAATCATCTTCAAGTTGCTAAAATACACTAATGACACCAAAAAGTTTGAGTCTACAACATTTAGTTAAGGTGTGAGAGCCAAAATTAACTTTGTATTGCTTTAAAATTCATTTTCAGCCCGATTGTACACTTCAGGTGAAACTGTCAAAATCTTAAAAATGAGCAAAAGCACAATGAAATTAATGTTGGAATCATCTTCAAGTTGCTAAAATACACTAATGACAGCAAAAAGTTTGAGTCTACAACATTTAGTTAAGTTGTGAGAGCCTAAATTAACTTTTTATTGCTTTAAACGCGTTTTCAGCCCTTGATTGTACACTTCAGGTGAAACTGTCAAAATCTTCAAAATGAGCAAAAGCACAATGAAATTAATGCTGGAATCATCTTCAAGTAGCTAAAATACACTAATGACAGCAAAAAGTTTGAGTCTACAACATTTAGTTAAGGTGTGAGAGCCAAAATGAACTTTGTATTGCTGTAAACGCGTTTTCAGCACCTGATTGTACACTTCAGGTGAAACTGTCAAAATCTTCAAAATGAGCAAAAGCACAATGAAATTAATGCTGGAATCATCTTCAAGTTGCTAAAATACACTAATGACAGCAAAAAGTTTGAGTCTACAACATTTAGTTAAGGTGTGAGAGCCAAAATGAACTTTGTATTGCTTTAAATGCATTTTCAGCCCGATTGGACACTTCAGGTGAAAGTGTCAAAATCTTCAAAATGAGAAAAAAGTACAATGAAATTAATGCTGGAATCATCTTCAATATGCTAAAATACACTAATGACAGCAAAAAGTTTGAGTCTACAACATTGAGTTAAGGTGTGAGAGCCTAAATGAACTTTGTATTGCTTTAAATGCATTATCAGGCCGATTGTACACTTCAGGTGAAACTGTCAAAATCTTCAAAATGAGCGAAAGCACAATGAAATGAATGCTGGAATCATCTTCAAGTTGCTAAAATACACTAATGACAGCAAAAAGTTTGAGTCTACAACATTTAGTTAAGGTGTGAGATCCTAAATGAACTTTTCATTGCTTTAAACGCGTTTTCAGCCCTTGATTGTACAATTCAGGTGAAACTGTCAAAATCTTCAAAATGAGCAAAAGCACAATGAAATTAATGCTGGAATCATCTTCAAGTTGCTAAAATACACTAATGACAGCAACAAGTTTGAGTCTACAACATTTAGTTAAGGTGTGAGAGCCTAAATTACCTTTGTATTGCTTTAAACGCGTTTTCAGCCCCTGATTGTACACTTCAGGTGAAACTGTCAAAATCTTCAAAATGAGCAAAAGCTTAATGAAATGAATGCTGGAATCATCTTCAAGTTGCTAAAATACACTAATGACAGCAAAAAGTTTGAGTCTACAACATTTAGTTAAGGTGTGAGAGCCAAAATGAACTTTGTATTGCTTTAAATGCATTTTCAGCCCGATAGTACACTTCAGGTGAAACTGTCAAAATCTTCAAAATGAGCAAAAGCACAATGAAATTAATGTTGGAATCATCTTCAAGTTGCTAAAATACACTAATGACAGCAAAAAGTTTGAGTCTACAACATTTAGTTAAGGTGTGAGAGCCAAAATGAACTTTGTATTGTTGTAAACGCGTTTTCAGCACCTGAATGTACACTTCAGGTGAAACTGTCAAAATCTTCAAAATGAGCAAAAGCACAATGAAATTAATGTTGGAATCATCTTCAAGTTGCTAAAATACACTAATGACAGCAAAAAGTTTTAGTCTACAACATTTAGTTAAGGTGTGAGAGCCAAAATGAACTTTGTATTGCTTTAAACGCGTTTTCAGCACCTGATTGTAGACTTCAGGTGAAAATGTCAAAATCTTCAAAATGAGCAAAAGCACAATGAAATTAATGCTGGAATCATCTTCAAGTTGCTAAAATACACTAATGACAGCAAAAAGTTTGAGTCTACAACATTTAGTTAAGGTGTGAGAGCCAAAATGAACTTTATATTGCTTTAAATGCATTTTCAGCCCGATAGTACACTTCAGGTGAAACTGTCAAAATCTTCAAAATGAGCAAAAGCACAATGAAATTAATGCTGGAATCATCTCCAAGTTGCTAAAATACACTAATGACAGCAAAAAGTTTTAGTCTACAACATTTAGTTAAGGTGTGAGAGCCAAAATGAACTTTGTATTGCTTTAAATGCATTTTCAGCCGGATTGGACACTTCAGGTGAAAGTGTCAAAATCTTAAAAATGAGCAAAAGCACAATGAAATTAATGCTGGAATCATCTTCAATATGCTAAAATACACTAATGACAGCAAAAAGTTTGAGTCTACAACATTTAGTTAAGGTGTGAGAGCCAAAATGAACTTTGTATTGCTTTAAATGCATTATCAGGCCGATTGTACACTTCAGGTGAAACTGTCAAAATCTTCAAAATGAGCAAAAGCACAATGAAATGAATGCTGGAATCATCTTCAAGTTGCTAAAATACACTAATGACAGCAAAAAGTTTGAGTCTACAACATTTAGTTAAGGTGTGAGATCCTAAATGAACTTTTCATTGCTTTAAACGCGTTTTCAGCCCTTGATTGTACAATTCAGGTGAAACTGTCAAAATCTTCAAAATGAGCAAAAGCACAATGAAATTAATGCTGGAATCATCTTCAAGTTGCTAAAATACACTAATGACAGCAAAAAGTTTGAGTGTACAACATTTAGTTAAGGTGTGAGAGCCAAAATGAACTTTGTATTGCTGTAAACGCGTTTTCAGCACCTGATTGTACACTTCAGGTGAAACTGTCAAAATCTTCAAAATGAGCAAAAGCACAATGAAATTAATGCTGGAATCATCTTCAAGTTGCTAAAATACACTAATGACAGCAAAAAGTTTGAGTCTACAATATTTAGTTAAGGTGTGAGAGCCAAAATGAACTTTGTATTGCTTTAAAATTCATTTTCAGCCCGATTGTACACTTCAGGTGAAACTGTCAAAATCTTCAAAATGAGCAAAAGCACAATGAAATTAATGTTGGAATCATCTTCAAGTTGCTAAAATACACTAATGACAGCAAAAAGTTTGAGTCTACAACATTTAGTTAAGGTGTGAGAGCCAAAATGAACTTTGTATTGCTGTAAACGCGTTTTCAGCACATGAATGTACACTTCAGGTGAAACTGTCAAAATCTTCAAAATGAGCAAAAGCACAATGAAATTAATTCTGGAATCATCTTCAAGTTGCTAAAATACACTAATGACAGCAAAAAGTTTGAGTCTACAACATTTAGTTAAGTTGTGAGAGCCTAAATTAACTTTTTATTGCTTTAAATGCATTTTCAGCCCGATAGTACACTTCAGGTGAAACTGTCAAAATCTTCAAATTGAGCAAAAGCACAATGAAATTAATGTTGGAATCATCTTCAAGTTGCTAAAATACACTAATGACAGCAAAAAGTTTGAGTCTACAACATTTAGTTAAGTTGTGAGAGCCTAAATTAACTTTTTATTGCTTTAAACACGTTTTCAGCCCTTGATTGTACACTTCAGGTGAAACTGTCAAAATCTTCAAAATGAGCAAAAGCACAATGAAATTAATGCTGGAATCATCTTCAAGTAGCTAAAATACACTAATGACAGCAAAAAGTTTGAGTCTACAACATTTAGTTAAGGTGTGAGAGCCAAAATGAACTTTGTATTGCTTTAAATGCATTTTCAGCCCGATAGTACACTTCAGGTGAAACTGTCAAAATCTTCAAAATGAGCAAAAGCACAATGAAATTAATGCTGGAATCATCTTCAAGTTGCTAAAATACACTAATGACAGCAAAAAGTTTGAGTCTACAACATTTAGTTAAGTTGTGAGAGCCTAAATTAACTTTTTATTGCTTTAAACGCGTTTTCAGCCCTTGATAGTACACTTCAGGTGAAACTGTCAAAATCTTCAAAATGAGCAAAAGCACAATGAAATTAATGCTGGAATCATCTTCAAGTAGCTAAAATACACTAATGACAGCAAAAAGTTTGAGTCTACAACATTTAGTTAAGGTGTGAGAGCCAAAATGAACTTTGTATTGCTGTAAACGCGTTTTCAGCACCTGATTGTACACTTCAGGTGAAACTGTCAAAATCTTCAAAATGAGCAAAAGCACAATGAAATTAATGCTGGAATCATCTTCAAGTTGCTAAAATACACTAATGACAGCAAAAAGTTTTAGTCTACAACATTTAGTTAAGGTGTGAGAGCCAAAATGAACTTTGTATTGCTTTAAATGCATTATCAGGCCGATTGGACACTTCAGGTGAAACTGTCAAAATCTTCAAAATGAGCAAAAGCACAATGAAATGAATGCTGGAATCATCTTCAAGTTGCTAAAATACACTAATGACAGCAAAAAGTTTGAGTCTACAACATTTAGTTAAGGTGTGAGATCCTAAATGAACTTTTCATTGCTTTAAACGCGTTTTCAGCCCTTGATTGTACAATTCAGGTGAAACTGTCAAAATCTTCAAAATGAGCAAAAGCACAATGAAATTAATGCTGGAATCATCTTCAAGTTGCTAAAATACACTAATGACAGCAACAAGTTTGAGTCTACAACATTTAGTTAAGGTGTGAGAGCCTAAATTAACTTTGTATTGCTTTAAACGCGTTTTCAGCCCCTGATTGTACACTTCAGGTGAAACTGTCAAAATCTTCAAAATGAGCAAAAGCACAATGAAATTAATGCTGGAATCATCTTCAAGTTGCTAAAATACACTAATGACAGCAAAAAGTTTGAGTGTACAACATTTTGTTAAGGTGTGAGAGCCAAAATGAACTTTGTATTGCTGTAAACGCGTTTTCAGCACCTGATTGTACACTTCAGGTGAAACTGTCAAAATCTTCAAAATGAGCAAAAGCACAATGAAATTAATGCTGGAATCATCTTCAAGTTGCTAAAATACACTAATGACAGCAAAAAGTTTGAGTCTACAATATTTAGTTGAGGTGTGAGAGCCAAAATGAACTTTGTATTGCTTTAAAATTCATTTTCAGCCCGATTGTACACTTCAGGTGAAACTGTCAAAATCTTCAAAATGAGCAAAAGCACAATGAAATTAATGTTGGAATCATCTTCAAGTTGCTAAAATACACTAATGACAGCAAAAAGTTTGAGTCTACAACATTTAGTTAAGGTGTGAGAGCCAAAATGAACTTTGTATTGCTTTAAATGCATTTTCAGCCCGATAGTACACTTCAGGTGAAACTGTCAAAATCTTCAAAATGAGCAAAAGCACAATGAAATTAATGCTGGAATCATCTTCAAGTTGCTAAAATACACTAATGACAGCAAAAAGTTTGAGTCTACAACATTTAGTTAAGGTGTGAGAGCCAAAATGAACTTTGTATTGCTTTAAATGCATTTTCAGCCCGATAGTACACTTCAGGTGAAACTGTCAAAATCTTCAAAATGAGCAAAAGCACAATGAAATTAATGTTGGAATCATCTTCAAGTTGCTAAAATACGCTAATGACAGCAAAAAGTTTTAGTCTACAACATTTAGTTAAGGTGTGAGAGCCAAAATGAACTTTGTATTGCTTTAAACGCGTTTTCAGCACCTGATTGTACACTTCAGGTGAAACTGTCAAAATCTTCAAAATGAGCAAAAGCACAATGAAATTAATGCTGGAATCATCTTCAAGTTGCTAAAATACACTAATGACAGCAAAAAGTTTTAGTCTACAACATTTAGTTAAGGTGTGAGAGCCAAAATTAACTTTGTATTGCTTTAAAATTCATTTTCAGCCCGATTGTACACTTCAGGTGAAACTGTCAAAATCTTAAAAATGAGCAAAAGCACAATGAAATTAATGTTGGAATCATCTTCAAGTTGCTAAAATACACTAATGACAGCAAAAAGTTTGAGTCTACAACATTTAGTTAAGTTGTGAGAGCCTAAATTAACTTTGTATTGCTGTAAACGCGTTTTCAGCACCTGATTGTATACTTCAGGTGAAACTGTCAAAATCTTCAAAATGAGCAAAAGCACAATGAAATTAATGCTGGAATCATCTTCAAGTTGCTAAAATACACTAATGACAGCAAAAAGTTTGAGTCTACAACATTTAGTTAAGGTGTGAGAGCCAAAATGAACTTTGTATTGCTTTAAATGCATTTTCAGCCCGATTGGACACTTCAGGTGAAAGTGTCAAAATCTTCAAAATGAGCAAAAGCACAATAAAATTAATGCTGGAATCATCTTCAATATGCTAAAATACACTAATGACAGCAAAAAGTTTGAGTCTACAACATTTAGTTGAGGTGTGAGAGCCAAAATGAACTTTGTATTGCTTTAAATGCATTATCAGGCCGATTGTACACTTCAGGTGAAACTGACAAAATCTTCAAAATGAGCAAAAGCACAATGAAATGAATGCTGGAATCATCTTCAAGTTGCTAAAATACACTAATGACAGCAAAAAGTTTGAGTCTACAACATTTAGTTAAGGTGTGAGACCCTAAATGAACTTTTCATTGCTTTAAACGCGTTTTCAGCCCTTGATTGTACAATTCAGGTGAAACTGTCAAAATCTTCAAAATGAGCAAAAGCACAATGAAATTAATGCTGGAATCATCTTCAAGTTGCTAAAATACACTAATGACAGCAACAAGTTTGAGTCTACAACATTTAGTTAAGGTGTGAGAGCCTAAATTACCTTTGTATTGCTTTAAACGCGTTTTCAGCCCCTGATTGTACACTTCAGGTGAAACTGTCAAAATCTTGAAAATGAGCAAAAGCACAATGAAATTAATGCTGGAATCATCTTCAAGTTGCTAAAATACACTAATGACAGCAAAAAGTTTGAGTCTACAACATTTAGTTAAGGTGTGAGAGCCAAAATGAACTTTGTATTGCTTTAAATGCATTTTCAGCCCGATAGTACACTTCAGGTGAAACTGTCAAAATCTTCAAAATGAGCAAAAGCACAATGAAATTAATGTTGGAATCATCTTCAAGTTGCTAAAATACACTAATGACAGCAAAAAGTTTGAGTCTACAACATTTAGTTAAGGTGTGAGAGCCAAAATGAACTTTGTATTGCTTTAAATGCATTTTCAGCCCGATAGTACACTTCAGGTGAAACTGTCAAAATCTTCAAAATGAGCAAAAGCACAATGAAATTAATGCTGGAATCATCTTCAAGTTGCTAAAATACACTAATGACAGCAAAAAGTTTGAGTCTACAACATTTAGTTAAGGTGTGAGAGCCAAAATGAACTTTGTATTGCTTTAAATGCATTTTCAGCCCGATAGTACACTTCAGGTGAAACTGTCAAAATCTTCAAAATGAGCAAAAGCACAATGAAATTAATGTTGGAATCATCTTCAAGTTGCTAAAATACACTAATGACAGCAAAAAGTTTGAGTCTACAACATTTAGTTAAGGTGTGAGAGCCAAAATGAACTTTGTATTGCTTTAAACGCATTTTCAGCCCGATAGTACACTTCAGGTGAAACTGTCAAAATCTTCAAAATGAGCAAAAGCACAATGAAATTAATGCTGGAATCATCTTCAAGTTGCTAAAATACACTAATGACAGCAAAAAGTTTAAGTCTACAACATTTAGTTAAGGTGTGAGAGCCAAAATGAACTTTGTATTGCTTTAAATGCATTTTCAGCCCGATAGTACACTTCAGGTGAAACTGTCAAAATCTTCAAAATGAAAAAAAGCACAATGAAATTAATGCTGGAATCATCTTCAAGTTGCTAAAATACACTAATGACAGCAAAAAGTTTGAGTCTACAACATTTAGTTAAGGTCTGAGAGCCAAAATGAACTTTGTATTGCTGTAAACGCGTTTTCAGCACCTGAATGTACACTTCAGGTGAAACTGTCAAAATCTTCAAAATGAGCAAAAGCACAATGAATTTAATGCTGGAATCATCTTCAAGTTGCTAAAATACACTAATGACAGCAAAAAGTTTGAGTCTACAACATTTTGTTAAGGTGTGAGAGCCAAAATGAACTTTGTATTGCTTTAAATGCATTTTCAGCCCGATAGTACACTTCAGGTGAAACTATCAAAATCTTCAAAATGAGCAAAAGCACAATGAAATTAATGTTGGAATCATCTTCAAGTTGCTAAAATACACTAATGACAGCAAAAAGTTTGAGTCTACAACATTTAGTTAAGTTGTGAGAGCCTAAATTAACTTTTTATTGCTTTAAACGCGTTTTCAGCCCTTGATAGTACACTTCAGGTGAAACTGTCAAAATCTTCAAAATGAGCAAAAGCACAATGAAATTAATGCTGGAATCATCTTCAAGTAGCTAAAATACACTAATGACAGCAAAAAGTTTGAGTCTACAACATTTAGTTAAGGTGTGAGAGCCAAAATGAACTTTGTATTGCTGTAAACGCGTTTTCAGCACCTGATTGTACACTTCAGGTGAAACTGTCAAAATCTTCAAAATGAGCAAAAGCACAATGAAATTAATGCTGGAATCATCTTCAAGTTGCTAAAATACACTAATGACAGCAAAAAGTTTGAGTCTACAACATTTAGTTAAGGTGTGAGAGCCAAAATGAACTTTGTATTGCTTTAAATGCATTTTCAGCCCGATTGGACACTTCAGGTGAAAGTGTCAAAATCTTCAAAATGAGCAAAAGCACAATGAAATTAATGCTGGAATCATCTTCAATATGCTAAAATACACTAATGACAGCAAAAAGTTTGAGTCTACAACATTTAGTTAAGGTGTGAGAGCCAAAATGAACTTTGTATTGCTTTAAATGCATTATCAGGCCGATTGTACACTTCAGGTGAAACTGTCAAAATCTTCAAAATGAGCAAAAGCACAATGAAATGAATGCTGGAATCATCTTCAAGTTGCTAAAATACACTAATGACAGCAAAAAGTTTGAGTCTACAACATTTAGTTAAGGTGTGAGTTCCTAAATGAACTTTGCATTGCTTTAAACGCGTTTTCAGCCCTTGATTGTACAATTCAGGTGAAACTGTCAAAATCTTCAAAATGAGCAAAAGCACAATGAAATTAATGCTGGAATCATCTCCCATTTGCTAAAATACACTAATGACAGCAACAAGTTTGAGTCTACAACATTTAGTTAAGGTGTGAGAGCCTAAATTACCTTTGTATTGCTTTAAACGCGTTTTCAGCCCGATAGTACACTTCAGGTGAAACTGTCAAAATCTTCAAAATGAGCAAAAGCACAATGAAATTAATGTTGGAATCATCTTCAAGTTGCTAAAATACACTAATGACAGCAAAAAGTTTGAGTCTACAACATTTAGTTAAGTTGTGAGAGCCTAAATTAACTTTTTATTGCTTTAAACACGTTTTCAGCCCTTGATTGTACACTTCAGGTGAAACTGTCAAAATCTTCAAAATGAGCAAAAGCACAATGAAATTAATGCTGGAATCATCTTCAAGTAGCTAAAATACACTAATGACATCAAAAAGTTTGAGTCTACAACATTTAGTTAAGGTGTGAGAGCCAAAATGAACTTTGTATTGCTTTAAATGCATTTTCAGCCCGATAGTACACTTCAGGTGAAACTGTCAAAATCTTCAAAATGAGCAAAAGCACAATGAAATTAATGCTGGAATCATCTTCAAGTTGCTAAAATACACTAATGACAGCAAAAAGTTTGAGTCTACAACATTTAGTTAAGTTGTGAGAGCCTAAATTAACTTTTTATTGCTTTAAACGCGTTTTCAGCCCTTGATAGTACACTTCAGGTGAAACTGTCAAAATCTTCAAAATGAGCAAAAGCACAATGAAATTAATGCTGGAATCATCTTCAAGTAGCTAAAATACACTAATGACAGCAAAAAGTTTGAGTCTACAACATTTAGTTAAGGTGTGAGAGCCAAAATGAACTTTGTATTGCTGTAAACGCGTTTTCAGCACCTGATTGTACACTTCAGGTGAAACTGTCAAAATCTTCAAAATGAGCAAAAGCACAATGAAATTAATGCTGGAATCATCTTCAAGTTGCTAAAATACACTAATGACAGCAAAAAGTTTGAGTCTACAACATTTAGTTAAGGTGTGAGAGCCAAAATGAACTTTGTATTGCTTTAAATGCATTATCAGGCCGATTGGACACTTCAGGTGAAACTGTCAAAATCTTCAAAATGAGCAAAAGCACAATGAAATGAATGCTGGAATCATCTTCAAGTTGCTAAAATACACTAATGACAGCAAAAAGTTTGAGTCTACAACATTTAGTTAAGGTGTGAGATCCTAAATGAACTTTTCATTGCTTTAAACGCGTTTTCAGCCCTTGATTGTACAATTCAGGTGAAACTGTCAAAATCTTCAAAATGAGCAAAAGCACAATGAAATTAATGCTGGAATCATCTTCAAGTTGCTAAAATACACTAATGACAGCAACAAGTTTGAGTATACAACATTTAGTTAAGGTGTGAGAGCCTAAATTAACTTTGTATTGCTTTAAACGCGTTTTCAGCCCCTGATTGTACACTTCAGGTGAAACTGTCAAAATCTTCAAAATGAGCAAAAGCACAATGAAATTAATGCTGGAATCATCTTCAAGTTGCTAAAATACACTAATGACAGCAAAAAGTTTGAGTGTACAACATTTTGTTAAGGTGTGAGAGCCAAAATGAACTTTGTATTGCTGTAAACGCGTTTTCAGCACCTGATTGTACACTTCAGGTGAAACTGTCAAAATCTTCAAAATGAGCAAAAGCACAATGAAATTAATGCTGGAATCATCTTCAAGTTGCTAAAATACACTAATGACAGCAAAAAGTTTGAGTCTACAATATTTAGTTAAGGTGTGAGAGCCAAAATGAACTTTGTATTGCTTTAAAATTCATTTTCAGCCCGATTGTACACTTCAGGTGAAACTGTCAAAATCTTCAAAATGAGCAAAAGCACAATGAAATTAATGTTGGAATCATCTTCAAGTTGCTAAAATACACTAATGACAGCAAAAAGTTTGAGTCTACAACATTTAGTTAAGGTGTGAGAGCCAAAATGAACTTTGTATTGCTTTAAATGCATTTTCAGCCCGATAGTACACTTCAGGTGAAAATGTCAAAATCTTCAAAATGAGCAAAAGCACAATGAAATTAATGCTGGAATCATCTTCAAGTTGCTAAAATACACTAATGACAGCAAAAAGTTTGAGTCTACAACATTTAGTTAAGGTGTGAGAGCCAAAATGAACTTTGTATTGCTTTAAATGCATTTTCAGCCCGATAGTACACTTCAGGTGAAACTGTCAAAATCTTCAAAATGAGCAAAAGCACAATGAAATTAATGTTGGAATCATCTTCAAGTTGCTAAAATACACTAATGACAGCAAAAAGTTTTAGTCTACAACATTTAGTTAAGGTGTGAGAGCCAAAATGAACTTTGTATTGCTTTAAACGCGTTTTCAGCACCTGATTGTACACTTCAGGTGAAACTGTCAAAATCTTCAAAATGAGCAAAAGCACAATGAAATTAATGCTGGAATCATCTTCAAGTTGCTAAAATACACTAATGACAGCAAAAAGTTTTAGTCTACAACATTTAGTTAAGGTGTGAGAGCCAAAATTAACTTTGTATTGCTTTAAAATTCATTTTCAGCCCGATTGTACACTTCAGGTGAAACTGTCAAAATCTTAAAAATGAGCAAAAGCACAATGAAATTAATGTTGGAATCATCTTCAAGTTGCTAAAATACACTAATGACAGCAAAAAGTTTGAGTCTACAACATTTAGTTAAGTTGTGAGAGCCTAAATTAACTTTGTATTGCTGTAAACGCGTTTTCAGCACCTGATTGTATACTTCAGGTGAAACTGTCAAAATCTTCAAAATGAGCAAAAGCACAATGAAATTAATGCTGGAATCATCTTCAAGTTGCTAAAATACACTAATGACAGCAAAAAGTTTGAGTCTACAACATTTAGTTAAGGTGTGAGAGCCAAAATGAACTTTGTATTGCTTTAAATGCATTTTCAGCCCGATTGGACACTTCAGGTGAAAGTGTCAAAATCTTCAAAATGAGCAAAAGCACAATGAAATTAATGCTGGAATCATCTTCAATATGCTAAAATACACTAATGACAGCAAAAAGTTTGAGTCTACAACATTTAGTTGAGGTGTGAGAGCCAAAATGAACTTTGTATTGCTTTAAATGCATTATCAGGCCGATTGTACACTTCAGGTGAAACTGACAAAATCTTCAAAATGAGCAAAAGCACAATGAAATGAATGCTGGAATCATCTTCAAGTTGCTAAAATACACTAATGACAGCAAAAAGTTTGAGTCTACAACATTTAGTTAAGGTGTGAGACCCTAAATGAACTTTTCATTGCTTTAAACGCGTTTTCAGCCCTTGATTGTACAATTCAGGTGAAACTGTCAAAATCTTCAAAATGAGCAAAAGCACAATGAAATTAATGCTGGAATCATCTTCAAGTTGCTAAAATACACTAATGACAGCAACAAGTTTGAGTCTACAACATTTAGTTAAGGTGTGAGAGCCTAAATTACCTTTGTATTGCTTTAAACGCGTTTTCAGCCCCTGATTGTACACTTCAGGTGAAACTGTCAAAATCTTGAAAATGAGCAAAAGCACAATGAAATTAATGCTGGAATCATCTTCAAGTTGCTAAAATACACTAATGACAGCAAAAAGTTTGAGTCTACAACATTTAGTTAAGGTGTGAGAGCCAAAATGAACTTTGTATTGCTTTAAATGCATTTTCAGCCCGATAGTACACTTCAGGTGAAACTGTCAAAATCTTCAAAATGAGCAAAAGCACAATGAAATTAATGTTGGAATCATCTTCAAGTTGCTAAAATACACTAATGACAGCAAAAAGTTTGAGTCTACAACATTTAGTTAAGTTGTGAGAGCCTAAATTAACTTTTTATTGCTTTAAACGCGTTTTCAGCCCTTGATAGTACACTTCAGGTGAAACTGTCAAAATCTTCAAAATGAGCAAAAGCACAATGAAATTAATGCTGGAATCATCTTCAAGTAGCTAAAATACACTAATGACAGCAAAAAGTTTGAGTCTACAACATTTAGTTAAGGTGTGAGAGCCAAAATGAACTTTGTATTGCTGTAAACGCGTTTTCAGCACCTGATTGTACACTTCAGGTGAAACTGTCAAAATCTTCAAAATGAGCAAAAGCACAATGAAATTAATGCTGGAATCATCTTCAAGTTGCTAAAATACACTAATGACAGCAAAAAGTTTGAGTCTACAACATTTAGTTAAGGTGTGAGAGCCAAAATGAACTTTGTATTGCTTTAAATGCATTTTCAGCCCGATTGGACACTTCAGGTGAAAGTGTCAAAATCTTCAAAATGAGCAAAAGCACAATGAAATTAATGCTGGAATCATCTTCAATATGCTAAAATACACTAATGACAGCAAAAAGTTTGAGTCTACAACATTTAGTTAAGGTGTGAGAGCCAAAATGAACTTTGTATTGCTTTAAATGCATTATCAGGCCGATTGTACACTTCAGGTGAAACTGTCAAAATCTTCAAAATGAGCAAAAGCACAATGAAATGAATGCTGGAATCATCTTCAAGTTGCTAAAATACACTAATGACAGCAAAAAGTTTGAGTCTACAACATTTAGTTAAGGTGTGAGTTCCTAAATGAACTTTGCATTGCTTTAAACGCGTTTTCAGCCCTTGATTGTACAATTCAGGTGAAACTGTCAAAATCTTCAAAATGAGCAAAAGCACAATGAAATTAATGCTGGAATCATCTCCCATTTGCTAAAATACACTAATGACAGCAACAAGTTTGAGTCTACAACATTTAGTTAAGGTGTGAGAGCCTAAATTACCTTTGTATTGCTTTAAACGCGTTTTCAGCCCCTGATTGTACACTTCAGGTGAAACTGTCAAAATCTTCAAAATGAGCAAAAGCACAATGAAATTAATGCTGGAATCATCTTCAAGTTGCTAAAATACACTAATGACAGCAAAAAGTTTGAGTCTACAACATTTAGTTAAGGTGTGAGAGCCAAAATGAACTTTGTATTGCTGTAAACGCGTTTTCAGCACATGAATGTACACTTCAGGTGAAACTGTCAAAATCTTCAAAATGAGCAAAAGCACAATGAAATTAATGCTGGAATCATCTTCAAGTTGCTAAAATACACTAATGACAGCAAAAAGTTTGAGTCTACAACATTTAGTTAAGGTGTGAGAGCCAAAATGAACTTTGTATTGCTTTAAATGCATTTTCAGCCCGATAGTACACTTCAGGTGAAACTGTCAAAATCTTCAAAATGAGCAAAAGCACAATGAAATTAATGTTGGAATCATCTTCAAGTTGCTAAAATACACTAATGACAGCAAAAAGTTTGAGTCTACAACATTTAGTTAAGTTGTGAGAGCCTAAATTAACTTTTTATTGCTTTAAACACGTTTTCAGCCCTTGATTGTACACTTCAGGTGAAACTGTCAAAATCTTCAAAATGAGCAAAAGCACAATGAAATTAATGCTGGAATCATCTTCAAGTAGCTAAAATACACTAATGACAGCAAAAAGTTTGAGTCTACAACATTTAGTTAAGGTGTGAGAGCCAAAATGAACTTTGTATTGCTTTAAATGCATTTTCAGCCCGATAGTACACTTCAGGTGAAACTGTCAAAATCTTCAAAATGAGCAAAAGCACAATGAAATTAATGTTGGAATCATCTTCAAGTTGCTAAAATACACTAATGACAGCAAAAAGTTTGAGTCTACAACATTTAGTTAAGTTGTGAGAGCCTAAATTAACTTTTTATTGCTTTAAACGCGTTTTCAGCCCTTGATAGTACACTTCAGGTGAAACTGTCAAAATCTTCAAAATGAGCAAAAGCACAATGAAATTAATGCTGGAATCATCTTCAAGTAGCTAAAATACACTAATGACAGCAAAAAGTTTGAGTCTACAACATTTACTTAAGGTGTGAGAGCCAAAATGAACTTTGTATTGCTGTAAACGCGTTTTCAGCACCTGATTGTACACTTCAGGTGAAACTGTCAAAATCTTCAAAATGAGCAAAAGCACAATGAAATTAATGCTGGAATCATCTTCAAGTTGCTAAAATTCACTAAAGACAGCAAAAAGTTTGAGTCTACAACATTTAGTTAAGGTGTGAGAGCCAAAATGAACTTTGTATTGCTTTAAATGCATTTTCAGCCCGATTGGACACTTCAGGTGAAAGCGTCAAAATCTTCAAAATGAGCAAAAGCACAATGAAATTAATGCTGGAATCATCTTCAATATACTAAAATACACTAATGACAGCAAAAAGTTTGAGTCTACAACATTTAGTTAAGGTGTGAGAGCCAAAATGAACTTTGTATTGCTTTAAATGCATTATCAGGCCGATTGTACACTTCAGGTGAAACTGTCAAAATCTTCAAAATGAGCAAAAGCACAATGAAATTAATGCTGGAATCATCTTCAATATGCTAAAATACACTAATGACAGCAAAAAGTTTGAGTCTACAACATTTAGTTAAGGTGTGAGAGCCAAAATGAACTTTGTATTGCTTTAAATGCATTATCAGGCCGATTGTACACTTCAGGTGAAACTGTCAAAATCTTCAAAATGAGCAAAAGCACAATGAAATGAATGCTGGAATCATCTTCAAGTTGCTAAAATACACTAATGACAGCAAAAAGTTTGAGTCTACAACATTTAGTTAAGGTGTGAGATCCTAAATGAACTTTGCATTGCTTTAAACGCGTTTTCAGCCCTTGATTGTACAATTCAGGTGAAACTGTCAAAATCTTCAAAATGAGCAAAAGCACAATGAAATTAATGCTGGAATCATCTCCCATTTGCTAAAATACACTAATGACAGCAACAAGTTTGAGTCTACAACATTTACTTAAGGTGTGAGAGCCTAAATTACCTTTGTATTGCTTTAAACGCGTTTTCAGCCCCTGATTGTACACTTCAGGTGAAACTGTCAAAATCTTCAAAATGAGCAAAAGCACAATGAAATTAATGCTGGAATCATCTTCAAGTTGCTAAAATACACTAATGACAGCAAAAAGTTTGAGTCTACAACATTTAGTTAAGGTGTGAGAGCCAAAATGAACTTTTTATTGCTTTAAACACGTTTTCAGCCCTTGATTGTACACTTCAGGTGAAACTGTCAAAATCTTCAAAATGAGCAAAAGCACAATGAAATTAATGCTGGAATCATCTTCAAGTAGCTAAAATACACTAATGACAGCAAAAAGTTTGAGTCTACAACATTTAGTTAAGGTGTGAGAGCCAAAATGAACTTTTTATTGCTTTAAACACGTTTTCAGCCCTTGATTGTACACTTCAGGTGAAACTGTCAAAATCTTCAAAATGAGCAAAAGCACAATGAAATTAATGCTGGAATCATCTTCAAGTAGCTAAAATACACTAATGACAGCAAAAAGTTTGAGTCTACAACATTTAGTTAAGGTGTGAGAGCCAAAATGAACTTTGTATTGCTTTAAATGCATTTTCAGCCCGATAGTACACTTCAGGTGAAACTGTCAAAATCTTCAAAATGAGCAAAAGCACAATGAAATTAATGTTGGAATCATCTTCAAGTTGCTAAAATACACTAATGACAGCAAAAAGTTTGAGTCTACAACATTTAGTTAAGTTGTGAGAGCCTAAATTAACTTTTTATTGCTTTAAACGCGTTTTCAGCCCTTGATAGTACACTTCAGGTGAAACTGTCAAAATCTTCAAAATGAGCAAAAGCACAATGAAATTAATGCTGGAATCATCTTCAAGTAGCTAAAATACACTACTGACAGCAAAAAGTTTGAGTCTACAACATTTACTTAAGGTGTGAGAGCCAAAATGAACTTTGTATTGCTGTAAACGCGTTTTCAGCACCTGATTGTACACTTCAGGTGAAACTGTCAAAATCTTCAAAATGAGCAAAAGCACAATGAAATTAATGCTGGAATCATCTTCAAGTTGCTAAAATTCACTAATGACAGCAAAAAGTTTGAGTCTACAACATTTAGTTAAGGTGTGAGAGCCAAAATGAACTTTGTATTGCTTTAAATGCATTTTCAGCCCGATTGGACACTTCAGGTGAAAGTGTCAAAATCTTCAAAATGAGCAAAAGCACAATGAAATTAATGCTGGAATCATCTTCAAGTTGCTAAAATACACTAATGACAGCAAAAAGTTTGAGTCTACAACATTTAGTTAAGGTGTGAGAGCCAAAATGAACTTTGTATTGCTTTAAATGCATTATCAGGCCGATTGTACACTTCAGGTGAAACTGTCAAAATCTTCAAAATGAGCAAAAGCACAATGAAATTAATGCTGGAATCATCTTCAAGTTGCTAAAATACACTAATGACAGCAAAACGTTTTAGTCTACAACATTTAGTTAAGGTGTGAGAGCCAAAATGAACTTTGTATTGCTGTAAACGCGTTTTCAGCACCTGATTGTACACTTCAGGTGAAACTGTCAAAATCTTCAAAATGAGCAAAAGCACAATGAAATTAATGCTGGAATCATCTCCCATTTGCTAAAATACACTAATGACAGCAACAAGTTTGAGTCTACAACATTTACTTAAGGTGTGAGAGCCTAAATTACCTTTGTATTGCTTTAAACGCGTTTTCAGCCCCTGATTGTACACTTCAGGTGAAACTGTCAAAATCTTCAAAATGAGCAAAAGCACAATGAAATTAATGCTGGAATCATCTTCAAGTTGCTAAAATACACTAATGACAGCAAAAAGTTTGAGTCTACAACATTTAGTTAAGGTGTGAGAGCCAAAATGAACTTTTTATTGCTTTAAACACGTTTTCAGCTCTTGATTGTACACTTCAGGTGAAACTGTCAAAATCTTCAAAATGAGCAAAAGCACAATGAAATTAATGCTGGAATCATCTTCAAGTAGCTAAAATACACTAATGACAGCAAAAAGTTTGAGTCTACAACATTTAGTTAAGGTGTGAGAGCCAAAATGAACTTTGTATTGCTTTAAATGCATTTTCAGCCCGATAGTACACTTCAGGTGAAACTGTCAAAATCTTCAAAATGAGCAAAAGCACAATGAAATTAATGTTGGAATCATCTTCAAGTTGCTAAAATACACTAATGACAGCAAAAAGTTTGAGTCTACAACATTTAGTTAAGTTGTGAGAGCCTAAATTAACTTTTTATTGCTTTAAACGCGTTTTCAGCCCTTGATAGTACACTTCAGGTGAAACTGTCAAAATCTTCAAAATGAGCAAAAGCACAATGAAATTAATGCTGGAATCATCTTCAAGTAGCTAAAATACACTACTGACAGCAAAAAGTTTGAGTCTACAACATTTACTTAAGGTGTGAGAGCCAAAATGAACTTTGTATTGCTGTAAACGCGTTTTCAGCACCTGATTGTACACTTCAGGTGAAACTGTCAAAATCTTCAAAATGAGCAAAAGCACAATGAAATTAATGTTGGAATCATCTTCAAGTTGCTAAAATACACTAATGACAGCAAAAAGTTTGAGTCTACAACATTTAGTTAAGTTGTGAGAGCCTAAATTAACTTTTTATTGCTTTAAACGCGTTTTCAGCCCTTGATAGTACACTTCAGGTGAAACTGTCAAAATCTTCAAAATGAGCAAAAGCACAATGAAATTAATGCTGGAATCATCTTCAAGTAGCTAAAATACACTACTGACAGCAAAAAGTTTGAGTCTACAACATTTACTTAAGGTGTGAGAGCCAAAATGAACTTTGTATTGCTGTAAACGCGTTTTCAGCACCTGATTGTACACTTCAGGTGAAACTGTCAAAATCTTCAAAATGAGCAAAAGCACAATGAAATTAATGCTGGAATCATCTTCAAGTTGCTAAAATTCACTAATGACAGCAAAAAGTTTGAGTCTACAACATTTAGTTAAGGTGTGAGAGCCAAAATGAACTTTGTATTGCTTTAAATGCATTTTCAGCCCGATTGGACACTTCAGGTGAAAGTGTCAAAATCTTCAAAATGAGCAAAAGCACAATGAAATTAATGCTGGAATCATCTTCAAGTTGCTAAAATACACTAATGACAGCAAAAAGTTTGAGTCTACAACATTTAGTTAAGGTGTGAGAGCCAAAATGAACTTTGTATTGCTTTAAATGCATTATCAGGCCGATTGTACACTTCAGGTGAAACTGTCAAAATCTTCAAAATGAGCAAAAGCACAATGAAATTAATGCTGGAATCATCTTCAAGTTGCTAAAATACACTAATGACAGCAAAACGTTTTAGTCTACAACATTTAGTTAAGGTGTGAGAGCCAAAATGAACTTTGTATTGCTGTAAACGCGTTTTCAGCACCTGATTGTACACTTCAGGTGAAACTGTCAAAATCTTCAAAATGAGCAAAAGCACAATGAAATTAATGCTGGAATCATCTCCCATTTGCTAAAATACACTAATGACAGCAACAAGTTTGAGTCTACAACATTTACTTAAGGTGTGAGAGCCTAAATTACCTTTGTATTGCTTTAAACGCGTTTTCAGCCCCTGATTGTACACTTCAGGTGAAACTGTCAAAATCTTCAAAATGAGCAAAAGCACAATGAAATTAATGCTGGAATCATCTTCAAGTTGCTAAAATACACTAATGACAGCAAAAAGTTTGAGTCTACAACATTTAGTTAAGGTGTGAGAGCCAAAATGAACTTTTTATTGCTTTAAACACGTTTTCAGCTCTTGATTGTACACTTCAGGTGAAACTGTCAAAATCTTCAAAATGAGCAAAAGCACAATGAAATTAATGCTGGAATCATCTTCAAGTAGCTAAAATACACTAATGACAGCAAAAAGTTTGAGTCTACAACATTTAGTTAAGGTGTGAGAGCCAAAATGAACTTTGTATTGCTTTAAATGCATTTTCAGCCCGATAGTACACTTCAGGTGAAACTGTCAAAATCTTCAAAATGAGCAAAAGCACAATGAAATTAATGTTGGAATCATCTTCAAGTTGCTAAAATACACTAATGACAGCAAAAAGTTTGAGTCTACAACATTTAGTTAAGTTGTGAGAGCCTAAATTAACTTTTTATTGCTTTAAACGCGTTTTCAGCCCTTGATAGTACACTTCAGGTGAAACTGTCAAAATCTTCAAAATGAGCAAAAGCACAATGAAATTAATGCTGGAATCATCTTCAAGTAGCTAAAATACACTACTGACAGCAAAAAGTTTGAGTCTACAACATTTACTTAAGGTGTGAGAGCCAAAATGAACTTTGTATTGCTGTAAACGCGTTTTCAGCACCTGATTGTACACTTCAGGTGAAACTGTCAAAATCTTCAAAATGAGCAAAAGCACAATGAAATTAATGCTGGAATCATCTTCAAGTTGCTAAAATTCACTAATGACAGCAAAAAGTTTGAGTCTACAACATTTAGTTAAGGTGTGAGAGCCAAAATGAACTTTGTATTGCTTTAAATGCATTATCAGGCCGATTGTACACTTCAGGTGAAACTGTCAAAATCTTCAAAATGAGCAAAAGCACAATGAAATTAATGCTGGAATCATCTTCAATATGCTAAAATACACTAATGACAGCAAAAAGTTTGAGTCTACAACATTTAGTTAAGGTGTGAGAGCCAAAATGAACTTTGTATTGTTGTAAACGCGTTTTCAGCACCTGAATGTACACTTCAGGTGAAACTGTCAAAATCTTCAAAATGAGCAAAAGCACAATGAAATTAATGTTGGAATCATCTTCAAGTTGCTAAAATACACTAATGACAGCAACAAGTTTTAGTCTACAACATTTAGTTAAGGTGTGAGAGCCAAAATGAACTTTGTATTGCTTTAAACGCGTTTTCAGCACCTGATTGTACACTTCAGGTGAAAATGTCAAAATCTTCAAAATGAGCAAAAGCACAATGAAATTAATGCTGGAATCATCTTCAAGTTGCTAAAATACACTAATGACAGCAAAAAGTTTGAGTCTACAACATTTAGTTAAGGTGTGAGAGCCAAAATGAACTTTATATTGCTTTAAATGCATTTTCAGCCCGATAGTACACTTCAGGTGAAACTGTCAAAATCTTCAAAATGAGCAAAAGCACAATGAAATTAATGCTGGAATCATCTTCAAGTTGCTAAAATACACTAATGACAGCAAAACGTTTTAGTCTACAACATTTAGTTAAGGTGTGAGAGCCAAAATGAACTTTGTATTGCTGTAAACGCGTTTTCAGCACCTGATTGTACACTTCAGGTGAAAATGTCAAAATCTTCAAAATGAGCAAAAGCACAATGAAATTAATGCTGGAATCATCTTCAAGTTGCTAAAATACACTAATGACAGCAAAAAGTTTGAGTCTACAACATTTAGTTAAGGTGTGAGAGCCAAAATTAACTTTGTATTGCTTTAAAATTCATTTTCAGCCCGATTGTACACTTCAGGTGAAACTGTCAAAATCTTAAAAATGAGCAAAAGCACAATGAAATTAATGTTGGAATCATCTTCAAGTTGCTAAAATACACTAATGACAGCAAAAAGTTTGAGTCTACAAGATTTAGTTAAGTTGTGAGAGCCTAAATTAACTTTTTATTGCTTTAAACGCGTTTTCAGCCCTTGATTGTACACTTCAGGTGAAACTGTCAAAATCTTCAAAATGAGCAAAAGCACAATGAAATTAATGCTGGAATCATCTTCAAGTAGCTAAAATACACTAATGACAGCAAAAAGTTTGAGTCTACAACATTTAGTTAAGGTGTGAGAGCCAAAATGAACTTTGTATTGCTGTAAACGCGTTTTCAGCACCTGATTGTACACTTCAGGTGAAACTGTCAAAATCTTCAAAATGAGCAAAAGCACAATGAAATTAATGCTGGAATCATCTTCAAGTTGCTAAAATACACTAATGACAGCAAAAAGTTTGAGTCTACAACATTTAGTTAAGGTGTGAGAGCCAAAATGAACTTTGTATTGCTTTAAATGCATTTTCAGCCGGATTGGACACTTCAGGTGAAAGTGTCAAAATCTTCAAAATGAGCAAAAGCACAATGAAATTAATGCTGGAATCATCTTCAAGTTGCTAAAATACACTAATGACAGCAAAAAGTTTGAGTCTACAACATTTAGTTAAGGTGTGAGATCCTAAATGAACTTTGTATTGCTTTAAAATTCATTTTCAGCCCGATTGTACACTTCAGGTGAAACTGTCAAAATCTTCAAAATGAGCAAAAGCACAATGAAATTAATGTTGGAATCATCTTCAAGTTGCTAAAATACACTAATGACAGCAAAAAGTTTGAGTCTACAACATTTAGTTAAGGTGTGAGAGCCAAAATGAACTTTGTATTGCTTTAAATGCATTTTCAGCCCGATAGTACACTTCAGGTGAAACTGTCAAAATCTTCAAAATGAGCAAAAGCACAATGAAATTAATGTTGGAATCATCTTCAAGTTGCTAAAATACACTAATGACAGCAAAAAGTTTGAGTCTACAACATTTAGTTAAGGTGTGAGAGCCAAAATGAACTTTGTATTGCTTTAAATGCATTTTCAGCCCGATAGTACACTTCAGGTGAAACTGTCAAAATTCTTCAAAATGAGCAAAAGCACAATGAAATTAATGTTGGAATCATCTTCAAGTTGCTAAAATACACTAATGACAGCAAAAAGTTTTAGTCTACAACATTTAGTTAAGGTGTGAGAGCCAAAATGAACTTTGTATTGCTTTAAACGCGTTTTCAGCACCTGATTGTACACTTCAGGTGAAACTGTCAAAATCTTCAAAATGAGCAAAAGCACAATGAAATTAATGCTGGAATCATCTTCAAGTTGCTAAAATACACTAATGACAGCAAAAAGTTTTAGTCTACAACATTTAGCTAAGGTGTGAGAGCCAAAATGAACTTTGTATTGCTGTAAACGCGTTTTCAGCACCTGATTGTACACTTCAGGTGAAAATGTCAAAATCTTCAAAATGAGCAAAAGCACAATGAAATTAATGCTGGAATCATCTTCAAGTTGCTAAAATACACTAATGACAGCAAAAAGTTTGAGTCTACAACATTTAGTTAAGGTGTGAGAGCCAAAATTAACTTTGTATTGCTTTAAAATTCATTTTCAGCCCGATTGTACACTTCAGGTGAAACTGTCAAAAGCTTAAAAATGAGCAAAAGCACAATGAAATTAATGTTGGAATCATCTTCAAGTTGCTAAAATACACTAATGACAGCAAAAAGTTTGAGTCTACAACATTTAGTTAAGTTGTGAGAGCCTAAATTAACTTTGTATTGCTGTAAACGCGTTTTCAGCACCTGATTGTACACTTCAGGTGAAACTGTCAAAATCTTCAAAATGAGCAAAAGCACAATGAAATTAATGCTGGAATCATCTTCAAGTTGCTAAAATACACTAATGACAGCAAAAAGTTTGAGTCTACAACATTTAGTTAAGGTGTGAGAGCCAAAATGAACTTTGTATTGCTTTAAATGCATTTTCAGCCCGATTGGACACTTCAGGTGAAAGTGTCAAAATCTTCAAAATGAGCAAAAGCACAATGAAATTAATGCTGGAATCATCTTCAATATGCTAAAATACACTAATGACAGCAAAAATTTTGAGTCTACAACATTTAGTTGAGGTGTGAGAGCCAAAATGAACTTTGTATTGCTTTAAATGCATTATCAGGCCGATTGTACACTTCAGGTGAAACTGTCAAAATCTTCAAAATGAGCAAAAGCACAATGAAATGAATGCTGGAATCATCTTCAAGTTGCTAAAATACACTAATGACAGCAAAAAGTTTGAGTCTACAACATTTAGTTAAGGTGTGAGATCCTAAATGAACTTTTCATTGCTTTAAACGCGTTTTCAGCCCTTGATTGTACAATTCAGGTGAAACTGTCAAAATCTTCAAAATGAGCAAAAGCACAATGAAATTAATGCTGGAATCATCTTCAAGTTGCTAAAATACACTAATGACAGCAACAAGTTTGAGTCTACAACATTTAGTTAAGGTGTAAAAGCCTAAATTACCTTTGTATTGCTTTAAACGCGTTTTCAGCCCCTGATTGTACACTTCAGGTGAAACTGTCAAAATCTTCAAAATGAGCAAAAGCACAATGAAATTAATGCTGGAATCATCTTCAAGTTGCTAAAATACACTAATGACAGCAAAAAGTTTGAGTCTACAACATTTAGTTAAGGTGTGAGAGCCAAAATGAACTTTGTATTGCTTTAAATGCATTTTCAGCCCGATAGTACACTTCAGGTGAAACTGTCAAAATCTTCAAAATGAGCAAAAGCACAATGAAATTAATGTTGGAATCATCTTCAAGTTGCTAAAATACACTAATGACAGCAAAAAGTTTGAGTCTACAACATTTAGTTAAGTTGTGAGAGCCTAAATTAACTTTTTATTGCTTTAAACGCGTTTTCAGCCCTTGATAGTACACTTCAGGTGAAACTGTCAAAATCTTCAAAATGAGCAAAAGCACAATGAAATTAATGCTGGAATCATCTTCAAGTAGCTAAAATACACTACTGACAGCAAAAAGTTTGAGTCTACAACATTTACTTAAGGTGTGAGAGCCAAAATGAACTTTGTATTGCTGTAAACGCGTTTTCAGCACCTGATTGTACACTTCAGGTGAAACTGTCAAAATCTTCAAAATGAGCAAAAGCACAATGAAATTAATGCTGGAATCATCTTCAAGTTGCTAAAATTCACTAATGACAGCAAAAAGTTTGAGTCTACAACATTTAGTTAAGGTGTGAGAGCCAAAATGAACTTTGTATTGCTTTAAATGCATTTTCAGCCCGATTGGACACTTCAGGTGAAAGTGTCAAAATCTTCAAAATGAGCAAAAGCACAATGAAATTAATGCTGGAATCATCTTCAAGTTGCTAAAATACACTAATGACAGCAAAAAGTTTGAGTCTACAACATTTAGTTAAGGTGTGAGAGCCAAAATGAACTTTGTATTGCTTTAAATGCATTATCAGGCCGATTGTACACTTCAGGTGAAACTGTCAAAATCTTCAAAATGAGCAAAAGCACAATGAAATTAATGCTGGAATCATCTTCAAGTTGCTAAAATACACTAATGACAGCAAAACGTTTTAGTCTACAACATTTAGTTAAGGTGTGAGAGCCAAAATGAACTTTGTATTGCTGTAAACGCGTTTTCAGCACCTGATTGTACACTTCAGGTGAAACTGTCAAAATCTTCAAAATGAGCAAAAGCACAATGAAATTAATGCTGGAATCATCTCCCATTTGCTAAAATACACTAATGACAGCAACAAGTTTGAGTCTACAACATTTACTTAAGGTGTGAGAGCCTAAATTACCTTTGTATTGCTTTAAACGCGTTTTCAGCCCCTGATTGTACACTTCAGGTGAAACTGTCAAAATCTTCAAAATGAGCAAAAGCACAATGAAATTAATGCTGGAATCATCTTCAAGTTGCTAAAATACACTAATGACAGCAAAAAGTTTGAGTCTACAACATTTAGTTAAGGTGTGAGAGCCAAAATGAACTTTTTATTGCTTTAAACACGTTTTCAGCTCTTGATTGTACACTTCAGGTGAAACTGTCAAAATCTTCAAAATGAGCAAAAGCACAATGAAATTAATGCTGGAATCATCTTCAAGTAGCTAAAATACACTAATGACAGCAAAAAGTTTGAGTCTACAACATTTAGTTAAGGTGTGAGAGCCAAAATGAACTTTGTATTGCTTTAAATGCATTTTCAGCCCGATAGTACACTTCAGGTGAAACTGTCAAAATCTTCAAAATGAGCAAAAGCACAATGAAATTAATGTTGGAATCATCTTCAAGTTGCTAAAATACACTAATGACAGCAAAAAGTTTGAGTCTACAACATTTAGTTAAGTTGTGAGAGCCTAAATTAACTTTTTATTGCTTTAAACGCGTTTTCAGCCCTTGATAGTACACTTCAGGTGAAACTGTCAAAATCTTCAAAATGAGCAAAAGCACAATGAAATTAATGCTGGAATCATCTTCAAGTAGCTAAAATACACTACTGACAGCAAAAAGTTTGAGTCTACAACATTTACTTAAGGTGTGAGAGCCAAAATGAACTTTGTATTGCTGTAAACGCGTTTTCAGCACCTGATTGTACACTTCAGGTGAAACTGTCAAAATCTTCAAAATGAGCAAAAGCACAATGAAATTAATGTTGGAATCATCTTCAAGTTGCTAAAATACACTAATGACAGCAAAAAGTTTGAGTCTACAACATTTAGTTAAGTTGTGAGAGCCTAAATTAACTTTTTATTGCTTTAAACGCGTTTTCAGCCCTTGATAGTACACTTCAGGTGAAACTGTCAAAATCTTCAAAATGAGCAAAAGCACAATGAAATTAATGCTGGAATCATCTTCAAGTAGCTAAAATACACTACTGACAGCAAAAAGTTTGAGTCTACAACATTTACTTAAGGTGTGAGAGCCAAAATGAACTTTGTATTGCTGTAAACGCGTTTTCAGCACCTGATTGTACACTTCAGGTGAAACTGTCAAAATCTTCAAAATGAGCAAAAGCACAATGAAATTAATGCTGGAATCATCTTCAAGTTGCTAAAATTCACTAATGACAGCAAAAAGTTTGAGTCTACAACATTTAGTTAAGGTGTGAGAGCCAAAATGAACTTTGTATTGCTTTAAATGCATTTTCAGCCCGATTGGACACTTCAGGTGAAAGTGTCAAAATCTTCAAAATGAGCAAAAGCACAATGAAATTAATGCTGGAATCATCTTCAAGTTGCTAAAATACACTAATGACAGCAAAAAGTTTGAGTCTACAACATTTAGTTAAGGTGTGAGAGCCAAAATGAACTTTGTATTGCTTTAAATGCATTATCAGGCCGATTGTACACTTCAGGTGAAACTGTCAAAATCTTCAAAATGAGCAAAAGCACAATGAAATTAATGCTGGAATCATCTTCAAGTTGCTAAAATACACTAATGACAGCAAAACGTTTTAGTCTACAACATTTAGTTAAGGTGTGAGAGCCAAAATGAACTTTGTATTGCTGTAAACGCGTTTTCAGCACCTGATTGTACACTTCAGGTGAAACTGTCAAAATCTTCAAAATGAGCAAAAGCACAATGAAATTAATGCTGGAATCATCTCCCATTTGCTAAAATACACTAATGACAGCAACAAGTTTGAGTCTACAACATTTACTTAAGGTGTGAGAGCCTAAATTACCTTTGTATTGCTTTAAACGCGTTTTCAGCCCCTGATTGTACACTTCAGGTGAAACTGTCAAAATCTTCAAAATGAGCAAAAGCACAATGAAATTAATGCTGGAATCATCTTCAAGTTGCTAAAATACACTAATGACAGCAAAAAGTTTGAGTCTACAACATTTAGTTAAGGTGTGAGAGCCAAAATGAACTTTTTATTGCTTTAAACACGTTTTCAGCTCTTGATTGTACACTTCAGGTGAAACTGTCAAAATCTTCAAAATGAGCAAAAGCACAATGAAATTAATGCTGGAATCATCTTCAAGTAGCTAAAATACACTAATGACAGCAAAAAGTTTGAGTCTACAACATTTAGTTAAGGTGTGAGAGCCAAAATGAACTTTGTATTGCTTTAAATGCATTTTCAGCCCGATAGTACACTTCAGGTGAAACTGTCAAAATCTTCAAAATGAGCAAAAGCACAATGAAATTAATGTTGGAATCATCTTCAAGTTGCTAAAATACACTAATGACAGCAAAAAGTTTGAGTCTACAACATTTAGTTAAGTTGTGAGAGCCTAAATTAACTTTTTATTGCTTTAAACGCGTTTTCAGCCCTTGATAGTACACTTCAGGTGAAACTGTCAAAATCTTCAAAATGAGCAAAAGCACAATGAAATTAATGCTGGAATCATCTTCAAGTAGCTAAAATACACTACTGACAGCAAAAAGTTTGAGTCTACAACATTTACTTAAGGTGTGAGAGCCAAAATGAACTTTGTATTGCTGTAAACGCGTTTTCAGCACCTGATTGTACACTTCAGGTGAAACTGTCAAAATCTTCAAAATGAGCAAAAGCACAATGAAATTAATGCTGGAATCATCTTCAAGTTGCTAAAATTCACTAATGACAGCAAAAAGTTTGAGTCTACAACATTTAGTTAAGGTGTGAGAGCCAAAATGAACTTTGTATTGCTTTAAATGCATTATCAGGCCGATTGTACACTTCAGGTGAAACTGTCAAAATCTTCAAAATGAGCAAAAGCACAATGAAATTAATGCTGGAATCATCTTCAATATGCTAAAATACACTAATGACAGCAAAAAGTTTGAGTCTACAACATTTAGTTAAGGTGTGAGAGCCAAAATGAACTTTGTATTGTTGTAAACGCGTTTTCAGCACCTGAATGTACACTTCAGGTGAAACTGTCAAAATCTTCAAAATGAGCAAAAGCACAATGAAATTAATGTTGGAATCATCTTCAAGTTGCTAAAATACACTAATGACAGCAACAAGTTTTAGTCTACAACATTTAGTTAAGGTGTGAGAGCCAAAATGAACTTTGTATTGCTTTAAACGCGTTTTCAGCACCTGATTGTACACTTCAGGTGAAAATGTCAAAATCTTCAAAATGAGCAAAAGCACAATGAAATTAATGCTGGAATCATCTTCAAGTTGCTAAAATACACTAATGACAGCAAAAAGTTTGAGTCTACAACATTTAGTTAAGGTGTGAGAGCCAAAATGAACTTTATATTGCTTTAAATGCATTTTCAGCCCGATAGTACACTTCAGGTGAAACTGTCAAAATCTTCAAAATGAGCAAAAGCACAATGAAATTAATGCTGGAATCATCTTCAAGTTGCTAAAATACACTAATGACAGCAAAACGTTTTAGTCTACAACATTTAGTTAAGGTGTGAGAGCCAAAATGAACTTTGTATTGCTGTAAACGCGTTTTCAGCACCTGATTGTACACTTCAGGTGAAAATGTCAAAATCTTCAAAATGAGCAAAAGCACAATGAAATTAATGCTGGAATCATCTTCAAGTTGCTAAAATACACTAATGACAGCAAAAAGTTTGAGTCTACAACATTTAGTTAAGGTGTGAGAGCCAAAATTAACTTTGTATTGCTTTAAAATTCATTTTCAGCCCGATTGTACACTTCAGGTGAAACTGTCAAAATCTTAAAAATGAGCAAAAGCACAATGAAATTAATGTTGGAATCATCTTCAAGTTGCTAAAATACACTAATGACAGCAAAAAGTTTGAGTCTACAAGATTTAGTTAAGTTGTGAGAGCCTAAATTAACTTTTTATTGCTTTAAACGCGTTTTCAGCCCTTGATTGTACACTTCAGGTGAAACTGTCAAAATCTTCAAAATGAGCAAAAGCACAATGAAATTAATGCTGGAATCATCTTCAAGTAGCTAAAATACACTAATGACAGCAAAAAGTTTGAGTCTACAACATTTAGTTAAGGTGTGAGAGCCAAAATGAACTTTGTATTGCTGTAAACGCGTTTTCAGCACCTGATTGTACACTTCAGGTGAAACTGTCAAAATCTTCAAAATGAGCAAAAGCACAATGAAATTAATGCTGGAATCATCTTCAAGTTGCTAAAATACACTAATGACAGCAAAAAGTTTGAGTCTACAACATTTAGTTAAGGTGTGAGAGCCAAAATGAACTTTGTATTGCTTTAAATGCATTTTCAGCCGGATTGGACACTTCAGGTGAAAGTGTCAAAATCTTCAAAATGAGCAAAAGCACAATGAAATTAATGCTGGAATCATCTTCAAGTTGCTAAAATACACTAATGACAGCAAAAAGTTTGAGTCTACAACATTTAGTTAAGGTGTGAGATCCTAAATGAACTTTGTATTGCTTTAAAATTCATTTTCAGCCCGATTGTACACTTCAGGTGAAACTGTCAAAATCTTCAAAATGAGCAAAAGCACAATGAAATTAATGTTGGAATCATCTTCAAGTTGCTAAAATACACTAATGACAGCAAAAAGTTTGAGTCTACAACATTTAGTTAAGGTGTGAGAGCCAAAATGAACTTTGTATTGCTTTAAATGCATTTTCAGCCCGATAGTACACTTCAGGTGAAACTGTCAAAATCTTCAAAATGAGCAAAAGCACAATGAAATTAATGTTGGAATCATCTTCAAGTTGCTAAAATACACTAATGACAGCAAAAAGTTTGAGTCTACAACATTTAGTTAAGGTGTGAGAGCCAAAATGAACTTTGTATTGCTTTAAATGCATTTTCAGCCCGATAGTACACTTCAGGTGAAACTGTCAAAATTCTTCAAAATGAGCAAAAGCACAATGAAATTAATGTTGGAATCATCTTCAAGTTGCTAAAATACACTAATGACAGCAAAAAGTTTTAGTCTACAACATTTAGTTAAGGTGTGAGAGCCAAAATGAACTTTGTATTGCTTTAAACGCGTTTTCAGCACCTGATTGTACACTTCAGGTGAAACTGTCAAAATCTTCAAAATGAGCAAAAGCACAATGAAATTAATGCTGGAATCATCTTCAAGTTGCTAAAATACACTAATGACAGCAAAAAGTTTTAGTCTACAACATTTAGCTAAGGTGTGAGAGCCAAAATGAACTTTGTATTGCTGTAAACGCGTTTTCAGCACCTGATTGTACACTTCAGGTGAAAATGTCAAAATCTTCAAAATGAGCAAAAGCACAATGAAATTAATGCTGGAATCATCTTCAAGTTGCTAAAATACACTAATGACAGCAAAAAGTTTGAGTCTACAACATTTAGTTAAGGTGTGAGAGCCAAAATTAACTTTGTATTGCTTTAAAATTCATTTTCAGCCCGATTGTACACTTCAGGTGAAACTGTCAAAATCTTAAAAATGAGCAAAAGCACAATGAAATTAATGTTGGAATCATCTTCAAGTTGCTAAAATACACTAATGACAGCAAAAAGTTTGAGTCTACAACATTTAGTTAAGTTGTGAGAGCCTAAATTAACTTTGTATTGCTGTAAACGCGTTTTCAGCACCTGATTGTACACTTCAGGTGAAACTGTCAAAATCTTCAAAATGAGCAAAAGCACAATGAAATTAATGCTGGAATCATCTTCAAGTTGCTAAAATACACTAATGACAGCAAAAAGTTTGAGTCTACAACATTTAGTTAAGGTGTGAGAGCCAAAATGAACTTTGTATTGCTTTAAATGCATTTTCAGCCCGATTGGACACTTCAGGTGAAAGTGTCAAAATCTTCAAAATGAGCAAAAGCACAATGAAATTAATGCTGGAATCATCTTCAATATGCTAAAATACACTAATGACAGCAAAAATTTTGAGTCTACAACATTTAGTTGAGGTGTGAGAGCCAAAATGAACTTTGTATTGCTTTAAATGCATTATCAGGCCGATTGTACACTTCAGGTGAAACTGTCAAAATCTTCAAAATGAGCAAAAGCACAATGAAATGAATGCTGGAATCATCTTCAAGTTGCTAAAATACACTAATGACAGCAAAAAGTTTGAGTCTACAACATTTAGTTAAGGTGTGAGATCCTAAATGAACTTTTCATTGCTTTAAACGCGTTTTCAGCCCTTGATTGTACAATTCAGGTGAAACTGTCAAAATCTTCAAAATGAGCAAAAGCACAATGAAATTAATGCTGGAATCATCTTCAAGTTGCTAAAATACACTAATGACAGCAACAAGTTTGAGTCTACAACATTTAGTTAAGGTGTAAAAGCCTAAATTACCTTTGTATTGCTTTAAACGCGTTTTCAGCCCCTGATTGTACACTTCAGGTGAAACTGTCAAAATCTTCAAAATGAGCAAAAGCACAATGAAATTAATGCTGGAATCATCTTCAAGTTGCTAAAATACACTAATGACAGCAAAAAGTTTGAGTCTACAACATTTAGTTAAGGTGTGAGAGCCAAAATGAACTTTGTATTGCTTTAAATGCATTTTCAGCCCGATAGTACACTTCAGGTGAAACTGTCAAAATCTTCAAAATGAGCAAAAGCACAATGAAATTAATGCTGGAATCATCTTCAAGTTGCTAAAATACACTAATGACAGCAAAAAGTTTAAGTCTACAACATTTAGTTAAGGTGTGAGAGCCAAAATGAACTTTGTATTGCTTTAAATGCATTTTCAGCCCGATAGTACACTTCAGGTGAAACTGTCAAAATCTTCAAAATGAAAAAAAGCACAATGAAATTAATGCTGGAATCATCTTCAAGTTGCTAAAATACACTAATGACAGCAAAAAGTTTTAGTCTACAACATTTAGTTAAGGTCTGAGAGCCAAAATGAACTTTGTATTGCTGTAAACGCGTTTTCAGCACCTGAATGTACACTTCAGGTGAAACTGTCAAAATCTTCAAAATGAGCAAAAGCACAATGAAATTAATGCTGGAATCATCTTCAATATGCTAAAATACACTAATGACAGCAAAAAGTTTGAGTCTACAACATTTAGTTAAGGTGTGAGAGCCAAAATGAACTTTGTATTGCTTTAAATGCATTTTCAGCCCGATAGTACACTTCAGGTGAAACTATCAAAATCTTCAAAATGAGCAAAAGCACAATGAAATTAATGTTGGAATCATCTTCAAGTTGCTAAAATACACTAATGACAGCAAAAAGTTTGAGTCTACAACATTTAGTTAAGTTGTGAGAGCCTAAATTAACTTTGTATTGCTGTAAACGCGTTTTCAGCACCTGATTGTACACTTCAGGTGAAACTGTCAAAATCTTCAAAATGAGCAAAAGCACAATGAAATTAATGCTGGAATCATCTTCAAGTTGCTAAAATACACTAATGACAGCAAAAAGTTTGAGTCTACAACATTTAGTTAAGGTGTGAGAGCCAAAATGAACTTTGTATTGCTTTAAATGCATTTTCAGCCCGATTGGACACTTCAGGTGAAAGTGTCAAAATCTTCAAAATGAGCAAAAGCACAATGAAATTAATGCTGGAATCATCTTCAATATGCTAAAATACACTAATGACAGCAAAAATTTTGTGTCTACAACATTTAGTTGAGGTGTGAGAGCCAAAATGAACTTTGTATTGCTTTAAATGCATTATCAGGCCGATTGTACACTTCAGGTGAAACTGTCAAAATCTTCAAAATGAGCAAAAGCACAATGAAATGAATGCTGGAATCATCTTCAAGTTGCTAAAATACACTAATGACAGCAAAAAGTTTGAGTCTACAACATTTAGTTAAGGTGTGAGATCCTAAATGAACTTTTCATTGCTTTAAACGCGTTTTCAGCCCTTGATTGTACAATTCAGGTGAAACTGTCAAAATCTTCAAAATGAGCAAAAGCACAATGAAATTAATGCTGGAATCATCTTCAAGTTGCTAAAATACACTAATGACAGCAACAAGTTTGAGTCTACAACATTTAGTTAAGGTGTAAGAGCCTAAATTACCTTTGTATTGCTTTAAACGCGTTTTCAGCCCCTGATTGTACACTTCAGGTGAAACTGTCAAAATCTTCAAAATGAGCAAAAGCACAATGAAATTAATGCTGGAATCATCTTCAAGTTGCTAAAATACACTAATGACAGCAAAAAGTTTGAGTCTACAACATTTAGTTAAGGTGTGAGAGCCAAAATGAACTTTGTATTGCTTTAAATGCATTTTCAGCCCGATAGTACACTTCAGGTGAAACTGTCAAAATCTTCAAAATGAGCAAAAGCACAATGAAATTAATGCTGGAATCATCTTCAAGTTGCTAAAATACACTAATGACAGCAAAAAGTTTAAGTCTACAACATTTAGTTAAGGTGTGAGAGCCAAAATGAACTTTGTATTGCTTTAAATGCATTTTCAGCCCGATAGTACACTTCAGGTGAAACTGTCAAAATCTTCAAAATGAAAAAAAGCACAATGAAATTAATGCTGGAATCATCTTCAAGTTGCTAAAATACACTAATGACAGCAAAAAGTTTTAGTCTACAACATTTAGTTAAGGTCTGAGAGCCAAAATGAACTTTGTATTGCTGTAAACGCGTTTTCAGCACCTGAATGTACACTTCAGGTGAAACTGTCAAAATCTTCAAAATGAGCAAAAGCACAATGAAATTAATGCTGGAATCATCTTCAAGTATCTAAAATACACTAATGACAGCAAAAAGTTTGAGTTTACAACATTTAGTTAAGGTGTGAGAGCCAAAATGAACTTTGTATTGCTTTAAATGCATTTTCAGCCCGATAGTACACTTCAGGTGAAACTATCAAAATCTTCAAAATGAGCAAAAGCACAATGAAATTAATGTTGGAATCATCTTCAAGTTGCTAAAATACACTAATGACAGCAAAAAGTTTGAGTCTACAACATTTAGTTAAGTTGTGAGAGCCTAAATTAACTTTTTATTGCTTTAAACGCGTTTTCAGCCCTTGATAGTACACTTCAGGTGAAACTGTCAAAATCTTCAAAATGAGCAAAAGCACAATGAAATTAATGCTGGAATCATCTTCAAGTAGCTAAAATACACTAATGACAGCAAAAAGTTTGAGTCTACAACATTTAGTTAAGGTGTGAGAGCCAAAATGAACTTTGTATTGCTGTAAACGCGTTTTCAGCACCTGATTGTACACTTCAGGTGAAACTGTCAAAATCTTCAAAATGAGCAAAAGCACAATGAAATGAATGCTGGAATCATCTTCAAGTTGCTAAAATACACTAATGACAGCAAAAAGTTTGAGTCTACAACATTTAGTTAAGGTGTGAGAGCCAAAATGAACTTTGTATTGCTTTAAATGCATTTTCAGCCCGATTGGACACTTCAGGTGAAAGTGTCAAAATCTTCAAAATGAGCAAAAGCACAATGAAATTAATGCTGGAATCATCTTCAATATGCTAAAATACACTAATGACAGCAAAAATTTTGTGTCTACAACATTTAGTTGAGGTGTGAGAGCCAAAATGAACTTTGTATTGCTTTAAATGCATTATCAGGCCGATTGTACACTTCAGGTGAAACTGTCAAAATCTTCAAAATGAGCAAAAGCACAATGAAATGAATGCTGGAATCATCTTCAAGTTGCTAAAATACACTAATGACAGCAAAAAGTTTGAGTCTACAACATTTAGTTAAGGTGTGAGATCCTAAATGAACTTTTCATTGCTTTAAACGCGTTTTCAGCCCTTGATTGTACAATTCAGGTGAAACTGTCAAAATCTTCAAAATGAGCAAAAGCACAATGAAATTAATGCTGGAATCATTTTCAAGTTGCTAAAATACACTAATGACAGCAACAAGTTTGAGTCTACAACATTTAGTTAAGGTGTAAGAGCCTAAATTACCTTTGTATTGCTTTAAACGCGTTTTCAGCCCCTGATTGTACACTTCAGGTGAAACTGTCAAAATCTTCAAAATGAGCAAAAGCACAATGAAATTAATGCTGGAATCATCTTCAAGTTGCTAAAATACACTAATGACAGCAAAAAGTTTGAGTCTACAACATTTAGTTAAGGTGTGAGAGCCAAAATGAACTTTGTATTGCTTTAAATGCATTTTCAGCCCGATAGTACACTTCAGGTGAAACTGTCAAAATCTTCAAAATGAGCAAAAGCACAATGAAATTAATGCTGGAATCATCTTCAAGTTGCTAAAATACACTAATGACAGCAAAAAGTTTAAGTCTACAACATTTAGTTAAGGTGTGAGAGCCAAAATGAACTTTGTATTGCTTTAAATGCATTTTCAGCCCGATAGTACACTTCAGGTGAAACTGTCAAAATCTTCAAAATGAAAAAAAGCACAATGAAATTAATGCTGGAATCATCTTCAAGTTGCTAAAATACACTAATGACAGCAAAAAGTTTTAGTCTACAACATTTAGTTAAGGTCTGAGAGCCAAAATGAACTTTGTATTGCTGTAAACGCGTTTTCAGCACCTGAATGTACACTTCAGGTGAAACTGTCAAAATCTTCAAAATGAGCAAAAGCACAATGAAATTAATGCTGGAATCATCTTCAAGTATCTAAAATACACTAATGACAGCAAAAAGTTTGAGTTTACAACATTTAGTTAAGGTGTGAGAGCCAAAATGAACTTTGTATTGCTTTAAATGCATTTTCAGCCCGATAGTACACTTCAGGTGAAACTATCAAAATCTTCAAAATGAGCAAAAGCACAATGAAATTAATGTTGGAATCATCTTCAAGTTGCTAAAATACACTAATGACAGCAAAAAGTTTGAGTCTACAACATTTAGTTAAGTTGTGAGAGCCTAAATTAACTTTTTATTGCTTTAAACGCGTTTTCAGCCCTTGATAGTACACTTCAGGTGAAATTGTCAAAATCTTCAAAATGAGCAAAAGCACAATGAAATTAATGCTGGAATCATCTTCAAGTAGCTAAAATACACTAATGACAGCAAAAAGTTTGAGTCTACAACATTTAGTTAAGGTGTGAGAGCCAAAATGAACTTTGTATTGCTGTAAACGCGTTTTCAGCACCTGATTGTACACTTCAGGTGAAACTGTCAAAATCTTCAAAATGAGCAAAAGCACAATGAAATGAATGCTGGAATCATCTTCAAGTTGCTAAAATACACTAATGACAGCAAAAAGTTTGAGTCTACAACATTTAGTTAAGGTGTGAGAGCCAAAATGAACTTTGTATTGCTTTAAATGCATTTTCAGCCCGATTGGACACTTCAGGTGAAAGTGTCAAAATCTTCAAAATGAGCAAAAGCACAATGAAATTAATGCTGGAATCATCTTCAATATGCTAAAATACACTAATGACAGCAAAAATTTTGAGTCTACAACATTTAGTTGAGGTGTGAGAGCCAAAATGAACTTTGTATTGCTTTAAATGCATTATCAGGCCGATTGTACACTTCAGGTGAAACTGTCAAAATCTTCAAAATGAGCAAAAGCACAATGAAATGAATGCTGGAATCATCTTCAAGTTGCTAAAATACACTAATGACAGCAAAAAGTTTGAGTCTACAACATTTAGTTAAGGTGTGAGATCCTAAATGAACTTTTCATTGCTTTAAACGCGTTTTCAGCCCTTGATTGTACAATTCAGGTGAAACTGTCAAAATCTTCAAAATGAGCAAAAGCACAATGAAATTAATGCTGGAATCATCTTCAAGTTGCTAAAATACACTAATGACAGCAAAAAGTTTGAGTCTACAACATTTAGTTAAGTTGTGAGAGCCTAAATTAACTTTTTATTGCTTTAAACGCGTTTTCAGCCCTTGATAGTACACTTCAGGTGAAACTGTCAAAATCTTCAAAATGAGCAAAAGCACAATGAAATTAATGCTGGAATCATCTTCAAGTAGCTAAAATACACTAATGACAGCAAAAAGTTTGAGTCTACAACATTTAGTTAAGGTGTGAGAGCCAAAATGAACTTTGTATTGCTGTAAACGCGTTTTCAGCACCTGATTGTACACTTCAGGTGAAACTGTCAAAATCTTCAAAATGAGCAAAAGCACAATGAAATGAATGCTGGAATCATCTTCAAGTTGCTAAAATACACTAATGACAGCAAAAAGTTTGAGTCTACAACATTTAGTTAAGGTGTGAGAGCCAAAATGAACTTTGTATTGCTTTAAATGCATTTTCAGCCCGATTGGACACTTCAGGTGAAAGTGTCAAAATCTTCAAAATGAGCAAAAGCACAATGAAATTAATGCTGGAATCATCTTCAATATGCTAAAATACACTAATGACAGCAAAAATTTTGTGTCTACAACATTTAGTTGAGGTGTGAGAGCCAAAATGAACTTTGTATTGCTTTAAATGCATTATCAGGCCGATTGTACACTTCAGGTGAAACTGTCAAAATCTTCAAAATGAGCAAAAGCACAATGAAATGAATGCTGGAATCATCTTCAAGTTGCTAAAATACACTAATGACAGCAAAAAGTTTGAGTCTACAACATTTAGTTAAGGTGTGAGATCCTAAATGAACTTTTCATTGCTTTAAACGCGTTTTCAGCCCTTGATTGTACAATTCAGGTGAAACTGTCAAAATCTTCAAAATGAGCAAAAGCACAATGAAATTAATGCTGGAATCATTTTCAAGTTGCTAAAATACACTAATGACAGCAACAAGTTTGAGTCTACAACATTTAGTTAAGGTGTAAGAGCCTAAATTACCTTTGTATTGCTTTAAACGCGTTTTCAGCCCCTGATTGTACACTTCAGGTGAAACTGTCAAAATCTTCAAAATGAGCAAAAGCACAATGAAATTAATGCTGGAATCATCTTCAAGTTGCTAAAATACACTAATGACAGCAAAAAGTTTGAGTCTACAACATTTAGTTAAGGTGTGAGAGCCAAAATGAACTTTGTATTGCTTTAAATGCATTTTCAGCCCGATAGTACACTTCAGGTGAAACTGTCAAAATCTTCAAAATGAGCAAAAGCACAATGAAATTAATGCTGGAATCATCTTCAAGTTGCTAAAATACACTAATGACAGCAAAAAGTTTAAGTCTACAACATTTAGTTAAGGTGTGAGAGCCAAAATGAACTTTGTATTGCTTTAAATGCATTTTCAGCCCGATAGTACACTTCAGGTGAAACTGTCAAAATCTTCAAAATGAAAAAAAGCACAATGAAATTAATGCTGGAATCATCTTCAAGTTGCTAAAATACACTAATGACAGCAAAAAGTTTTAGTCTACAACATTTAGTTAAGGTCTGAGAGCCAAAATGAACTTTGTATTGCTGTAAACGCGTTTTCAGCACCTGAATGTACACTTCAGGTGAAACTGTCAAAATCTTCAAAATGAGCAAAAGCACAATGAAATTAATGCTGGAATCATCTTCAAGTATCTAAAATACACTAATGACAGCAAAAAGTTTGAGTTTACAACATTTAGTTAAGGTGTGAGAGCCAAAATGAACTTTGTATTGCTTTAAATGCATTTTCAGCCCGATAGTACACTTCAGGTGAAACTATCAAAATCTTCAAAATGAGCAAAAGCACAATGAAATTAATGTTGGAATCATCTTCAAGTTGCTAAAATACACTAATGACAGCAAAAAGTTTGAGTCTACAACATTTAGTTAAGTTGTGAGAGCCTAAATTAACTTTTTATTGCTTTAAACGCGTTTTCAGCCCTTGATAGTACACTTCAGGTGAAATTGTCAAAATCTTCAAAATGAGCAAAAGCACAATGAAATTAATGCTGGAATCATCTTCAAGTAGCTAAAATACACTAATGACAGCAAAAAGTTTGAGTCTACAACATTTAGTTAAGGTGTGAGAGCCAAAATGAACTTTGTATTGCTGTAAACGCGTTTTCAGCACCTGATTGTACACTTCAGGTGAAACTGTCAAAATCTTCAAAATGAGCAAAAGCACAATGAAATGAATGCTGGAATCATCTTCAAGTTGCTAAAATACACTAATGACAGCAAAAAGTTTGAGTCTACAACATTTAGTTAAGGTGTGAGAGCCAAAATGAACTTTGTATTGCTTTAAATGCATTTTCAGCCCGATTGGACACTTCAGGTGAAAGTGTCAAAATCTTCAAAATGAGCAAAAGCACAATGAAATTAATGCTGGAATCATCTTCAATATGCTAAAATACACTAATGACAGCAAAAATTTTGAGTCTACAACATTTAGTTGAGGTGTGAGAGCCAAAATGAACTTTGTATTGCTTTAAATGCATTATCAGGCCGATTGTACACTTCAGGTGAAACTGTCAAAATCTTCAAAATGAGCAAAAGCACAATGAAATGAATGCTGGAATCATCTTCAAGTTGCTAAAATACACTAATGACAGCAAAAAGTTTGAGTCTACAACATTTAGTTAAGGTGTGAGATCCTAAATGAACTTTTCATTGCTTTAAACGCGTTTTCAGCCCTTGATTGTACAATTCAGGTGAAACTGTCAAAATCTTCAAAATGAGCAAAAGCACAATGAAATTAATGCTGGAATCATCTTCAAGTTGCTAAAATACACTAATGACAGCAACAAGTTTGAGTCTACAACATTTAGTTAAGGTGTAAGAGCCTAAATTACCTTTGTATTGCTTTAAACGCGTTTTCAGCCCCTGATTGTACACTTCAGGTGAAACTGTCAAAATCTTCAAAATGAGCAAAAGCACAATGAAATTAATGCTGGAATCATCTTCAAGTTGCTAAAATACACTAATGACAGCAAAAAGTTTGAGTCTACAACATTTAGTTAAGGTGTGAGAGCCAAAATGAACTTTGTATTGCTTTAAATGCATTTTCAGCCCGATAGTACACTTCAGGTGAAACTGTCAAAATCTTCAAAATGAGCAAAAGCACAATGAAATTAATGCTGGAATCATCTTCAAGTTGCTAAAATACACTAATGACAGCAAAAAGTTTAAGTCTACAACATTTAGTTAAGGTGTGAGAGCCAAAATGAACTTTGTATTGCTTTAAATGCATTTTCAGCCCGATAGTACACTTCAGGTGAAACTGTCAAAATCTTCAAAATGAAAAAAAGCACAATGAAATTAATGCTGGAATCATCTTCAAGTTGCTAAAATACACTAATGACAGCAAAAAGTTTTAGTCTACAACATTTAGTTAAGGTCTGAGAGCCAAAATGAACTTTGTATTGCTGTAAACGCGTTTTCAGCACCTGAATGTACACTTCAGGTGAAACTGTCAAAATCTTCAAAATGAGCAAAAGCACAATGAAATTAATGCTGGAATCATCTTCAAGTATCTAAAATACACTAATGACAGCAAAAAGTTTGAGTTTACAACATTTAGTTAAGGTGTGAGAGCCAAAATGAACTTTGTATTGCTTTAAATGCATTTTCAGCCCGATAGTACACTTCAGGTGAAACTATCAAAATCTTCAAAATGAGCAAAAGCACAATGAAATTAATGTTGGAATCATCTTCAAGTTGCTAAAATACACTAATGACAGCAAAAAGTTTGAGTCTACAACATTTAGTTAAGTTGTGAGAGCCTAAATTAACTTTTTATTGCTTTAAACGCGTTTTCAGCCCTTGATAGTACACTTCAGGTGAAACTGTCAAAATCTTCAAAATGAGCAAAAGCACAATGAAATTAATGCTGGAATCATCTTCAAGTAGCTAAAATACACTAATGACAGCAAAAAGTTTGAGTCTACAACATTTAGTTAAGGTGTGAGAGCCAAAATGAACTTTGTATTGCTGTAAACGCGTTTTCAGCACCTGATTGTACACTTCAGGTGAAACTGTCAAAATCTTCAAAATGAGCAAAAGCAAAATGAAATTAATGCTGGAATCATCTTCAAGTTGCTAAAATACACTAATGACAGCAAAAAGTTTGAGTCTACAACATTTAGTTAAGGTGTGAGAGCCCAAATGAACTTTGTATTGTTGTAAACGCGTTTTCAGCACCTGAATGTACACTTCAGGTGAAACTGTCAAAATCTTCAAAATGAGCAAAAGCACAATGAAATTAATGTTGGAATCATCTTCAAGTTGCTAAAATACACTAATGACAGCAACAAGTTTTAGTCTACAACATTTAGTTAAGGTGTGAGAGCCAAAATGAACTTTGTATTGCTTTAAACGCGTTTTCAGCACCTGATTGTACACTTCAGGTGAAAATGTCAAAATCTTAAAAATGAGCAAAAGCACAATGAAATTAATGCTGGAATCATCTTCAAGTTGCTAAAATACACTAATGACAGCAAAAAGTTTGAGTCTACAACATTTAGTTAAGGTGTGAGAGCCAAAATGAACTTTATATTGCTTTAAATGCATTTTCAGCCCGATAGTACACTTCAGGTGAAACTGTCAAAATCTTCAAAATGAGCAAAAGCACAATGAAATTAATGCTGGAATCATCTTCAAGTTGCTAAAATACACTAATGACAGCAAAACGTTTTAGTCTACAACATTTAGTTAAGGTGTGAGAGCCAAAATGAACTTTGTATTGCTGTAAACGCGTTTTCAGCACCTGATTGTACACTTCAGGTGAAAATGTCAAAATCTTCAAAATGAGCAAAAGCACAATGAAATTAATGCTGGAATCATCTTCAAGTTGCTAAAATACACTAATGACAGCAAAAAGTTTGAGTCTACAACATTTAGTTAAGGTGTGAGAGCCCAAATTAACTTTGTATTGCTTTAAAATTCATTTTCAGCCCGATTGTACACTTCAGGTGAAACTGTCAAAATCTTAAAAATGAGCAAAAGCACAATGAAATTAATGTTGGAATCATCTTCAAGTTGCTAAAATACACTAATGACAGCAAAAAGTTTGAGTCTACAAGATTTAGTTAAGTTGTGAGAGCCTAAATTAACTTTTTATTGCTTTAAACGCGTTTTCAGCCCTTGATTGTACACTTCAGGTGAAACTGTCAAAATTTTCAAAATGAGCAAAAGCACAATGAAATTAATGCTGGAATCATCTTCAAGTAGCTAAAATACACTAATGACAGCAAAAAGTTTGAGTCTACAACATTTAGTTAAGGTGTGAGAGCCAAAATGAACTTTGTATTGCTGTAAACGCGTTTTCAGCACCTGAATGTACACTTCAGGTGAAACTGTCAAAATCTTCAAAATGAGCAAAAGCACAATGAAATTAATGCTGGAATCATCTTCAAGTTGCTAAAATACACTAATGACAGCAAAAAGTTTAAGTCTACAACATTTAGTTAAGGTGTGAGAGCCAAAATGAACTTTGTATTGCTTTAAATGCATTATCAGGCCGATTGTACACTTCAGGTGAAACTGTCAAAATCTTCAAAATGAGCAAAAGCACAATGAAATGAATGCTGGAATCATCTTCAAGTTGCTAAAATACACTAATGACAGCAAAAAGTTTGAGTCTACAACATTTAGTTAAGGTGTGAGATCCTAAATGAACTTTTCATTGCTTTAAACGCGTTTTCAGCCCTTGATTGTACAATTCAGGTGAAACTGTCAAAATCTTCAAAATGAGCAAAAGCACAATGAAATTAATGCTGGAATCATCTTCAAGTTGCTAAAATACACTAATGACAGCAACAAGTTTGAGTCTACAACATTTAGTTAAGGTGTGAGAGCCTAAATTACCTTTGTATTGCTTTAAACGCGTTTTCAGCCCCTGATTGTACACTTCAGGTGAAACTGTCAAAATCTTCAAAATGAGCAAAAGCACAATGAAATTAATGCTGGAATCATCTTCAAGTTGCTAAAATACACTAATGACAGCAAAAAGTTTGAGTCTACAACATTTAGTTAAGGTGTGAGAGCCAAAATGAACTTTGTATTGCTTTAAATGCATTTTCAGCCCGATAGTACACTTCAGGTGAAACTGTCAAAATCTTCAAAATGAGCAAAAGCACAATGAAATTATTGTTGGAATCATCTTCAAGTTGCTAAAATACACTAATGACAGCAAAAAGTTTGAGTCTACAACATTTAGTTAAGGTGTGAGAGCCAAAATGAACTTTGTATTGCTTTAAATGCATTTTCAGCCCGATAGTACACTTCAATTGAAACTGTCAAAATCTTCAAAATGAGCAAAAGCACAATGAAATTAATGCTGGAATCATCTTCAAGTTGCTAAAATACACTAATGACAGCAAAAAGTTTGAGTCTACAACATTTAGTTAAGGTGTGAGAGCCAAAATGAACTTTGTATTGCTTTAAATGCATTTTCAGCCGGATTGGACACTTCAGGTGAAAGTGTCAAAATCTTCAAAATGAGCAAAAGCACAATGAAATTAATGCTGGAATCATCTTCAATATGCTAAAATACACTAATGACAGCAAAAAGTTTGAGTCTACAACATTTAGTGAAGGTGTGAGAGCCAAAATGAACTTTGTATTGCTTTAAATGCATTTTCAGCCCGATAGTACACTTCAGGTGAAACTGTCAAAATCTTCAAAATGAGCAAAAGCACAATGAAATTAATGTTGGAATCATCTTCAAGTTGCTAAAATACACTAATGACAGCAACAAGTTTGAGTCTACAACATTTAGTTAAGGTGTGAGAGCCAAAATGAACTTTGTATTGCTGTAAACGCGTTTTCAGCACCTGAATGTACACTTCAGGTGAAACTGTCAAAATCTTCAAAATGAGCAAAAGCACAATGAAATTAATGTTGGAATCATCTTCAAGTTGCTAAAATACACTAATGACAGCAAAAAGTTTTAGTCTACAACATTTAGTTAAGGTGTGAGAGCCAAAATGAACTTTGTATTGCTTTAAACGCGTTTTCAGCACCTGATTGTACACTTCAGGTGAAAATGTCAAAATCTTCAAAATGAGCAAAAGCACAATGAAATTAATGCTGGAATCATCTTCAAGTTGCTAAAATACACTAATGACAGCAAAAAGTTTGAGTGTACAACATTTAGTTAAGGTGTGAGAGCCAAAATGAACTTTGTATTGCTGTAAACGCGTTTTCAGCACCTGATTGTACACTTCAGGTGAAACTGTCAAAATCTTCAAAATGAGCAAAAGCACAATGAAATTAATGCTGGAATCATCTTCAAGTTGCTAAAATACACTAATGACAGCTAAAAGTTTGAGTCTACAATATTTAGTTAAGGTGTGAGAGCCAAAATGAACTTTGTATTGCTTTAAAATTCATTTTCAGCCCGATTGTACACTTCAGGTGAAACTGTCAAAATCTTCAAAATGAGCAAAAGCACAATGAAATTAATGTTGGAATCATCTTCAAGTTGCTAAAATACACTAATGACAGCAAAAAGTTTGAGTCTACAACATTTAGTTGAGGTGTGAGAGCCTAAATGAACTTTGTATTGCTTTAAATGCATTTTCAGCCCGATTGTACACTTCAGGTAAAACTGTCAAAATCTTCAAAATGAGCAAAAGCACAATGAAATTAATGCTGGAATCATCTTCAAGTTGCTAAAATACACTAATGACAGCAAAAAGTTTGAGTCTACAACATTTAGTTAAGGTGTGAGAGCCAAAATGAACTTTGTATTGCTTTAAATGCATTTTCAGCCCGATAGTACACTTCAGGTGAAACTGTCAAAATCTTCAAAATGAGCAAAAGCACAATGAAATTAATGCTGGAATCATCTTCAAGTTGCTAAAATACACTAATGACAGCAAAAAGTTTGAGTCTACAACATTTAGTTAAGGTGTGAGAGCCAAAATGAACTTTGTATTGCTTTAAATGCATTATCAGGCCGATTGTACACTTCAGGTGAAACTGTCAAAATCTTCAAAATGAGCAAAAGCACAATGAAATGAATGCTGGAATCATCTTCAAGTTGCTAAAATACACTAATGACAGCAAAAAGTTTGAGTCTACAACATTTAGTTAAGGTGTGAGATCCTAAATGAACTTTTCATTGCTTTAAACGCGTTTTCAGCCCTTGATTGTACAATTCAGGTGAAACAGTCAAAATCTTCAAAATGAGCAAAAGCACAATGAAATTAATGCTGGAATCATCTTCAAGTTGCTAAAATACACTAATGACAGCAACAAGTTTGAGTCTACAACATTTAGTTAAGGTGTGAGAGCCTAAATTAACTTTGTATTGCTTTAAACGCGTTTTCAGCCCCTGATTGTACACTTCAGGTGAAACTGTCAAAATCTTCAAAATGAGCAAAAGCACAATGAAATTAATGCTGGAATCATCTTCAAGTTGCTAAAATACACTAATGACAGCAAAAAGTTTGAGTGTACAACATTTAGTTAAGGTGTGAGAGCCAAAATGAACTTTGTATTGCTGTAAACACGTTTTCAGCACCTGATTGTACACTTCAGGTGAAACTGTCAAAATCTTCAAAATGAGCAAAAGCACAATGAAATTAATGCTGGAATCATCTTCAAGTTGCTAAAATACACTAATGACAGCAAAAAGTTTGAGTCTACAACATTTAGTTAAGGTGTGAGAGCCAAAATGAACTTTGTATTGCTTTAAATGCATTTTCAGCCGGATTGGACACTTCAGGTGAAAGTGTCAAAATCTTCAAAATGAGCAAAAGCACAATGAAATTAATGCTGGAATCATCTTCAATATGCTAAAATACACTAATGACAGCAAAAAGTTTGAGTCTACAACATTTAGTGAAGGTGTGAGAGCCAAAATGAACTTTGTATTGCTTTAAATGCATTATCAGGCCGATTGTACACTTCAGGTGAAACTGTCAAAATCTTCAAAATGAGCAAAAGCACAATGAAATGAATGCTGGAATCATCTTCAAGTTGCTAAAATACACTAATGACAGCAAAAAGTTTGAGTCTACAACATTTAGTTAAGGTGTGAGATCCTAAATGAACTTTTCATTGCTTTAAACGCGTTTTCAGCCCTTGATTGTACAATTCAGGTGAAACAGTCAAAATCTTCAAAATGAGCAAAAGCACAATGAAATTAATGCTGGAATCATCTTCAAGTTGCTAAAATACACTAATGACAGCAACAAGTTTGAGTCTACAACATTTAGTTAAGGTGTGAGAGCCTAAATTAACTTTGTATTGCTTTAAACGCGTTTTCAGCCCCTGATTGTACACTTCAGGTGAAACTGTCAAAATCTTCAAAATGAGCAAAAGCACAATGAAATTAATGCTGGAATCATCTTCAAGTTGCTAAAATACACTAATGACAGCAAAAAGTTTGAGTGTACAACATTTAGTTAAGGTGTGAGAGCCAAAATGAACTTTGTATTGCTGTAAACGCGTTTTCAGCACCTGATTGTACACTTCAGGTGAAACTGTCAAAATCTTCAAAATGAGCAAAAGCACAATGAAATTAATGCTGGAATCATCTTCAAGTTGCTAAAATACACTAATGACAGCTAAAAGTTTGAGTCTACAATATTTAGTTAAGGTGTGAGAGCCAAAATGAACTTTGTATTGCTTTAAAATTCATTTTCAGCCCGATTGTACACTTCAGGTGAAACTGTCAAAATCTTCAAAATGAGCAAAAGCACAATGAAATTAATGTTGGAATCATCTTCAAGTTGCTAAAATACACTAATGACAGCAAAAAGTTTGAGTCTACAACATTTAGTTGAGGTGTGAGAGCCTAAATGAACTTTGTATTGCTTTAAATGCATTTTCAGCCCGATTGTACACTTCAGGTAAAACTGTCAAAATCTTCAAAATGAGCAAAAGCACAATGAAATTAATGCTGGAATCATCTTCAAGTTGCTAAAATACACTAATGACAGCAAAAAGTTTGAGTCTACAACATTTAGTTAAGGTGTGAGAGCCAAAATGAACTTTGTATTGCTTTAAATGCATTTTCAGCCCGATAGTACACTTCAGGTGAAACTGTCAAAATCTTCAAAATGAGCAAAAGCACAATGAAATTAATGCTGGAATCATCTTCAAGTTGCTAAAATACACTAATGACAGCAAAAAGTTTGAGTCTACAACATTTAGTTAAGGTGTGAGAGCCAAAATGAACTTTGTATTGCTTTAAATGCATTTTCAGCCCGATAGTACACTTCAGGTGAAACTGTCAAAATCTTCAAAATGAGCAAAAGCACAATGAAATTAATGCTGGAATCATCTTCAAGTGGCTAAAATACACTAATGACAGCAAAAAGTTTGAGTCTACAACATTTAGTTAAGGTATGAGAGCCAAAATGAACTTTGTATTGCTGTAAACGCGTTTTCAGCACATGAATGTACACTTCAGGTGAAACTGTCAAAATCTTCAAAATGAGCAAAAGCACAATTAAATTAATGCTGGAATCATCTTCAAGTTGCTAAAATACACTAATGACAGCAAAAAGTTTGAGTCTACAACATGTAGTTAAGGTGTGAGAGCCAAAATTAACTTTGTATTGCTTTAAATGCATTTTCAGCCCGATAGTACACTTCAGGTGAAACTGTCAAAATCTTCAAAATGAGCAAAAGCACAATGAAATTAATGTTGGAATCATCTTCAAGTTGCTAAAATACACTAATGACAGCAAAAAGTTTGAGTCTACAACATTTAGTTAAGGTGTGAGAGCCAAAATGAACTTTGTATTGCTGTAAACGCGTTTTCAGCACCTGAATGTACACTTCAGGTGAAACTGTCAAAATCTTCAAAATGAGCAAAAGCACAATGAAATTAATGTTGGAATCATCTTCAAGTTGCTAAAATACACTAATGACAGCAAAAAGTTTGAGTCTACAACATTTAGTTAAGGTGTGAGAGCCTAAATTAACTTTGTATTGCTTTAAACGCGTTTTCAGCACCTGATTGTACACTTCAGGTGAAACTGTCAAAATCTTCAAATTGAGCAAAAGCACAGTGAAATTAATGCTGGAATCATCTTCAAGTTGCTAAAATACACTAATGACAGTAAAAAGTTTGAGTGTACAACATTTAGTTAAGGTGTGAGAGCCAAAATGAACTTTGTATTGCTGTAAACGCGTTTTCAGCACCTGAATGTACACTTCAGGTGAAACTGTCAAAATCTTCAAAATGAGCAAAAGCACAATGAAATTAATGTTGGAATCATCTTCAAGTTGCTAAAATACACTAATGACAGCAAAAAGTTTTAGTCTACAACATTTAGTTAAGGTGTGAGAGCCAAAATGAACTTTGTATTGCTGTAAACGCGTTTTCAGCACCTGATTGTACACTTCAGGTGAAAATGTCAAAATCTTCAAAATGAGCAAAAGCACAATGAAATTAATGCTGGAATCATCTTCAAGTTGCTAAAATACACTAATGACAGCAAAAAGTTTGAGTTTACAACTTTTAGTTAAGGTGTGAGAGCCAAAATTAACTTTGTATTGCTTTAAAATTCATTTTCAGCCCGATTGTACACTTCAGGTGAAACTGTCAAAATCTTAAAAATGAGCAAAAGCACAATGAAATTAATGTTGGAATCATCTTCAAGTTGCTAAAATACACTAATGACAGCAAAAAGTTTGAGTCTACAACATTTAGTTAAGTTGTGAGAGCCTAAATTAACTTTTTATTGCTTTAAACGCGTTTTCAGCCCTTGATTGTACACTTCAGGTGAAACTGTCAAAATCTTCAAAATGAGCAAAAGCACAATGAAATTAATGCTGGAATCATCTTCAAGTAGCTAAAATACACTAATGACAGCAAAAAGTTTGAGTCTACAACATTTAGTTAAGGTGTGAGAGCCAAAATGAACTTTGTATTGCTGTAAACGCGTTTTCAGCACCTAATTGTACACTTCAGGTGGAACTGTCAAAATCTTCAAAATGAGCAAAAGCACAATGAAATTAATGCTGGAATCATCTTCAAGTTGCTAAAATACACTAATGACAGCAAAAAGTTTGAGTCTACAACATTTAGTTAAGGTGTGAGAGCCAAAATGAACTTTGTATTGCTTTAAATGCATTTTCAGCCCGATTGGACACTTCAGGTGAAACTGTCAAAATCTTAAAAATGAGCAAAAGCACAATGAAATTAATGTTGGAATCATCTTCAAGTTGCTAAAATACACTAATGACAGCAAAAAGTTTGAGTCTACAACATTTAGTTAAGTTGTGAGAGCCTAAATTAACTTTTTATTGCTTTAAACGCGTTTTCAGCCCTTGATTGTACACTTCAGGTGAAACTGTCAAAATCTTCAAAATGAGCAAAAGCACAATGAAATTAATGCTGGAATCATCTTCAAGTAGCTAAAATACACTAATGACAGCAAAAAGTTTGAGTCTACAACATTTAGTTAAGGTGTGAGAGCCAAAATGAACTTTGTATTGCTTTAAATGCATTTTCAGCCCGATAGTACACTTCAGGTGAAACTGTCAAAATCTTCAAAATGAGAAAAAGCACAATGAAATTAATGTTGGAATCATCTTCAAGTTGCTAAAATACACTAATGACAGCAAAAAGTTTGAGTCTAAAACATTTAGTTAAGGTGTGAGATCCTAAATGAACTTTTCATTGCTTTAAACGCGTTTTCAGCCCGATAGTACACTTCAGGTGAAACTGTCAAAATCTTCAAAATGAGCAAAAGCACAATGAAATTAATGCTGGAATCATCTTCATGTGGCTAAAATACACTAATGACAGCAAAAAGTTTGAGTCTACAACATTTAGTTAAGGTGTGAGAGCCAAAATGAACTTTGTATTGCTGTAAACGCGTTTTCAGCACATGAATGTACACTTCAGGTGAAACTGTCAAAATCTTCAAAATGAGCAAAAGCACAATTAAATTAATGCTGGAATCATCTTCAAGTTGCTAAAATACACTAATGACAGCAAAAAGTTTGAGTCTACAACATGTAGTTAAGGTGTGAGAGCCAAAATGAACTTTGTATTGCTTTAAATGCATTTTCAGCCCGATAGTACACTTCAGGTGAAACTGTCAAAATCTTCAAAATGAGCAAAAGCACAATGAAATTAATGTTGGAATCATCTTCAAGTTGCTAAAATACACTAATGACAGCAAAAAGTTTGAGTCTACAACATTTAGTTAAGGTGTGAGAGCCAAAATGAACTTTGTATTGCTGTAAACGCGTTTTCAGCACCTGAATGTACACTTCAGGTGAAACTGTCAAAATCTTCAAAATGAGCAAAAGCACACTGAAATTAATGTTGGAATCATCTTCAAGTTGCTAAAATACACTAATGACAGCAAAAAGTTTGAGTCTACAACATTTAGTTAAGGTGTGAGAGCCAAAATGAACTTTGTATTACTGTAAACGCGTTTTCAGCACCTGAATGTACACTTCAGGTGAAACTGTCAAAATCTTCAAAATGAGCAAAAGCACAATGAAATTAATGTTGGAATCATCTTCAAGTTGCTAAAATACACTAATGACAGCAAAAAGTTTTAGTCTACAACATTTAGTTAAGGTGTGAGAGCCAAAATGAACTTTGTATTGCTGTAAACGCGTTTTCAGCACCTGATTGTACACTTCAGGTGAAAATGTCAAAATCTTCAAAATGAGCAAAAGCACAATGAAATTAATGCTGGAATCATCTTCAAGTTGCTAAAATACACTAATGACAGCAAAAAGTTTGAGTCTACAACATTTAGTTAAGGTGTGAGAGCCAAAATTAACTTTGTATTGCTTTAAAATTCATTTTCAGCCCGATTGTACACTTCAGGTGAAACTGTCAAAATCTTAAAAATGAGCAAAAGCACAATGAAATTAATGTTGGAATCATCTTCAAGTTGCTAAAATACACTAATGACAGCAAAAAGTTTGAGTCTACAACATTTAGTTAAGTTGTGAGAGCCTAAATTAACTTTTTATTGCTTTAAACGCGTTTTCAGCCCTTGATTGTACACTTCAGGTGAAACTGTCAAAATCTTCAAAATGAGCAAAAGCACAATGAAATTAATGCTGGAATCATCTTCAAGTAGCTAAAATACACTAATGACAGCAAAAAGTTTGAGTCTACAACATTTAGTTAAGGTGTGAGAGCCAAAATGAACTTTGTATTGCTGTAAACGCGTTTTCAGCACCTGATTGTACACTTCAGGTGGAACTGTCAAAATCTTCAAAATGAGCAAAAGCACAATGAAATTAATGCTGGACTCATCTTCAAGTTGCTAAAATACACTAATGACAGCAAAAAGTTTGAGTCTACAACATTTAGTTAAGGTGTGAGAGCCAAAATGAACTTTGTATTGCTTTAAATGCATTTTCAGCCCGATTGGACACTTCAGGTGAAACTGTCAAAATCTTAAAAATGAGCAAAAGCACAATGAAATTAATGTTGGAATCATCTTCAAGTTGCTAAAATACACTAATGACAGCAAAAAGTTTGAGTCTACAACATTTAGTTAAGTTGTGAGAGCCTAAATTAACTTTTTATTGCTTTAAACGCGTTTTCAGCCCTTGATTGTACACTTCAGGTGAAACTGTCAAAATCTTCAAAATGAGCAAAAGCACAATGAAATTAATGCTGGAATCATCTTGAAGTAGCTAAAATACACTAATGACAGCAAAAAGTTTGAGTCTACAACATTTAGTTAAGGTGTGAGAGCCAAAATGAACTTTGTATTGCTGTAAACGCGTTTTCAGCACCTGATTGTACACTTCAGGTGGAACTGTCAAAATCTTCAAAATGAGCAAAAGCACAATGAAATTAATGCTGGAATCATCTTCAAGTTGCTAAAATACACTAATGACAGCAAAAAGTTTGAGTCTACAACATTTAGTTAAGGTGTGAGAGCCAAAATGAACTTTGTATTGCTTTAAATGCATTTTCAGCCCGATTGGACACTTCAGGTGAAAGTGTCAAAATCTTCAAAATGAGCAAAAGCACAATGAAATTAATGCTGGAATCATCTTCAATATGCTAAAATACACTAATGACAGCAAAAAGTTTGATTCTACAACATTTAGTTAAGGTGTGAGAGCCAAAATGAACTTTGTATTGCTTTAAATGCATTATCAGGCCGATTGTACACTTCAGGTGAAACTGTCAAAATCTTCAAAATGAGCAAAAGCACAATGAAATGAATGCTGGAATCATCTTCAAGTTGCTAAAATACACTAATGACAGCAAAAACTTTGAGTCTACAACATTTAGTTAAGGTGTGAGATCCTAAATGAACTTTTCATTTCTTTAAACGCGTTTTCAGCCCTTGATTGTACAATTCAGGTGAAACTGTCAAATTCTTCAAAATGAGCAAAAGCACAATGAAATTAATGCTGGAATCATCTTCAAGTTGCTAAAATACACTAATGACAGCAACAAGTTTGAGTCTACAACATTTAGTTAAGGTGTGAGAGCCTAAATTACCTTTGTATTGCTTTAAACGCGTTTTCAGCCCCTGATTGTACACTTCAGGTGAAACTGTCAAAATCTTCAAAATGAGCAAAAGCACAATGAAATTAATGCTGGAATCATCTTCAAGTTGCTAAAATACACTAATGACAGCAAAAAGTTTGAGTCTACAACATTTAGTTAAGGTGTGAGAGCCAAAATGAACTTTGTATTGCTTTAAATGCATTTTCAGCCCGATAGTACACTTCAGGTGAAACTGTCAAAATCTTCAAAATGAGCAAAAGCACAATGAAATTAATGTTGGAATCATCTTCAAGTTGCTAAAATACACTAATGACAGCAAAAAGTTTGAGTCTACAACATTTAGTTAAGGTGTGAGAGCCAAAATGAACTTTGTATTGCTGTAAACGCGTTTTCAGCACCTGAATGTACACTTCAGGTGAAACTGTCAAAATCTTCAAAATGAGCAAAAGCACAATGAAATTAATGTTGGAATCATCTTCAAGTTGCTAAAATACACTAATGACAGCAAAAAGTTTTAGTCTACAACATTTAGTTAAGGTGTGAGAGCCAAAATGAACTTTATATTGCTTTAAATGCATTTTCAGCCCGATAGTACACTTCAGGTGAAACTGTCAAAATTTTCAAAATGAGCAAAAGCACAATGAAATTAATGCTGGAATCATCTTCAAGTTGCTAAAATACACTAATGACAGCAAAAAGTTTGAGTCTACAACATTTAGTTAAGGTGTGAGAGCCAAAATGAACTTTGTATTGCTTTAAATGCATTTTCAGCCGGATTGGACACTTCAGGTGAAAGTGTCAAAATCTTCAAAATGAGCAAAAGCACAATGAAATTAATGCTGGAATCATCTTCAATATGCTAAAATACACTAATGACAGCAAAAAGTTTGAGTCTACAACATTTAGTTAAGGTGTGAGAGCCTAAATTAACTTTGTATTGCTTTAAACGCGTTTTCAGCCCCTGATTGTACACTCCAGGTGAAACTGTCAAAATCTTCAAAATGAGCAAAAGCACAATGAAATTAATGCTGGAATCATCTTCAAGTTGCTAAAATACACTAATGACAGCAAAAAGTTTGAGTCTACAACATTTAGTTGAGGTGTGAGAGCCTAAATGAACTTTGTATTGCTTTAAATGCATTTTCAGCCCGATTGTACACTTCAGGTAAAACTGTCAAAATCTTCAAAATGAGCAAAAGCACGATGAAATTAATGCTGGAATCATCTTCAAGTTGCTAAAATACACTAATGACAGCAGAAAGTTTGAGTCTACAACATTTAGTTAAGGTGTGAGAGCCAAAATGAACTTTGTATTGCTTTAAATGCATTTTCAGCCCGATAGTACACTTCAGGTGAAACTGTCAAAATCTTCAAAATGAGCAAAAGCACAATGAAATTAATGCTGGAATCATCTTCAAGTTGCTAAAATACACTAATGACAGCAAAAAGTTTGAGTCTACAACATTTAGTTAAGGTGTGAGAGTCAAAATGAACTTTGTATTGCTTTAAATGCATTTTCAGCCCGATAGTACACTTCAGGTGAAACTGTCAAAATCTTCAAAATGAGCAAAAGCACAATGAAATTAATGCTGGAATCATCTTCAAGTTGCTAAAATACACTAATGACAGCAAAAAGTTTGAGTCTACAACATTTAGTTAAGGTGTGAGAGCCAAAATGAACTTTGTATTGCTGTAAACGCGTTTTCAGCACCTGAATGTACACTTCAGGTGAAACTGTCAAAATCTTCAAAATGAGCAAAAGCACAATGAAATTAATGTTGGAATCATCTTCAAGTTGCTAAAATACACTAATGACAGCAAAAAGTTTTAGTCTACAACATTTAGTTAAGGTGTGAGAGCCAAAATGAACTTTTAATTGCTTTAAACGCGTTTTCAGCACCTGATTGTACACTTCAGGTGAAACTGTCAAAATCTTCAAAATGAGCAAAAGCACAATGAAATTAATGCTGGAATCATCTTCAAGTTGCTAAAATACACTAATGACAGCAAAAAGTTTGAGTCTACAACATTTAGTTAAGGTGTGAGAGCCAAAATGAACTTTATATTGCTTTAAATAGATTTTCAGCCCGATAGTACACTTCAGGTGAAACTGTCAAAATCTTCAAAATGAGCAAAAGCACAATGAAATTAATGCTGGAATCATCTTCAAGTTGCTAAAATACACTAATGACAGCAAAAAGTTTGAGTCTACAACATTTAGTTAAGGTGTGAGAGCCAAAATGAACTTTGTATTGCTGTAAACGCGTTTTCAGCACCTGATTGTACACTTCAGGTGAAAATGTCAAAATCTTCAAAATGAGCAAAAGCACAATGAAATTAATGCTGGAATCATCTTCAAGTTGCTAAAATACACTAATGACAGCAAAAAGTTTGAGTCTACAACATTTAGTTAAGGTGTGAGAGCCAAAATTAACTTTGTATTGCTTTAAAATTCATTTTCAGCCCAATTGTACACTTCAGGTGAAACTGTCAAAATTTTAAAAATGAGCAAAAGCACAATGAAATTAATGTTGGAATCATCTTCAAGTTGCTAAAATACACTAATGACAGCAAAAAGTTTGAGTCTACAACATTTAGTTAAGTTGTGAGAGCCTAAATTAACTTTGTATTGCTGTAAACGCGTTTTCAGCACCTGATTGTACACTTCAGGTGAAACTGTCAAAATCTTCAAAATGAGCAAAAGCACAATGAAATTAATGCTGGAATCATCTTCAAGTTGCTAAAATACACTAATGACAGCAAAAAGTTTGAGTCTACAACATTTAGTTAAGGTGTGAGAGCCAAAATGAACTTTGTATTGCTTTAAATGCATTTTCAGCCCGATTGGACACTTCAGGTGAAAGTGTCAAAATCTTCAAAATGAGCAAAAGCACAATGAAATTAATGCTGGAATCATCTTCAATATGCTAAAATACAATAATAACAGCAAAAAGTTTGAGTCTACAACATTTAGTTGAGGTGTGAGAGCCAAAATGAACTTTGTATTGCTTTAAATGCATTATCAGGCCGATTGTACACTTCAGGTGAAACTGTCAAAATCTTCAAAATGAGCAAAAGCACAATGAAATGAATGCTGGAATCATCTTCAAGTTGCTAAAATACACTAATGACAGCAAAAAGTTTGAGTCTACAACATTTAGTTAAGGTGTGAGATCCTAAATGAACTTTTCATTGCTTTAAACGCGTTTTCAGCCCTTGATTGTACAATTCAGGTGAAACTGTCAAAATCTTCAAAATGAGCAAAAGCACAATGAAATTAATGCTGGAATCATCTTCAAGTTGCTAAAATACACTAATGACAGCAACAAGTTTGAGTCTACAACATTTAGTTAAGTTGTGAGAGCCTAAATTAACTTTGTATTGCTGTAAACGCGTTTTCAGCACCTGATTGTACACTTCAGGTGAAACTGTCAAAATCTTCAAAATGAGCAAAAGCACAATGAAATTAATGCTGGAATCATCTTCAAGTTGCTAAAATACACTAATGACAGCAAAAAGTTTGAGTCTACAACATTTAGTTAAGGTGTGAGAGCCAAAATGAACTTTGTATTGCTTTAAATGCATTTTCAGCCCGATTGGACACTTCAGGTGAAAGTGTCAAAATCTTCAAAATGAGCAAAAGCACAATGAAATTAATGCTGGAATCATCTTCAATATGCTAAAATACAATAATAACAGCAAAAAGTTTGAGTCTACAACATTTAGTTGAGGTGTGAGAGCCAAAATGAACTTTGTATTGCTTTAAATGCATTATCAGGCCGATTGTACACTTCAGGTGAAACTGTCAAAATCTTCAAAATGAGCAAAAGCACAATGAAATGAATGCTGGAATCATCTTCAAGTTGCTAAAATACACTAATGACAGCAAAAAGTTTGAGTCTACAACATTTAGTTAAGGTGTGAGATCCTAAATGAACTTTTCATTGCTTTAAACGCGTTTTCAGCCCTTGATTGTACAATTCAGGTGAAACTGTCAAAATCTTCAAAATGAGCAAAAGCACAATGAAATTAATGCTGGAATCATCTTCAAGTTGCTAAAATACACTAATGACAGCAACAAGTTTGAGTCTACAACATTTAGTTAAGGTGTGAGAGCCTAAATTACCTTTGTATTGCTTTAAACGCGTTTTCAGCCCCTGATTGTACACTTCAGGTGAAACTGTCAAAATCTTCAAAATGAGCAAAAGCACAATGAAATTAATGTTGGAATCATCTTCAAGTTGCTAAAATACACTAATGACAGCAAAAAGTTTGAGTCTACAACATTTAGTTAAGTTGTGAGAGCCTAAATTAACTTTTTATTGCTTTAAACGCGTTTTCAGCCCTTGATTGTACACTTCAGGTGAAACTGTCAAAATCTTCAAAATGAGCAAAAGCACAATGAAATTAATGCTGGAATCATCTTCAAGTAGCTAAAATACACTAATGACAGCAAAAAGTTTGAGTCTACAACATTTAGTTAAGGTGTGAGAGCCAAAATGAACTTTGTATTGCTGTAAACGCGTTTTCAGCACCTGATTGTACACTTCAGGTGAAACTGTCAAAATCTTCAAAATGAACAAAAGCACAATGAAATTAATGCTGGAATCATCTTCAAGTTGCTAAAATACACTAATGACAGCAAAAAGTTTGAGTCTACAACATTTAGTTAAGGTGTGAGAGCCAAAATGAACTTTGTATTGCTTTAAATGCATTTTCAGCCCGATTGGACACTTCAGGTGAAAGTGTCAAAATCTTCAAAATGAGCAAAAGCACAATGAAATTAATGCTGGAATCATCTTCAATATGCTAAAATACAATAATAACAGCAAAAAGTTTGAGTCTACAACATTTAGTTGAGGTGTGAGAGCCAAAATGAACTTTGTATTGCTTTAAATGCATTATCAGGCCGATTGTACACTTCAGGTGAAACTGTCAAAATCTTCAAAATGAGCAAAAGCACAATGAAATGAATGCTGGAATCATCTTCAAGTTGCTAAAATACACTAATGACAGCAAAAAGTTTGAGTCTACAACATTTAGTTAAGGTGTGAGATCCTAAATGAACTTTTCATTGCTTTAAACGCGTTTTCAGCCCTTGATTGTACAATTCAGGTGAAACTGTCAAAATCTTCAAAATGAGCAAAAGCACAATGAAATTAATGCTGGAATCATCTTCAAGTTGCTAAAATACACTAATGACAGCAACAAGTTTGAGTCTACAACATTTAGTTAAGGTGTGAGAGCCAAAATGAACTTTGTATTGCTGTAAACGCGTTTTCAGCACCTGATTGTACACTTCAGGTGAAACTGTCAAAATCTTCAAAATGAGCAAAAGCACAATGAAATTAATGCTGGAATCATCTTCAAGTTGCTAAAATACACTAATGACAGCAAAAAGTTTGAGTCTACAACATTTAGTTAAGGTGTGAGAGCCAAAATGAACTTTGTATTGCTTTAAATGCATTTTCAGCCCGATTGGACACTTCAGGTGAAAGTGTCAAAATCTTCAAAATGAGCAAAAGCACAATGAAATTAATGCTGGAATCATCTTCAATATGCTAAAATACACTAATGACAGCAAAAAGTTTGAGTCTACAACATTTAGTTAAGGTGTGAGAGCCAAAACGAACTTTGTATTGCTTTAAATGCATTATCAGGCCGATTGTACACTTCAGGTGAAACTGTCAAAATCTTCAAAATGAGCAAAAGCACAATGAAATGAATGCTGGAATCATCTTCAAGTTGCTAAAATACACTAATGACAGCAAAAAGTTTGAGTCTACAACATTTAGTTAAGGTGTGAGATCCTAAATGAACTTTTCATTGCTTTAAACGCGTTTTCAGCCCTTGATTGTACAATTCAGGTGAAACTGTCAAAATCTTCAAAATGAGCAAAAGCACAATGAAATTAATGCTGGAATCATCTTCAAGTTGCTAAAATACACTAATGACAGCAACAAGTTTGAGTCTACAACATTTAGTTAAGGTGTGAGAGCCTAAATTACCATTGTATTGCTTTAAACGCGTTTTGAGCCCCTGATTGTACACATCAGGTGAAACTGTCAAAATCTTCAAAATGAGCAAAAGCACAATGAAATTAATGCTGGAATCATCTTCAAGTTGCTAAAATACACTAATGACAGCAAAAAGTTTGAGTCTACAACATTTAGTTAAGGTGTGAGAGCCAAAATGAACTTTGTATTGCTTTAAATGCATTTTCAGCCCGATAGTACACTTCAGGTGAAACTGTCAAAATCTTCAAAATGAGCAAAAGCACAATGAAATTAATGTTGTAATCATCTTCAAGTTGCTAAAATACACTAATGACAGCAAAAAGTTTGAGTCTACAACATTTAGTTGAGGTGTGAGAGCCAAAATGAACTTTGTATTGCTTTAAATGCATTATCAGGCCGATTGTACACTTCAGGTGAAACTGTCAAAATCTTCAAAATGAGCAAAAGCACAATGAAATGAATGCTGGAATCATCTTCAAGTTGCTAAAATACACTAATGACAGCAAAAAGTTTGAGTCTACAACATTTAGTTAAGGTGTGAGATCCTAAATGAACTTTTCATTGCTTTAAACGCGTTTTCAGCCCTTGATTGTACAATTCAGGTGAAACTGTCAAAATCTTCAAAATGAGCAAAAGCACAATGAAATTAATGCTGGAATCATCTTCAAGTTGCTAAAATACACTAATGACAGCAACAAGTTTGAGTCTACAACATTTAGTTAAGGTGTGAGAGCCAAAATGAACTTTGTATTGCTGTAAACGCGTTTTCAGCACCTGATTGTACACTTCAGGTGAAACTGTCAAAATCTTCAAAATGAGCAAAAGCACAATGAAATTAATGGTGGAATCATCTTCAAGTTGCTAAAATACACTAATGACAGCAAAAAGTTTGAGTCTACAACATTTAGTTAAGGTGTGAGAGCCAAAATTAACTTTGTATTGCTTTAAATGCATTTTCAGCCCGATTGGACACTTCAGGTGAAAGTGTCAAAATCTTCAAAATGAGCAAAAGCACAATGAAATTAATGCTGGAATCATCTTCAATATGCTAAAATACACTAATGACAGCAAAAAGTTTGAGTCTACAACATTTAGTTAAGGTGTGAGAGCCAAAACGAACTTTGTATTGCTTTAAATGCATTATCAGGCCGATTGTACACTTCAGGTGAAACTGTCAAAATCTTCAAAATGAGCAAAAGCACAATGAAATGAATGCTGGAATCATCTTCAAGTTGCTAAAATACACTAATGACAGCAAAAAGTTTGAGTCTACAACATTTAGTTAAGGTGTGAGATCCTAAATGAACTTTTCATTGCTTTAAACGCGTTTTCAGCCCTTGATTGTACAATTCAGGTGAAACTGTCAAAATCTTCAAAATGAGCAAAAGCACAATGAAATTAATGCTGGAATCATCTTCAAGTTGCTAAAATACACTAATGACAGCAACAAGTTTGAGTCTACAACATTTAGTTAAGGTGTGAGAGCCTAAATTACCTTTGTATTGCTTTAAACGCGTTTTGAGCCCCTGATTGTACACATCAGGTGAAACTGTCAAAATCTTCAAAATGAGCAAAAGCACAATGAAATTAATGCTGGAATCATCTTCAAGTTGCTAAAATACACTAATGACAGCAAAAAGTTTGAGTCTACAACATTTAGTTAAGGTGTGAGAGCCAAAATGAACTTTGTATTGCTTTAAATGCATTTTCAGCCCGATAGTACACTTCAGGTGAAACTGTCAAAATCTTCAAAATGAGCAAAAGCACAATGAAATTAATGTTGTAATCATCTTCAAGTTGCTAAAATACACTAATGACAGCAAAAAGTTTGAGTCTACAACATTTAGTTAAGGTGTGAGAGCCAAAATGAACTTTGTATTGCTGTAAACGCGTTTTCAGCACCTGATTGTACACTTCAGGTGAAAATGTCAAAATTTTAAAAATGAGCAAAAGCACAATGAAATTAATGTTGGAATCATCTTCAAGTTGCTAAAATACACTAATGACAGCAAAAAGTTTGAGTCTACAACATTTAGTTAAGTTGTGAGAGCCTAAATTAACTTTGTATTGCTGTAAACGCGTTTTCAGCACCTGATTGTACACTTCAGGTGAAACTGTCAAAATCTTCAAAATGAGCAAAAGCACAATGAAATTAATGCTGGAATCATCTTCAAGTTGCTAAAATACACTAATGACAGCAAAAAGTTTGAGTCTACAACATTTAGTTAAGGTGTGAGAGCCAAAATGAACTTTGTATTGCTTTAAATGCATTTTCAGCCCGATTGGACACTTCAGGTGAAAGTGTCAAAATCTTCAAAATGAGCAAAAGCACAATGAAATTAATGCTGGAATCATCTTCAATATGCTAAAATACAATAATAACAGCAAAAAGTTTGAGTCTACAACATTTAGTTGAGGTGTGAGAGCCAAAATGAACTTTGTATTGCTTTAAATGCATTATCAGGACGATTGTACACTTCAGGTGAAACTGTCAAAATCTTCAAAATGAGCAAAAGCACAATGAAATGAATGCTGGAATCATCTTCAAGTTGCTAAAATACACTAATGACAGCAAAAAGTTTGAGTCTACAACATTTAGTTAAGGTGTGAGATCCTAAATGAACTTTTCATTGCTTTAAACGCGTTTTCAGCCCTTGATTGTACAATTCAGGTGAAACTGTCAAAATCTTCAAAATGAGCAAAAGCACAATGAAATTAATGCTGGAATCATCTTCAAGTTGCTAAAATACACTAATGACAGCAACAAGTTTGAGTCTACAACATTTAGTTAAGGTGTGAGAGCCAAAATGAACTTTGTATTGCTGTAAACGCGTTTTCAGCACCTGATTGTACACTTCAGGTGAAACTGTCAAAATCTTCAAAATGAGCAAAAGCACAATGAAATTAATGGTGGAATCATCTTCAAGTTGCTAAAATACACTAATGACAGCAAAAAGTTTGAGTCTACAACATTTAGTTAAGGTGTGAGAGCCAAAATGAACTTTGTATTGCTTTAAATGCATTTTCAGCCCGATTGGACACTTCAGGTGAAAGTGTCAAAATCTTCAAAATGAGCAAAAGCACAATGAAATTAATGCTGGAATCATCTTCAATATGCTAAAATACACTAATGACAGCAAAAAGTTTGAGTCTACAACATTTAGTTAAGGTGTGAGAGCCAAAACGAACTTTGTATTGCTTTAAATGCATTATCAGGCCGATTGTACACTTCAGGTGAAACTGTCAAAATCTTCAAAATGAGCAAAAGCACAATGAAATGAATGCTGGAATCATCTTCAAGTTGCTAAAATACACTAATGACAGCAAAAAGTTTGAGTCTACAACATTTAGTTAAGGTGTGAGATCCTAAATGAACTTTTCATTGCTTTAAACGCGTTTTCAGCCCTTGATTGTACAATTCAGGTGAAACTGTCAAAATCTTCAAAATGAGCAAAAGCACAATGAAATTAATGCTGGAATCATCTTCAAGTTGCTAAAATACACTAATGACAGCAACAAGTTTGAGTCTACAACATTTAGTTAAGGTGTGAGAGCCTAAATTACCTTTGTATTGCTTTAAACGCGTTTTGAGCCCCTGATTGTACACATCAGGTGAAACTGTCAAAATCTTCAAAATGAGCAAAAGCACAATGAAATTAATGCTGGAATCATCTTCAAGTTGCTAAAATACACTAATGACAGCAAAAAGTTTGAGTCTACAACATTTAGTTAAGGTGTGAGAGCCAAAATGAACTTTGTATTGCTTTAAATGCATTTTCAGCCCGATAGTACACTTCAGGTGAAACTGTCAAAATCTTCAAAATGAGCAAAAGCACAATGAAATTAATGTTGTAATCATCTTCAAGTTGCTAAAATACACTAATGACAGCAAAAAGTTTGAGTCTACAACATTTAGTTAAGGTGTGAGAGCCAAAATGAACTTTGTATTGCTGTAAACGCGTTTTCAGCACCTGATTGTACACTTCAGGTGAAAATGTCAAAATCTTCAAAATGAGCAAAAGCACAATGAAATTAATGCTGGAATCATCTTCAAGTTGCTAAAATACACTAATGACAGCAAAAAGTTTGAGTCTACAACATTTAGTTAAGGTGTGAGAGCCAAAATTAACTTTGTATTGCTTTAAAATTCATTTTCAGCCCAATTGTACACTTCAGGTGAAACTGTCAAAATTTTAAAAATGAGCAAAAGCACAATGAAATTAATGTTGGAATCATCTTCAAGTTGCTAAAATACACTAATGACAGCAAAAAGTTTGAGTCTACAACATTTAGTTAAGTTGTGAGAGCCTAAATTAACTTTGTATTGCTGTAAACGCGTTTTCAGCACCTGATTGTACACTTCAGGTGAAACTGTCAAAATCTTCAAAATGAGCAAAAGCACAATGAAATTAATGCTGGAATCATCTTCAAGTTGCTAAAATACACTAATGACAGCAAAAAGTTTGAGTCTACAACATTTAGTTAAGGTGTGAGAGCCAAAATGAACTTTGTATTGCTTTAAATGCATTTTCAGCCCGATTGGACACTTCAGGTGAAAGTGTCAAAATCTTCAAAATGAGCAAAAGCACAATGAAATTAATGCTGGAATCATCTTCAATATGCTAAAATACAATAATAACAGCAAAAAGTTTGAGTCTACAACATTTAGTTGAGGTGTGAGAGCCAAAATGAACTTTGTATTGCTTTAAATGCATTATCAGGCCGATTGTACACTTCAGGTGAAACTGTCAAAATCTTCAAAATGAGCAAAAGCACAATGAAATGAATGCTGGAATCATCTTCAAGTTGCTAAAATACACTAATGACAGCAAAAAGTTTGAGTCTACAACATTTAGTTAAGGTGTGAGATCCTAAATGAACTTTTCATTGCTTTAAACGCGTTTTCAGCCCTTGATTGTACAATTCAGGTGAAACTGTCAAAATCTTCAAAATGAGCAAAAGCACAATGAAATTAATGCTGGAATCATCTTCAAGTTGCTAAAATACACTAATGACAGCAACAAGTTTGAGTCTACAACATTTAGTTAAGGTGTGAGAGCCAAAATGAACTTTGTATTGCTGTAAACGCGTTTTCAGCACCTGATTGTACACTTCAGGTGAAACTGTCAAAATCTTCAAAATGAGCAAAAGCACAATGAAATTAATGCTGGAATCATCTTCAAGTTGCTAAAATACACTAATGACAGCAAAAAGTTTGAGTCTACAACATTTAGTTAAGGTGTGAGAGCCAAAATGAACTTTGTATTGCTTTAAATGCATTTTCAGCCCGATTGGACACTTCAGGTGAAAGTGTCAAAATCTTCAAAATGAGCAAAAGCACAATGAAATTAATGCTGGAATCATCTTCAATATGCTAAAATACACTAATGACAGCAAAAAGTTTGAGTCTACAACATTTAGTTAAGGTGTGAGAGCCAAAACGAACTTTGTATTGCTTTAAATGCATTATCAGGCCGATTGTACACTTCAGGTGAAACTGTCAAAATCTTCAAAATGAGCAAAAGCACAATGAAATGAATGCTGGAATCATCTTCAAGTTGCTAAAATACACTAATGACAGCAAAAAGTTTGAGTCTACAACATTTAGTTAAGGTGTGAGATCCTAAATGAACTTTTCATTGCTTTAAACGCGTTTTCAGCCCTTGATTGTACAATTCAGGTGAAACTGTCAAAATCTTCAAAATGAGCAAAAGCACAATGAAATTAATGCTGGAATCATCTTCAAGTTGCTAAAATACACTAATGACAGCAACAAGTTTGAGTCTACAACATTTAGTTAAGGTGTGAGAGCCTAAATTACCATTGTATTGCTTTAAACGCGTTTTGAGCCCCTGATTGTACACATCAGGTGAAACTGTCAAAATCTTCAAAATGAGCAAAAGCACAATGAAATTAATGCTGGAATCATCTTCAAGTTGCTAAAATACACTAATGACAGCAAAAAGTTTGAGTCTACAACATTTAGTTAAGGTGTGAGAGCCAAAATGAACTTTGTATTGCTTTAAATGCATTTTCAGCCCGATTGGACACTTCAGGTGAAAGTGTCAAAATCTTCAAAATGAGCAAAAGCACAATGAAATTAATGCTGGAATCATCTTCAATATGCTAAAATACAATAATAACAGCAAAAAGTTTGAGTCTACAACATTTAGTTGAGGTGTGAGAGCCAAAATGAACTTTGTATTGCTTTAAATGCATTATCAGGCCGATTGTACACTTCAGGTGAAACTGTCAAAATCTTCAAAATGAGCAAAAGCACAATGAAATGAATGCTGGAATCATCTTCAAGTTGCTAAAATACACTAATGACAGCAAAAAGTTTGAGTCTACAACATTTAGTTAAGGTGTGAGATCCTAAATGAACTTTTCATTGCTTTAAACGCGTTTTCAGCCCTTGATTGTACAATTCAGGTGAAACTGTCAAAATCTTCAAAATGAGCAAAAGCACAATGAAATTAATGCTGGAATCATCTTCAAGTTGCTAAAATACACTAATGACAGCAACAAGTTTGAGTCTACAACATTTAGTTAAGGTGTGAGAGCCAAAATGAACTTTGTATTGCTGTAAACGCGTTTTCAGCACCTGATTGTACACTTCAGGTGAAACTGTCAAAATCTTCAAAATGAGCAAAAGCACAATGAAATTAATGCTGGAATCATCTTCAAGTTGCTAAAATACACTAATGACAGCAAAAAGTTTGAGTCTACAACATTTAGTTAAGGTGTGAGAGCCAAAATGAACTTTGTATTGCTTTAAATGCATTTTCAGCCCGATTGGACACTTCAGGTGAAAGTGTCAAAATCTTCAAAATGAGCAAAAGCACAATGAAATTAATGCTGGAATCATCTTCAATATGCTAAAATACACTAATGACAGCAAAAAGTTTGAGTCTACAACATTTAGTTAAGGTGTGAGAGCCAAAACGAACTTTGTATTGCTTTAAATGCATTATCAGGCCGATTGTACACTTCAGGTGAAACTGTCAAAATCTTCAAAATGAGCAAAAGCACAATGAAATGAATGCTGGAATCATCTTCAAGTTGCTAAAATACACTAATGACAGCAAAAAGTTTGAGTCTACAACATTTAGTTAAGGTGTGAGATCCTAAATGAACTTTTCATTGCTTTAAACGCGTTTTCAGCCCTTGATTGTACAATTCAGGTGAAACTGTCAAAATCTTCAAAATGAGCAAAAGCACAATGAAATTAATGCTGGAATCATCTTCAAGTTGCTAAAATACACTAATGACAGCAACAAGTTTGAGTCTACAACATTTAGTTAAGGTGTGAGAGCCTAAATTACCATTGTATTGCTTTAAACGCGTTTTGAGCCCCTGATTGTACACATCAGGTGAAACTGTCAAAATCTTCAAAATGAGCAAAAGCACAATGAAATTAATGCTGGAATCATCTTCAAGTTGCTAAAATACACTAATGACAGCAAAAAGTTTGAGTCTACAACATTTAGTTAAGGTGTGAGAGCCAAAATGAACTTTGTATTGCTTTAAATGCATTTTCAGCCCGATAGTACACTTCAGGTGAAACTGTCAAAATCTTCAAAATGAGCAAAAGCACAATGAAATTAATGTTGTAATCATCTTCAAGTTGCTAAAATACACTAATGACAGCAAAAAGTTTGAGTCTACAACATTTAGTTGAGGTGTGAGAGCCAAAATGAACTTTGTATTGCTTTAAATGCATTATCAGGCCGATTGTACACTTCAGGTGAAACTGTCAAAATCTTCAAAATGAGCAAAAGCACAATGAAATGAATGCTGGAATCATCTTCAAGTTGCTAAAATACACTAATGACAGCAAAAAGTTTGAGTCTACAACATTTAGTTAAGGTGTGAGATCCTAAATGAACTTTTCATTGCTTTAAACGCGTTTTCAGCCCTTGATTGTACAATTCAGGTGAAACTGTCAAAATCTTCAAAATGAGCAAAAGCACAATGAAATTAATGCTGGAATCATCTTCAAGTTGCTAAAATACACTAATGACAGCAACAAGTTTGAGTCTACAACATTTAGTTAAGGTGTGAGAGCCAAAATGAACTTTGTATTGCTGTAAACGCGTTTTCAGCACCTGATTGTACACTTCAGGTGAAACTGTCAAAATCTTCAAAATGAGCAAAAGCACAATGAAATTAATGGTGGAATCATCTTCAAGTTGCTAAAATACACTAATGACAGCAAAAAGTTTGAGTCTACAACATTTAGTTAAGGTGTGAGAGCCAAAATTAACTTTGTATTGCTTTAAATGCATTTTCAGCCCGATTGGACACTTCAGGTGAAAGTGTCAAAATCTTCAAAATGAGCAAAAGCACAATGAAATTAATGCTGGAATCATCTTCAATATGCTAAAATACACTAATGACAGCAAAAAGTTTGAGTCTACAACATTTAGTTAAGGTGTGAGAGCCAAAACGAACTTTGTATTGCTTTAAATGCATTATCAGGCCGATTGTACACTTCAGGTGAAACTGTCAAAATCTTCAAAATGAGCAAAAGCACAATGAAATGAATGCTGGAATCATCTTCAAGTTGCTAAAATACACTAATGACAGCAAAAAGTTTGAGTCTACAACATTTAGTTAAGGTGTGAGATCCTAAATGAACTTTTCATTGCTTTAAACGCGTTTTCAGCCCTTGATTGTACAATTCAGGTGAAACTGTCAAAATCTTCAAAATGAGCAAAAGCACAATGAAATTAATGCTGGAATCATCTTCAAGTTGCTAAAATACACTAATGACAGCAACAAGTTTGAGTCTACAACATTTAGTTAAGGTGTGAGAGCCTAAATTACCTTTGTATTGCTTTAAACGCGTTTTGAGCCCCTGATTGTACACATCAGGTGAAACTGTCAAAATCTTCAAAATGAGCAAAAGCACAATGAAATTAATGCTGGAATCATCTTCAAGTTGCTAAAATACACTAATGACAGCAAAAAGTTTGAGTCTACAACATTTAGTTAAGGTGTGAGAGCCAAAATGAACTTTGTATTGCTTTAAATGCATTTTCAGCCCGATAGTACACTTCAGGTGAAACTGTCAAAATCTTCAAAATGAGCAAAAGCACAATGAAATTAATGTTGTAATCATCTTCAAGTTGCTAAAATACACTAATGACAGCAAAAAGTTTGAGTCTACAACATTTAGTTAAGGTGTGAGAGCCAAAATGAACTTTGTATTGCTGTAAACGCGTTTTCAGCACCTGATTGTACACTTCAGGTGAAAATGTCAAAATTTTAAAAATGAGCAAAAGCACAATGAAATTAATGTTGGAATCATCTTCAAGTTGCTAAAATACACTAATGACAGCAAAAAGTTTGAGTCTACAACATTTAGTTAAGTTGTGAGAGCCTAAATTAACTTTGTATTGCTGTAAACGCGTTTTCAGCACCTGATTGTACACTTCAGGTGAAACTGTCAAAATCTTCAAAATGAGCAAAAGCACAATGAAATTAATGCTGGAATCATCTTCAAGTTGCTAAAATACACTAATGACAGCAAAAAGTTTGAGTCTACAACATTTAGTTAAGGTGTGAGAGCCAAAATGAACTTTGTATTGCTTTAAATGCATTTTCAGCCCGATTGGACACTTCAGGTGAAAGTGTCAAAATCTTCAAAATGAGCAAAAGCACAATGAAATTAATGCTGGAATCATCTTCAATATGCTAAAATACAATAATAACAGCAAAAAGTTTGAGTCTACAACATTTAGTTGAGGTGTGAGAGCCAAAATGAACTTTGTATTGCTTTAAATGCATTATCAGGACGATTGTACACTTCAGGTGAAACTGTCAAAATCTTCAAAATGAGCAAAAGCACAATGAAATGAATGCTGGAATCATCTTCAAGTTGCTAAAATACACTAATGACAGCAAAAAGTTTGAGTCTACAACATTTAGTTAAGGTGTGAGATCCTAAATGAACTTTTCATTGCTTTAAACGCGTTTTCAGCCCTTGATTGTACAATTCAGGTGAAACTGTCAAAATCTTCAAAATGAGCAAAAGCACAATGAAATTAATGCTGGAATCATCTTCAAGTTGCTAAAATACACTAATGACAGCAACAAGTTTGAGTCTACAACATTTAGTTAAGGTGTGAGAGCCAAAATGAACTTTGTATTGCTGTAAACGCGTTTTCAGCACCTGATTGTACACTTCAGGTGAAACTGTCAAAATCTTCAAAATGAGCAAAAGCACAATGAAATTAATGGTGGAATCATCTTCAAGTTGCTAAAATACACTAATGACAGCAAAAAGTTTGAGTCTACAACATTTAGTTAAGGTGTGAGAGCCAAAATGAACTTTGTATTGCTTTAAATGCATTTTCAGCCCGATTGGACACTTCAGGTGAAAGTGTCAAAATCTTCAAAATGAGCAAAAGCACAATGAAATTAATGCTGGAATCATCTTCAATATGCTAAAATACACTAATGACAGCAAAAAGTTTGAGTCTACAACATTTAGTTAAGGTGTGAGAGCCAAAACGAACTTTGTATTGCTTTAAATGCATTATCAGGCCGATTGTACACTTCAGGTGAAACTGTCAAAATCTTCAAAATGAGCAAAAGCACAATGAAATGAATGCTGGAATCATCTTCAAGTTGCTAAAATACACTAATGACAGCAAAAAGTTTGAGTCTACAACATTTAGTTAAGGTGTGAGATCCTAAATGAACTTTTCATTGCTTTAAACGCGTTTTCAGCCCTTGATTGTACAATTCAGGTGAAACTGTCAAAATCTTCAAAATGAGCAAAAGCACAATGAAATTAATGCTGGAATCATCTTCAAGTTGCTAAAATACACTAATGACAGCAACAAGTTTGAGTCTACAACATTTAGTTAAGGTGTGAGAGCCTAAATTACCTTTGTATTGCTTTAAACGCGTTTTGAGCCCCTGATTGTACACATCAGGTGAAACTGTCAAAATCTTCAAAATGAGCAAAAGCACAATGAAATTAATGCTGGAATCATCTTCAAGTTGCTAAAATACACTAATGACAGCAAAAAGTTTGAGTCTACAACATTTAGTTAAGGTGTGAGAGCCAAAATGAACTTTGTATTGCTTTAAATGCATTTTCAGCCCGATAGTACACTTCAGGTGAAACTGTCAAAATCTTCAAAATGAGCAAAAGCACAATGAAATTAATGTTGTAATCATCTTCAAGTTGCTAAAATACACTAATGACAGCAAAAAGTTTGAGTCTACAACATTTAGTTAAGGTGTGAGAGCCAAAATGAACTTTGTATTGCTGTAAACGCGTTTTCAGCACCTGATTGTACACTTCAGGTGAAAATGTCAAAATCTTCAAAATGAGCAAAAGCACAATGAAATTAATGCTGGAATCATCTTCAAGTTGCTAAAATACACTAATGACAGCAAAAAGTTTGAGTCTACAACATTTAGTTAAGGTGTGAGAGCCAAAATTAACTTTGTATTGCTTTAAAATTCATTTTCAGCCCAATTGTACACTTCAGGTGAAACTGTCAAAATTTTAAAAATGAGCAAAAGCACAATGAAATTAATGTTGGAATCATCTTCAAGTTGCTAAAATACACTAATGACAGCAAAAAGTTTGAGTCTACAACATTTAGTTAAGTTGTGAGAGCCTAAATTAACTTTGTATTGCTGTAAACGCGTTTTCAGCACCTGATTGTACACTTCAGGTGAAACTGTCAAAATCTTCAAAATGAGCAAAAGCACAATGAAATTAATGCTGGAATCATCTTCAAGTTGCTAAAATACACTAATGACAGCAAAAAGTTTGAGTCTACAACATTTAGTTAAGGTGTGAGAGCCAAAATGAACTTTGTATTGCTTTAAATGCATTTTCAGCCCGATTGGACACTTCAGGTGAAAGTGTCAAAATCTTCAAAATGAGCAAAAGCACAATGAAATTAATGCTGGAATCATCTTCAATATGCTAAAATACAATAATAACAGCAAAAAGTTTGAGTCTACAACATTTAGTTGAGGTGTGAGAGCCAAAATGAACTTTGTATTGCTTTAAATGCATTATCAGGCCGATTGTACACTTCAGGTGAAACTGTCAAAATCTTCAAAATGAGCAAAAGCACAATGAAATGAATGCTGGAATCATCTTCAAGTTGCTAAAATACACTAATGACAGCAAAAAGTTTGAGTCTACAACATTTAGTTAAGGTGTGAGATCCTAAATGAACTTTTCATTGCTTTAAACGCGTTTTCAGCCCTTGATTGTACAATTCAGGTGAAACTGTCAAAATCTTCAAAATGAGCAAAAGCACAATGAAATTAATGCTGGAATCATCTTCAAGTTGCTAAAATACACTAATGACAGCAACAAGTTTGAGTCTACAACATTTAGTTAAGGTGTGAGAGCCAAAATGAACTTTGTATTGCTGTAAACGCGTTTTCAGCACCTGATTGTACACTTCAGGTGAAACTGTCAAAATCTTCAAAATGAGCAAAAGCACAATGAAATTAATGCTGGAATCATCTTCAAGTTGCTAAAATACACTAATGACAGCAAAAAGTTTGAGTCTACAACATTTAGTTAAGGTGTGAGAGCCAAAATGAACTTTGTATTGCTTTAAATGCATTTTCAGCCCGATTGGACACTTCAGGTGAAAGTGTCAAAATCTTCAAAATGAGCAAAAGCACAATGAAATTAATGCTGGAATCATCTTCAATATGCTAAAATACACTAATGACAGCAAAAAGTTTGAGTCTACAACATTTAGTTAAGGTGTGAGAGCCAAAACGAACTTTGTATTGCTTTAAATGCATTATCAGGCCGATTGTACACTTCAGGTGAAACTGTCAAAATCTTCAAAATGAGCAAAAGCACAATGAAATGAATGCTGGAATCATCTTCAAGTTGCTAAAATACACTAATGACAGCAAAAAGTTTGAGTCTACAACATTTAGTTAAGGTGTGAGATCCTAAATGAACTTTTCATTGCTTTAAACGCGTTTTCAGCCCTTGATTGTACAATTCAGGTGAAACTGTCAAAATCTTCAAAATGAGCAAAAGCACAATGAAATTAATGCTGGAATCATCTTCAAGTTGCTAAAATACACTAATGACAGCAACAAGTTTGAGTCTACAACATTTAGTTAAGGTGTGAGAGCCTAAATTACCATTGTATTGCTTTAAACGCGTTTTGAGCCCCTGATTGTACACATCAGGTGAAACTGTCAAAATCTTCAAAATGAGCAAAAGCACAATGAAATTAATGCTGGAATCATCTTCAAGTTGCTAAAATACACTAATGACAGCAAAAAGTTTGAGTCTACAACATTTAGTTAAGGTGTGAGAGCCAAAATGAACTTTGTATTGCTTTAAATGCATTTTCAGCCCGATTGGACACTTCAGGTGAAAGTGTCAAAATCTTCAAAATGAGCAAAAGCACAATGAAATTAATGCTGGAATCATCTTCAATATGCTAAAATACAATAATAACAGCAAAAAGTTTGAGTCTACAACATTTAGTTGAGGTGTGAGAGCCAAAATGAACTTTGTATTGCTTTAAATGCATTATCAGGCCGATTGTACACTTCAGGTGAAACTGTCAAAATCTTCAAAATGAGCAAAAGCACAATGAAATGAATGCTGGAATCATCTTCAAGTTGCTAAAATACACTAATGACAGCAAAAAGTTTGAGTCTACAACATTTAGTTAAGGTGTGAGATCCTAAATGAACTTTTCATTGCTTTAAACGCGTTTTCAGCCCTTGATTGTACAATTCAGGTGAAACTGTCAAAATCTTAAAAATGAGCAAAAGCACAATGAAATTAATGCTGGAATCATCTTCAAGTTGCTAAAATACACTAATGACAGCAACAAGTTTGAGTCTACAACATTTAGTTAAGGTGTGAGAGCCAAAATGAACTTTGTATTGCTGTAAACGCGTTTTCAGCACCTGATTGTACACTTCAGGTGAAACTGTCAAAATCTTCAAAATGAGCAAAAGCACAATGAAATTAATGCTGGAATCATCTTCAAGTTGCTAAAATACACTAATGACAGCAAAAAGTTTGAGTCTACAACATTTAGTTAAGGTGTGAGAGCCAAAATGAACTTTGTATTGCTTTAAATGCATTTTCAGCCCGATTGGACACTTCAGGTGAAAGTGTCAAAATCTTCAAAATGAGCAAAAGCACAATGAAATTAATGCTGGAATCATCTTCAATATGCTAAAATACACTAATGACAGCAAAAAGTTTGAGTCTACAACATTTAGTTAAGGTGTGAGAGCCAAAACGAACTTTGTATTGCTTTAAATGCATTATCAGGCCGATTGTACACTTCAGGTGAAACTGTCAAAATCTTCAAAATGAGCAAAAGCACAATGAAATGAATGCTGGAATCATCTTCAAGTTGCTAAAATACACTAATGACAGCAAAAAGTTTGAGTCTACAACATTTAGTTAAGGTGTGAGATCCTAAATGAACTTTTCATTGCTTTAAACGCGTTTTCAGCCCTTGATTGTACAATTCAGGTGAAACTGTCAAAATCTTCAAAATGAGCAAAAGCACAATGAAATTAATGCTGGAATCATCTTCAAGTTGCTAAAATACACTAATGACAGCAACAAGTTTGAGTCTACAACATTTAGTTAAGGTGTGAGAGCCTAAATTACCATTGTATTGCTTTAAACGCGTTTTGAGCCCCTGATTGTACACATCAGGTGAAACTGTCAAAATCTTCAAAATGAGCAAAAGCACAATGAAATTAATGCTGGAATCATCTTCAAGTTGCTAAAATACACTAATGACAGCAAAAAGTTTGAGTCTACAACATTTAGTTAAGGTGTGAGAGCCAAAATGAACTTTGTATTGCTTTAAATGCATTTTCAGCCCGATAGTACACTTCAGGTGAAACTGTCAAAATCTTCAAAATGAGCAAAAGCACAATGAAATTAATGTTGTAATCATCTTCAAGTTGCTAAAATACACTAATGACAGCAAAAAGTTTGAGTCTACAACATTTAGTTGAGGTGTGAGAGCCAAAATGAACTTTGTATTGCTTTAAATGCATTATCAGGCCGATTGTACACTTCAGGTGAAACTGTCAAAATCTTCAAAATGAGCAAAAGCACAATGAAATGAATGCTGGAATCATCTTCAAGTTGCTAAAATACACTAATGACAGCAAAAAGTTTGAGTCTACAACATTTAGTTAAGGTGTGAGATCCTAAATGAACTTTTCATTGCTTTAAACGCGTTTTCAGCCCTTGATTGTACAATTCAGGTGAAACTGTCAAAATCTTCAAAATGAGCAAAAGCACAATGAAATTAATGCTGGAATCATCTTCAAGTTGCTAAAATACACTAATGACAGCAACAAGTTTGAGTCTACAACATTTAGTTAAGGTGTGAGAGCCAAAATGAACTTTGTATTGCTGTAAACGCGTTTTCAGCACCTGATTGTACACTTCAGGTGAAACTGTCAAAATCTTCAAAATGAGCAAAAGCACAATGAAATTAATGGTGGAATCATCTTCAAGTTGCTAAAATACACTAATGACAGCAAAAAGTTTGAGTCTACAACATTTAGTTAAGGTGTGAGAGCCAAAATTAACTTTGTATTGCTTTAAATGCATTTTCAGCCCGATTGGACACTTCAGGTGAAAGTGTCAAAATCTTCAAAATGAGCAAAAGCACAATGAAATTAATGCTGGAATCATCTTCAATATGCTAAAATACACTAATGACAGCAAAAAGTTTGAGTCTACAACATTTAGTTAAGGTGTGAGAGCCAAAACGAACTTTGTATTGCTTTAAATGCATTATCAGGCCGATTGTACACTTCAGGTGAAACTGTCAAAATCTTCAAAATGAGCAAAAGCACAATGAAATGAATGCTGGAATCATCTTCAAGTTGCTAAAATACACTAATGACAGCAAAAAGTTTGAGTCTACAACATTTAGTTAAGGTGTGAGATCCTAAATGAACTTTTCATTGCTTTAAACGCGTTTTCAGCCCTTGATTGTACAATTCAGGTGAAACTGTCAAAATCTTCAAAATGAGCAAAAGCACAATGAAATTAATGCTGGAATCATCTTCAAGTTGCTAAAATACACTAATGACAGCAACAAGTTTGAGTCTACAACATTTAGTTAAGGTGTGAGAGCCTAAATTACCTTTGTATTGCTTTAAACGCGTTTTGAGCCCCTGATTGTACACATCAGGTGAAACTGTCAAAATCTTCAAAATGAGCAAAAGCACAATGAAATTAATGCTGGAATCATCTTCAAGTTGCTAAAATACACTAATGACAGCAAAAAGTTTGAGTCTACAACATTTAGTTAAGGTGTGAGAGCCAAAATGAACTTTGTATTGCTTTAAATGCATTTTCAGCCCGATAGTACACTTCAGGTGAAACTGTCAAAATCTTCAAAATGAGCAAAAGCACAATGAAATTAATGTTGTAATCATCTTCAAGTTGCTAAAATACACTAATGACAGCAAAAAGTTTGAGTCTACAACATTTAGTTAAGGTGTGAGAGCCAAAATGAACTTTGTATTGCTGTAAACGCGTTTTCAGCACCTGATTGTACACTTCAGGTGAAAATGTCAAAATTTTAAAAATGAGCAAAAGCACAATGAAATTAATGTTGGAATCATCTTCAAGTTGCTAAAATACACTAATGACAGCAAAAAGTTTGAGTCTACAACATTTAGTTAAGTTGTGAGAGCCTAAATTAACTTTGTATTGCTGTAAACGCGTTTTCAGCACCTGATTGTACACTTCAGGTGAAACTGTCAAAATCTTCAAAATGAGCAAAAGCACAATGAAATTAATGCTGGAATCATCTTCAAGTTGCTAAAATACACTAATGACAGCAAAAAGTTTGAGTCTACAACATTTAGTTAAGGTGTGAGAGCCAAAATGAACTTTGTATTGCTTTAAATGCATTTTCAGCCCGATTGGACACTTCAGGTGAAAGTGTCAAAATCTTCAAAATGAGCAAAAGCACAATGAAATTAATGCTGGAATCATCTTCAATATGCTAAAATACAATAATAACAGCAAAAAGTTTGAGTCTACAACATTTAGTTGAGGTGTGAGAGCCAAAATGAACTTTGTATTGCTTTAAATGCATTATCAGGCCGATTGTACACTTCAGGTGAAACTGTCAAAATCTTCAAAATGAGCAAAAGCACAATGAAATGAATGCTGGAATCATCTTCAAGTTGCTAAAATACACTAATGACAGCAAAAAGTTTGAGTCTACAACATTTAGTTAAGGTGTGAGATCCTAAATGAACTTTTCATTGCTTTAAACGCGTTTTCAGCCCTTGATTGTACAATTCAGGTGAAACTGTCAAAATCTTCAAAATGAGCAAAAGCACAATGAAATTAATGCTGGAATCATCTTCAAGTTGCTAAAATACACTAATGACAGCAACAAGTTTGAGTCTACAACATTTAGTTAAGTTGTGAGAGCCTAAATAAACTTTGTATTGCTGTAAACGCGTTTTCAGCACCTGATTGTACACTTCAGGTGAAACTGTCAAAATCTTCAAAATGAGCAAAAGCACAATGAAATTAATGCTGGAATCATCTTCAAGTTGCTAAAATACACTAATGACAGCAAAAAGTTTGAGTCTACAAGATTTAGTTAAGTTGTGACAGCCTAAATTAACTTTTTATTGCTTCAAACGCGTTTTCAGCCCTTGATTGTACACTTCAGGTGAAACTGTCAAAATTTTAAAAATGAGCAAAAGCACAATGAAATTAATGTTGGAATCATCTTCAAGTTGCTAAAATACACTAATGACAGCAAAAAGTTTGAGTCTACAACATTTAGTTAAGTTGTGAGAGCCTAAATTAACTTTGTATTGCTGTAAACGCGTTTTCAGCACCTGATTGTACACTTCAGGTGAAACTGTCAAAATCTTCAAAATGAGCAAAAGCACAATGAAATTAATGCTGGAATCATCTTCAAGTTGCTAAAATACACTAATGACAGCAAAAAGTTTGAGTCTACAACATTTAGTTAAGGTGTGAGAGCCAAAATGAACTTTGTATTGCTTTAAATGCATTTTCAGCCCGATTGGACACTTCAGGTGAAAGTGTCAAAATCTTCAAAATGAGCAAAAGCACAATGAAATTAATGCTGGAATCATCTTCAATATGCTAAAATACAATAATAACAGCAAAAAGTTTGAGTCTACAACATTTAGTTGAGGTGTGAGAGCCAAAATGAACTTTGTATTGCTTTAAATGCATTATCAGGCCGATTGTACACTTCAGGTGAAACTGTCAAAATCTTCAAAATGAGCAAAAGCACAATGAAATGAATGCTGGAATCATCTTCAAGTTGCTAAAATACACTAATGACAGCAAAAAGTTTGAGTCTACAACATTTAGTTAAGGTGTGAGATCCTAAATGAACTTTTCATTGCTTTAAACGCGTTTTCAGCCCTTGATTGTACAATTCAGGTGAAACTGTCAAAATCTTCAAAATGAGCAAAAGCACAATGAAATTAATGCTGGAATCATCTTCAAGTTGCTAAAATACACTAATGACAGCAACAAGTTTGAGTCTACAACATTTAGTTAAGTTGTGAGAGCCTAAATTAACTTTGTATTGCTGTAAACGCGTTTTCAGCACCTGATTGTACACTTCAGGTGAAACTGTCAAAATCTTCAAAATGAGCAAAAGCACAATGAAATTAATGCTGGAATCATCTTCAAGTTGCTAAAATACACTAATGACAGCAAAAAGTTTGAGTCTACAACATTTAGTTAAGGTGTGAGAGCCAAAATGAACTTTGTATTGCTTTAAATGCATTTTCAGCCCGATTGGACACTTCAGGTGAAAGTGTCAAAATCTTCAAAATGAGCAAAAGCACAATGAAATTAATGCTGGAATCATCTTCAAGTTGCTAAAATACACTAATGACAGCAAAAAGTTTGAGTCTACAACATTTAGTTAAGGTGTGAGATCCTAAATGAACTTTTCATTGCTTTAAACGCGTTTTCAGCCCTTGATTGTACAATTCAGGTGAAACTGTCAAAATCTTCAAAATGAGCAAAAGCACAATGAAATTAATGCTGGAATCATCTTCAAGTTGCTAAAATACACTAATGACAGCAACAAGTTTGAGTCTACAACATTTAGTTAAGGTGTGAGAGCCTAAATTACCTTTGTATTGCTGTAAACGCGTTTTCAGCACCTGATTGTACACTTCAGGTGAAACTGTCAAAATCTTCAAAATGAGCAAAAGCACAATGAAATTAATGCTGGAATCATCTTCAAGTTGCTAAAATACACTAATGACAGCAAAAAGTTTGAGTCTACAACATTTAGTTAAGGTGTGAGAGCCAAAATGAACTTTGTATTGCTTTAAATGCATTTTCAGCCCGATTGGACACTTCAGGTGAAAGTGTCAAAATCTTCAAAATGAGCAAAAGCACAATGAAATTAATGCTGGAATCATCTTCAATATGCTAAAATACAATAATAACAGCAAAAAGTTTGAGTCTACAACATTTAGTTGAGGTGTGAGAGCCAAAATGAACTTTGTATTGCTTTAAATGCATTATCAGGCCGATTGTACACTTCAGGTGAAACTGTCAAAATCTTCAAAATGAGCAAAAGCACAATGAAATGAATGCTGGAATCATCTTCAAGTTGCTAAAATACACTAATGACAGCAAAAAGTTTGAGTCTACAACATTTAGTTAAGGTGTGAGATCCTAAATGAACTTTTCATTGCTTTAAACGCGTTTTCAGCCCTTGATTGTACAATTCAGGTGAAACTGTCAAAATCTTCAAAATGAGCAAAAGCACAATGAAATTAATGCTGGAATCATCTTCAAGTTGCTAAAATACACTAATGACAGCAACAAGTTTGAGTCTACAACATTTAGTTAAGTTGTGAGAGCCTAAATAAACTTTGTATTGCTGTAAACGCGTTTTCAGCACCTGATTGTACACTTCAGGTGAAACTGTCAAAATCTTCAAAATGAGCAAAAGCACAATGAAATTAATGCTGGAATCATCTTCAAGTTGCTAAAATACACTAATGACAGCAAAAAGTTTGAGTCTACAAGATTTAGTTAAGTTGTGACAGCCTAAATTAACTTTTTATTGCTTCAAACGCGTTTTCAGCCCTTGATTGTACACTTCAGGTGAAACTGTCAAAATTTTAAAAATGAGCAAAAGCACAATGAAATTAATGTTGGAATCATCTTCAAGTTGCTAAAATACACTAATGACAGCAAAAAGTTTGAGTCTACAACATTTAGTTAAGTTGTGAGAGCCTAAATTAACTTTGTATTGCTGTAAACGCGTTTTCAGCACCTGATTGTACACTTCAGGTGAAACTGTCAAAATCTTCAAAATGAGCAAAAGCACAATGAAATTAATGCTGGAATCATCTTCAAGTTGCTAAAATACACTAATGACAGCAAAAAGTTTGAGTCTACAACATTTAGTTAAGGTGTGAGAGCCAAAATGAACTTTGTATTGCTTTAAATGCATTTTCAGCCCGATTGGACACTTCAGGTGAAAGTGTCAAAATCTTCAAAATGAGCAAAAGCACAATGAAATTAATGCTGGAATCATCTTCAATATGCTAAAATACAATAATAACAGCAAAAAGTTTGAGTCTACAACATTTAGTTGAGGTGTGAGAGCCAAAATGAACTTTGTATTGCTTTAAATGCATTATCAGGCCGATTGTACACTTCAGGTGAAACTGTCAAAATCTTCAAAATGAGCAAAAGCACAATGAAATGAATGCTGGAATCATCTTCAAGTTGCTAAAATACACTAATGACAGCAAAAAGTTTGAGTCTACAAGATTTAGTTAAGGTGTGAGATCCTAAATGAACTTTTCATTGCTTTAAACGCGTTTTCAGCCCTTGATTGTACAATTCAGGTGAAACTGTCAAAATCTTCAAAATGAGCAAAAGCACAATGAAATTAATGCTGGAATCATCTTCAAGTTGCTAAAATACACTAATGACAGCAACAAGTTTGAGTCTACAACATTTAGTTAAGTTGTGAGAGCCTAAATTAACTTTGTATTGCTGTAAACGCGTTTTCAGCACCTGATTGTACACTTCAGGTGAAACTGTCAAAATCTTCAAAATGAGCAAAAGCACAATGAAATTAATGCTGGAATCATCTTCAAGTTGCTAAAATACACTAATGACAGCAAAAAGTTTGAGTCTACAACATTTAGTTAAGGTGTGAGAGCCAAAATGAACTTTGTATTGCTTTAAATGCATTTTCAGCCCGATTGGACACTTCAGGTGAAAGTGTCAAAATCTTCAAAATGAGCAAAAGCACAATGAAATTAATGCTGGAATCATCTTCAATATGCTAAAATACAATAATAACAGCAAAAAGTTTGAGTCTACAACATTTAGTTGAGGTGTGAGAGCCAAAATGAACTTTGTATTGCTTTAAATGCATTATCAGGCCGATTGTACACTTCAGGTGAAACTGTCAAAATCTTCAAAATGAGCAAAAGCACAATGAAATGAATGCTGGAATCATCTTCAAGTTGCTAAAATACACTAATGACAGCAAAAAGTTTGAGTCTACAACATTTAGTTAAGGTGTGAGATCCTAAATGAACTTTTCATTGCTTTAAACGCGTTTTCAGCCCTTGATTGTACAATTCAGGTGAAACTGTCAAAATCTTCAAAATGAGCAAAAGCACAATGAAATTAATGCTGGAATCATCTTCAAGTTGCTAAAATACACTAATGACAGCAACAAGTTTGAGTCTACAACATTTAGTTAAGGTGTGAGAGCCAAAATGAACTTTGTATTGCTGTAAACGCGTTTTCAGCACCTGATTGTACACTTCAGGTGAAACTGTCAAAATCTTCAAAATGAGCAAAAGCACAATGAAATTAATGCTGGAATCATCTTCAAGTTGCTAAAATACACTAATGACAGCAAAAAGTTTGAGTCTACAATATTTAGTTAAGGTGTGAGAGCCAAAATGAACTTTGTATTGCTTTAAAATTCATTTTCAGCCCGATTGTACACTTCAGGTGAAACTGTCAAAATCTTCAAAATGAGCAAAAGCACAATGAAATTAATGTTGGAATCATCTTCAAGTTGCTAAAATACACTAATGACAGCAAAAAGTTTGAGTCTACAACATTTAGTTGAGGTGTGAGAGCCTAAATGAACTTTGTATTGCTTTAAATGCATTTTCAGCCCGATTGTACACTTCAGGTAAAACTGTCAAAATCTTCAAAATGAGCAAAAGCACAATGAAATTAATGCTGGAATCATCTTCAAGTTGCTAAAATACACTAATGACAGCAAAAAGTTTGAGTCTACAACATTTAGTTAAGGTGTGAGAGCCAAAATGAACTTTGTATTGCTTTAAATGCATTTTCAGCCCGATAGTACACTTCAGGTGAAACTGTCAAAATCTTCAAAATGAGCAAAAGCACAATGAAATTAATGCTGGAATCATCTTTAAGTTGCTAAAATACACTAATGACAGCAAAAAGTTTGAGTCTACAACATTTAGTTAAGGTGTGAGAGTCAAAATGAACTTTGTATTGCTTTAAATGCATTTTCAGCCCGATAGTACACTTCAGGTGAAACTGTCAAAATCTTCAAAATGAGCAAAAGCACAATGAAATTAATGCTGGAATCATCTTCAAGTTGCTAAAATACACTAATGACAGCAAAAAGTTTGAGTCTACAACATTTAGTTAAGGTGTGAGAGCCAAAATGAACTTTATATTGCTTTAAATGCATTTTCAGCCCGATAGTACACTTCAGGTGAAACTGTCAAAATCTTCAAAATGAGCAAAAGCACAATGAAATTAATGCTGGAATCATCTTCAAGTTGCTAAAATACACTAATGACAGCAAAAAGTTTTAGTCTACAACATTTAGTTAAGGTGTGAGAGCCAAAATGAACTTTGTATTGCTGTAAACGCGTTTTCAGCACCTGATTGTACACTTCAGGTGAAAATGTCAAAATCTTCAAAATGAGCAAAAGCACAATGAAATTAATGCTGGAATCATCTTCAAGTTGCTAAAATACACTAATGACAGCAAAAAGTTTGAGTCTACAACATTTAGTTAAGGTGTGAGAGCCAAAATTAACTTTGTATTGCTTTAAAATTCATTTTCAGCCCGATTGTACACTTCAGGTGAAACTGTCAAAATCTTAAAAATGAGCAAAAGCACAATGAAATTAATGTTGGAATCATCTTCAAGTTGCTAAAATACACTAATGACAGCAAAAAGTTTGAGTCTACAACATTTAGTTAAGTTGTGAGAGCCTAAATTAACTTTGTATTGCTGTAAACGCGTTTTCAGCACCTGATTGTACACTTCAGGTGAAACTGTCAAAATCTTCAAAATGAGCAAAAGCACAATGAAATTAATGCTGGAATCATCTTCAAGTTGCTAAAATACACTAATGACAGCAAAAAGTTTGAGTCTACAACATTTAGTTAAGGTGTGAGAGCCAAAATGAACTTTGTATTGCTTTAAATGCATTTTCAGCCCGATTGGACACTTCAGGTGAAAGTGTCAAAATCTTCAAAATGAGCAAAAGCACAGTGAAATTAATGCTGGAATCATCTTCAATATGCTAAACTACACTAATGACAGCAAAAAGTTTGAGTCTACAACATTTAGTTGAGGTGTGAGAGCCAAAATGAACTTTGTATTGCTTTAAATGCATTATCAGGCCGATTGTACACTTCAGGTGAAACTGTCAAAATCTTCAAAATGAGCAAAAGCACAATGAAATGAATGCTGGAATCATCTTCAAGTTGCTAAAATACACTAATGACAGCAAAAAGTTTGAGTCTACAACATTTAGTTAAGGTGTGAGATCCTAAATGAACTTTTCATTGCTTTAAACGCGTTTTCAGCCCTTGATTGTACAATTCAGGTGAAACTGTCAAAATCTTCAAAATGAGCAAAAGCACAATGAAATTAATGCTGGAATCATCTTCAAGTTGCTAAAATACACTAATGACAGCAACAAGTTTGAGTCTACAACATTTAGTTAAGGTGTGAGAGCCTAAATTACCTTTGCATTGCTTTAAACGCGTTTTCAGCCCCTGATTGTACACTTCAGGTGAAACTGTCAAAATCTTCAAAATGAGCAAAAGCACAATGAAATTAATGCTGGAATCATCTTCAAGTTGCTAAAATACACTAATGACAGCAAAAAGTTTGAGTCTACAACATTTAGTTAAGGTGTGAGAGCCAAAATGAACTTTGTATTGCTTTAAATGCATTTTCAGCCCGATAGTACACTTCAGGTGAAACTGTCAAAATCTTCAAAATGAGCAAAAGCACAATGAAATTAATGTTGGAATCATCTTCAAGTTGCTAAAATACACTAATGACAGCAAAAAGTTTGAGTCTACAACATTTAGTTAAGGTGTGAGAGCCAAAATGAACTTTGTATTGCTTTAAATGCATTTTCAGCCCGATAGTACACTTCAGGTGAAACTGTCAAAATCTTCAAAATGAGCAAAAGCACAATGAAATTAATGCTGGAATCATCTTCAAGTTGCTAAAATACACTAATGACAGCAAAAAGTTTGAGTCTACAACATTTAGTTAAGGTGTGAGAGCCAAAATGAACTTTGTATTGCTTTAAATGCATTTTCAGCCCGATAGTACACTTCAGGTGAAACTGTCAAAATCTTCAAAATGAAAAAAAGCACAATGAAATTAATGCTGGAATCATCTTCAAGTTGCTAAAATACACTAATGACAGCAAAAAGTTTTAGTCTACAACATTTAGTTAAGGTGTGAGAGCCAAAATGAACTTTGTATTGCTGTAAACGCGTTTTCAGCACCTGATTGTACACTTCAGGTGAAAATGTCAAAATCTTCAAAATGAGCAAAAGCACAATGAAATTAATGCTGGAATCATCTTCAAGTTGCTAAAATACACTAATGACAGCAAAAAGTTTGAGTCTACAACATTTAGTTAAGGTGTGAGAGCCAAAATTAACTTTGTATTGCTTTAAAATTCATTTTCAGCCCGATAGTACACTTCAGGTGAAACTGTCAAAATCTTCAAAATGAGCAAAAGCACAATGAAATTAATGCTGGAATCATCTTCAAGTAGCTAAAATACACTAATGACAGCAAAAAGTTTGAGTCTACAACATTTAGTTAAGGTGTGAGAGCCAAAATGAACTTTGTATTGCTTTAAATGCATTTTCAGCCGGATTGGACACTTCAGGTGAAAGTGTCAAAATCTTCAAAATGAGCAAAAGCACAATGAAATTAATGCTGGAATCATCTTCAATATGCTAAAATACACTAATGACAGCAAAAAGTTTGAGTCTACAACATTTAGTTAAGGTGTGAGAGCCAAAATGAACTTTGTATTGCTTTAAATGCATTATCAGGCCGATTGTACACTTCAGGTGAAACTGTCAAAATCTTCAAAATGAGCAAAAGCACAATGAAATGAATGCTGGAATCATCTTCAAGTTGCTAAAATACACTAATGACAGCAAAAAGTTTGAGTCTACAACATTTAGTTAAGGTGTGAGATCCTAAATGAACTTTTCATTGCTTTAAACGCGTTTTCAGCCCTTGATTGTACAATTCAGGTGAAACTGTCAAAATCTTCAAAATGAGCAAAAGCACAATGAAATTAATGCTGGAATCATCTTCAAGTTGCTAAAATACACTAATGACAGCAAAAAGTTTGAGTCTACAACATTTAGTTAAGGTGTGAGTGCCAAAATGAACTTTGTATTGCTTTAAATGCATTATCAGGCCGATTGTACACTTCAGGTTAAACTGTCAAAATCTTCAAAATGAGCAAAAGCGCAATGAAATGAATGCTGGAATCATCTTCAAGTTGCTAAAATACTCTAATGACAGCAAAAAGTTTGAGTCTACAACATTTAGTTAAGGTGTGAGATCCTAAATGAACTTTTCATTGCTTTAAACGCGTTTTCAGCCCTTGATTGTACAATTCAGGTGAAACTGTCAAAATCTTCAAAATGAGCAAAAGCACAATGAAATTAATGCTGGAATCATCTTCAAGTTGCTAAAATACACTAATGACAGCAACAAGTTTGAGTCTACAACATTTAGTTAAGGTGTGAGAGCCTAAATTAACTTTGTATTGCTTTAAACGCGTTTTCAGCCCCTGATTGTACACTTCAGGTGAAACTGTCAAAATCTTCAAAATGAGCAAAAGCACAATGAAATTAATGCTGGAATCATCTTCAAGTTGCTAAAATACACTAATGACAGCAAAAAGTTTGAGTCTACAACATTTAGTTAAGGTGTGAGAGCCAAAATGAACTTTGTATTGCTTTAAATGCATTTTCAGCCCGATAGTACACTTCAGGTGAAAGTGTCAAAATCTTCAAAATGAGCAAAAGCACAATGAAATTAATGCTGGAATCATCTTCAATATGCTAAAATACACTAATGACAGCAAAAAGTTTGAGTCTACAACATTTAGTTAAGGTGTGAGAGCCAAAATGAACTTTATATTGCTTTAAATGCATTTTCAGCCCGATAGTACACTTCAGGTGAAACTGTCAAAATCTTCAAAATGAGCAAAAGCACAATGAAATTAATGCTGGAATCATCTTCAAGTTGCTAAAATACACTAATGACAGCAAAAAGTTTGAGTCTACAACATTTAGTTAAGGTGTGAGAGCCAAAATGAACTTTGTATTGCTTTAAATGCATTTTCAGCCGGATTGGACACTTCAGGTGAAAGTGTCAAAATCTTCAAAATGAGCAAAAGCACAATGAAATTAATGCTGGAATCATCTTCAATATGCTAAAATACACTAATGACAGCAAAAAGTTTGAGTCTACAACATTTAGTTAAGGTGTGAGAGCCAAAATGAACTTTGTATTGCTTTAAATGCATTATCAGGCCGATTGTACACTTCAGGTGAAACTGTCAAAATCTTCAAAATGAGCAAAAGCACAATGAAATGAATGCTGGAATCATCTTCAAGTTGCTAAAATACACTAATGACAGCAAAAAGTTTGAGTCTACAACATTTAGTTAAGGTGTGAGATCCTAAATGAACTTTTCATTGCTTTAAACGCGTTTTCAGCCCTTGATTGTACAATTCAGGTGAAACTGTCAAAATCTTCAAAATGAGCAAAAGCACAATGAAATTAATGCTGGAATCATCTTCAAGTTGCTAAAATACACTAATGACAGCAAAAAGTTTGAGTCTACAACATTTAGTTAAGGTGTGAGTGCCAAAATGAACTTTGTATTGCTTTAAATGCATTATCAGGCCGATTGTACACTTCAGGTTAAACTGTCAAAATCTTCAAAATGAGCAAAAGCGCAATGAAATGAATGCTGGAATCATCTTCAAGTTGCTAAAATACTCTAATGACAGCAAAAAGTTTGAGTCTACAACATTTAGTTAAGGTGTGAGATCCTAAATGAACTTTTCATTGCTTTAAACGCGTTTTCAGCCCTTGATTGTACAATTCAGGTGAAACTGTCAAAATCTTCAAAATGAGCAAAAGCACAATGAAATTAATGCTGGAATCATCTTCAAGTTGCTAAAATACACTAATGACAGCAACAAGTTTGAGTCTACAACATTTAGTTAAGGTGTGAGAGCCTAAATTAACTTTGTATTGCTTTAAACGCGTTTTCAGCCCCTGATTGTACACTTCAGGTGAAACTGTCAAAATCTTCAAAATGAGCAAAAGCACAATGAAATTAATGCTGGAATCATCTTCAAGTTGCTAAAATACACTAATGACAGCAAAAAGTTTGAGTCTACAACATTTAGTTAAGGTGTGAGAGCCAAAATGAACTTTGTATTGCTTTAAATGCATTTTCAGCCTTATAGTACACTTCAGGTGAAAGTGTCAAAATCTTCAAAATGAGCAAAAGCACAATGAAATTAATGCTGGAATCATCTTCAATATGCTAAAATACACTAATGACAGCAAAAAGTTTGAGTCTACAACATTTAGTTAAGGTGTGAGAGCCAAAATGAACTTTATATTGCTTTAAATGCATTTTCAGCCCGATAGTACACTTCAGGTGAAACTGTCAAAATCTTCAAAATGAGCAAAAGCACAATGAAATTAATGCTGGAATCATCTTCAAGTTGCTAAAATACACTAATGACAGCAAAAAGTTTTAGTCTACAACATTTAGTTAAGGTGTGAGAGCCAAAATGAACTTTGTATTGCTGTAAACGCGTTTTCAGCACCTGATTGTACACTTCAGGTGAAAATGTCAAAATCTTCAAAATGAGCAAAAGCACAATGAAATTAATGCTGGAATCATCTTCAAGTTGCTAAAATACACTAATGACAGCAAAAAGTTTGAGTCTACAACATTTAGTTAAGGTGTGAGAGCCAAAATTAACTTTGTATTGCTTTAAAATTCATTTTCAGCCCGATTGTACACTTCAGGTGAAACTGTCAAAATCTTCAAAATGAGCAAAAGCACAATGAAATTAATGCTGGAATCATCTTCAAGTTGCTAAAATACACTAATGACAGCAAAAAGTTTGAGTCTACAACATTTAGTTAAGGTCTGAGAGCCAAAATGAACTTTGTATTGCTGTAAACGCGTTTTCAGCACCTGAATGTACACTTCAGGTGAAACTGTCAAAATCTTCAAAATGAGCAAAAGCACAATGAAATTAATGCTGGAATCATCTTCAAGTTGCTAAAATACACTAATGACAGCAAAAAGTTTGAGTCTACAACATTTAGTTAAGGTGTGAGAGCCTAAATTAACTTTGTATTGCTGTAAACGCGTTTTCAGCACCTGATTGTACACTTCAGGTGAAACTGTCAAAATCTTCAAAATGAGCAAAAGCACAATGAAATTAATGCTGGAATCATCTTCAAGTTGCTAAAATACACTAATGACAGCAAAAAGTTTGAGTCTACAACATTTAGTTAAGGTGTGAGAGCCAAAATGAACTTTGTATTGCTTTAAATGCATTTTCAGCCCGATTGGACACTTCAGGTGAAAGTGTCAAAATCTTAAAAATGAGCAAAAGCACAATGAAATTAATGTTGGAATCATCTTCAAGTTGCTAAAATACACTAATGACAGCAAAAAGTTTGAGTCTACAACATTTAGTTAAGTTGTGAGAGCCTAAATTAACTTTGTATTGCTGTAAACGCGTTTTCAGCACCTGATTGTACACTTCAGGTGAAACTGTCAAAATCTTCAAAATGAGCAAAAGCACAATGAAATTAATGCTGGAATCATCTTCAAGTTGCTAAAATACACTAATGACAGCAAAAAGTTTGAGTCTACAACATTTAGTTAAGGTGTGAGAGCCAAAATGAACTTTATATTGCTTTAAATGCATTTTCAGCCCGATAGTACACTTGAGGTGAAACTGTCAAAATCTTCAAAATGAGCAAAAGCACAATGAAATTAATGCTGGAATCATCTTCAAGTTGCTAAAATACACTAATGACAGCAAAAAGTTTTAGTCTACAACATTTAGTTAAGGTGTGAGAGCCAAAATGAACTTTGTATTGCTGTAAACGCGTTTTCAGCACCTGATTGTACACTTCAGGTGAAAATGTCAAAATCTTCAAAATGAGCAAAAGCACAATGAAATTAATGCTGGAATCATCTTCAAGTTGCTAAAATACACTAATGACAGCAAAAAGTTTGAGTCTACAACATTTAGTTAAGGTGTGAGAGCCAAAATTAACTTTGTATTGCTTTAAAATTCATTTTCAGCCCGATAGTACACTTCAGGTGAAACTGTCAAAATCTTCAAAATGAGCAAAAGCACAATGAAATTAATGCTGGAATCATCTTCAAGTAGCTAAAATACACTAATGACAGCAAAAAGTTTGAGTCTACAACATTTAGTTAAGGTGTGAGAGCCAAAATGAACTTTGTATTGCTTTAAATGCATTTTCAGCCGGATTGGACACTTCAGGTGAAAGTGTCAAAATCTTCAAAATGAGCAAAAGCACAATGAAATTAATGCTGGAATCATCTTCAATATGCTAAAATACACTAATGACAGCAAAAAGTTTGAGTCTACAACATTTAGTTAAGGTGTGAGAGCCAAAATGAACTTTGTATTGCTTTAAATGCATTATCAGGCCGATTGTACACTTCAGGTGAAACTGTCAAAATCTTCAAAATGAGCAAAAGCACAATGAAATGAATGCTGGAATCATCTTCAAGTTGCTAAAATACACTAATGACAGCAAAAAGTTTGAGTCTACAACATTTAGTTAAGGTGTGAGATCCTAAATGAACTTTTCATTGCTTTAAACGCGTTTTCAGCCCTTGATTGTACAATTCAGGTGAAACTGTCAAAATCTTCAAAATGAGCAAAAGCACAATGAAATTAATGCTGGAATCATCTTCAAGTTGCTAAAATACACTAATGACAGCAAAAAGTTTGAGTCTACAACATTTAGTTAAGGTGTGAGTGCCAAAATGAACTTTGTATTGCTTTAAATGCATTATCAGGCCGATTGTACACTTCAGGTTAAACTGTCAAAATCTTCAAAATGAGCAAAAGCGCAATGAAATGAATGCTGGAATCATCTTCAAGTTGCTAAAATACTCTAATGACAGCAAAAAGTTTGAGTCTACAACATTTAGTTAAGGTGTGAGATCCTAAATGAACTTTTCATTGCTTTAAACGCGTTTTCAGCCCTTGATTGTACAATTCAGGTGAAACTGTCAAAATCTTCAAAATGAGCAAAAGCACAATGAAATTAATGCTGGAATCATCTTCAAGTTGCTAAAATACACTAATGACAGCAACAAGTTTGAGTCTACAACATTTAGTTAAGGTGTGAGATCCTAAATTAACTTTTCATTGCTTTAAACGCGTTTTCAGCCCTTGATTGTACAATTCAGGTGAAACTGTCAAAATCTTCAAAATGAGCAAAAGCACAATGAAATTAATGCTGGAATCATCTTCAAGTTGCTAAAATACACTAATGACAGCAAAAAGTTTGAGTCTACAACATTTAGTTAAGGTGTGAGTGCCAAAATGAACTTTGTATTGCTTTAAATGCATTATCAGGCCGATTGTACACTTCAGGTTAAACTGTCAAAATCTTCAAAATGAGCAAAAGCGCAATGAAATGAATGCTGGAATCATCTTCAAGTTGCTAAAATACTCTAATGACAGCAAAAAGTTTGAGTCTACAACATTTAGTTAAGGTGTGAGATCCTAAATGAACTTTTCATTGCTTTAAACGCGTTTTCAGCCCTTGATTGTACAATTCAGGTGAAACTGTCAAAATCTTCAAAATGAGCAAAAGCACAATGAAATTAATGCTGGAATCATCTTCAAGTTGCTAAAATACACTAATGACAGCAACAAGTTTGAGTCTACAACATTTAGTTAAGGTGTGAGAGCCTAAATTAACTTTGTATTGCTTTAAACGCGTTTTCAGCCCCTGATTGTACACTTCAGGTGAAACTGTCAAAATCTTCAAAATGAGCAAAAGCACAATGAAATTAATGCTGGAATCATCTTCAAGTTGCTAAAATACACTAATGACAGCAAAAAGTTTGAGTCTACAACATTTAGTTAAGGTGTGAGAGCCAAAATGAACTTTGTATTGCTTTAAATGCATTTTCAGCCTTATAGTACACTTCAGGTGAAAGTGTCAAAATCTTCAAAATGAGCAAAAGCACAATGAAATTAATGCTGGAATCATCTTCAATATGCTAAAATACACTAATGACAGCAAAAAGTTTGAGTCTACAACATTTAGTTAAGGTGTGAGAGCCAAAATGAACTTTATATTGCTTTAAATGCATTTTCAGCCCGATAGTACACTTCAGGTGAAACTGTCAAAATCTTCAAAATGAGCAAAAGCACAATGAAATTAATGCTGGAATCATCTTCAAGTTGCTAAAATACACTAATGACAGCAAAAAGTTTTAGTCTACAACATTTAGTTAAGGTGTGAGAGCCAAAATGAACTTTGTATTGCTGTAAACGCGTTTTCAGCACCTGATTGTACACTTCAGGTGAAAGTGTCAAAATCTTCAAAATGAGCAAAAGCACAATGAAATTAATGCTGGAATCATCTTCAATATGCTAAAATACACTAATGACAGCAAAAAGTTTGAGTCTACAACATTTAGTTAAGGTGTGAGAGCCAAAATGAACTTTATATTGCTTTAAATGCATTTTCAGCCCGATAGTACACTTCAGGTGAAACTGTCAAAATCTTCAAAATGAGCAAAAGCACAATGAAATTAATGCTGGAATCATCTTCAAGTTGCTAAAATACACTAATGACAGCAAAAAGTTTGAGTCTACAACATTTAGTTAAGGTGTGAGAGCCAAAATGAACTTTGTATTGCTTTAAATGCATTTTCAGCCGGATTGGACACTTCAGGTGAAACTGTCAAAATCTTCAAAATGAGCAAAAGCACAATGAAATTAATGCTGGAATCATCTTCAATATGCTAAAATACACTAATGACAGCAAAAAGTTTGAGTCTACAACATTTAGTTAAGGTGTGAGAGCCAAAATGAACTTTGTATTGCTTTAAATGCATTATCAGGCCGATTGTACACTTCAGGTGAAACTGTCAAAATCTTCAAAATGAGCAAAAGCACAATGAAATGAATGCTGGAATCATCTTCAAGTTGCTAAAATACACTAATGACAGCAAAAAGTTTGAGTCTACAACATTTAGTTAAGGTGTGAGATCCTAAATGAACTTTTCATTGCTTTAAACGCGTTTTCAGCCCTTGATTGTACAATTCAGGTGAAACTGTCAAAATCTTCAAAATGAGCAAAAGCACAATGAAATTAATGCTGGAATCATCTTCAAGTTGCTAAAATACACTAATGACAGCAAAAAGTTTGAGTCTACAACATTTAGTTAAGGTGTGAGAGCCAAAATGAACTTTGTATTGCTTTAAATGCATTTTCAGCCCGATAGTACACTTCAGGTGAAACTGTCAAAATCTTCAAAATGAGCAAAAGCACAATGAAATTAATGCTGGAATCATCTTCAAGTTGCTAAAATACACTAATGACAGCAAAAAGTTTGAGTCTACAACATTTAGTTAAGGTGTGAGAGCCAAAATGAACTTTGTATTGCTTTAAATGCATTTTCAGCCCGATAGTACACTTCAGGTGAAACTGTCAAAATCTTCAAAATGAGCAAAAGCACAATGAAATTAATGCTGGAATCATCTTCAATATGCTAAAATACACTAATGACAGCAAAAAGTTTGAGTCTACAACATTTAGTTAAGGTGTGAGAGCCAAAATGAACTTTATATTGCTTTAAATGCATTTTCAGCCCGATAGTACACTTCAGGTGAAACTGTCAAAATCTTCAAAATGAGCAAAAGCACAATGAAATTAATGCTGGAATCATCTTCAAGTTGCTAAAATACACTAATGACAGCAAAAAGTTTTAGTCTACAACATTTAGTTAAGGTGTGAGAGCCAAAATGAACTTTGTATTGCTGTAAACGCGTTTTCAGCACCTGATTGTACACTTCAGGTGAAAATGTCAAAATCTTCAAAATGAGCAAAAGCACAATGAAATTAATGCTGGAATCATCTTCAAGTTGCTAAAATACACTAATGACAGCAAAAAGTTTGAGTCTACAACATTTAGTTAAGGTGTGAGAGCCAAAATTAACTTTGTATTGCTTTAAAATTCATTTTCAGCCCGATTGTACACTTCAGGTGAAACTGTCAAAATCTTAAAAATGAGCAAAAGCACAATGAAATTAATGTTGGAATCATCTTCAAGTTGCTAAAATACACTAATGACAGCAAAAAGTTTGAGTCTACAACATTTAGTTAAGTTGTGAGAGCCTAAATTAACTTTGTATTGCTGTAAACGCGTTTTCAGCACCTGATTGATTGTACACTTCAGGTGAAACTGTCAAAATCTTCAAAATGAGCAAAAGCACAATGAAATTAATGCTGGAATCATCTTCAAGTTGCTAAAATACACTAATGACAGCAAAAAGTTTGAGTCTACAACATTTAGTTAAGGTGTGAGAGCCAAAATGAACTTTGTATTGCTTTAAATGCATTTTCAGCCCGATAGTACACTTCAGGTGAAACTGTCAAAATCTTCAAAATGAGCAAAAGCACAATGAAATTAATGTTGGAATCATCTTCAAGTTGCTAAAATACACTAATGACAGCAAAAAGTTTGAGTCTACAACATTTAGTTAAGGTGTGAGAGCCAAAATGAACTTTGTATTGCTTTAAATGCATTTTCAGCCCGATAGTACACTTCAGGTGAAACTGTCAAAATCTTCAAAATGAGCAAAAGCACAATGAAATTAATGCTGGAATCATCTTCAAGTTGCTAAAATACACTAATGACAGCAAAAAGTTTGAGTCTACAACATTTAGTTAAGGTGTGAGAGCCAAAATGAACTTTGTATTGCTTTAAATGCATTTTCAGCCCGATAGTACACTTCAGGTGAAACTGTCAAAATCTTCAAAATGAGCAAAAGCACAATGAAATTAATGTTGGAATCATCTTCAAGTTGCTAAAATACACTAATGACAGCAAAAAGTTTTAGTCAACAACATTTAGTTAAGGTGTGAGAGCCAAAATGAACTTTGTATTGCTTTAAACGCGTTTTCAGCACCTGATTGTACACTTCAGGTGAAAATGTCAAAATCTTCAAAATGAGCAAAAGCACAATGAAATTAATGCTGGAATCATCTTCAAGTTGCTAAAATACACTAATGACAGCAACAAGTTTGAGTCTACAACATTTAGTTAAGGTGTGAGATTCTAAATTAACTTTGTATTGCTGTAAACGCGTTTTCAGCCCCTGATTGTACACTTCAGGTGAAACTGTCAAAATCTTCAAAATGAGCAAAAGCACAATGAAATTAATGCTGGAATCATCTTCAAGTTGCTAAAATACACTAATGACAGCAAAAAGTTTGAGTCTACAACATTTAGTTAAGGTGTGAGTGCCAAAATGAACTTTGTATTGCTTTAAATGCATTATCAGGCCGATTGTACACTTCAGGTTAAACTGTCAAAATCTTCAAAATGAGCAAAAGCGCAATGAAATGAATGCTGGAATCATCTTCAAGTTGCTAAAATACTCTAATGACAGCAAAAAGTTTGAGTCTACAACATTTAGTTAAGGTGTGAGATCCTAAATGAACTTTTCATTGCTTTAAACGCGTTTTCAGCCCTTGATTGTACAATTCAGGTGAAACTGTCAAAATCTTCAAAATGAGCAAAAGCACAATGAAATTAATGCTGGAATCATCTTCAAGTTGCTAAAATACACTAATGACAGCAACAAGTTTGAGTCTACAACATTTAGTTAAGGTGTGAGAGCCTAAATTAACTTTGTATTGCTTTAAACGCGTTTTCAGCCCCTGATTGTACACTTCAGGTGAAACTGTCAAAATCTTCAAAATGAGCAAAAGCACAATGAAATTAATGCTGGAATCATCTTCAAGTTGCTAAAATACACTAATGACAGCAAAAAGTTTGAGTCTACAACATTTAGTTAAGGTGTGAGAGCCAAAATGAACTTTGTATTGCTATAAACGCGTTTTCAGCACCTGATTGTACACTTCAGGTGAAAATGTCAAAATCTTCAAAATGAGCAAAAGCACAATGAAATTAATGCTGGAATCATCTTCAAGTTGCTAAAATACACTAATGACAGCAAAAAGTTTGAGTCTACAACATTTAGTTAAGGTGTGAGAGCCAAAATTAACTTTGTATTGCTTTAAATGCATTTTCAGCCCGATAGTACACTTCAGGTGAAACTGTCAAAATCTTCAAAATGAGCAAAAGCACAATGAAATTAATGCTGGAATCATCTTCAAGTTGCTAAAATACACTAATGACAGCAAAAAGTTTTAGTCTACAACATTTAGTTAAGGTGTGAGAGCCAAAATGAACTTTGTATTGCTATAAACGCGTTTTCAGCACCTGATTGTACACTTCAGGTGAAAATGTCAAAATCTTCAAAATGAGCAAAAGCACAATGAAATTAATGCTGGAATCATCTTCAAGTTGCTAAAATACACTAATGACAGCAAAAAGTTTGAGTCTACAACATTTAGTTAAGGTGTGAGAGCCAAAATTAACTTTGTATTGCTTTAAAATTCATTTTCAGCCCGATTGTACACTTCAGGTGAAACTGTCAAAATCTTAAAAATGAGCAAAAGCACAATGAAATTAATGCTGGAATCATCTTCAAGTTGCTAAAATACACTAATGACAGCAAAAAGTTTGAGTCTACAACATTTAGTTAAGGTGTGAGAGCCAAAATGAACTTTGTATTGCTGTAAACGCGTTTTCAGCACCTGAATGTACACTTCAGGTGAAACTGTCAAAATCTTCAAAATTAGCAAAAGCACAATGAAATTAATGCTGGAATCATCTTCAAGTTGCTAAAATACACTAATGACAGCAAAAAGTTTGAGTCTACAACATTTAGTTAAGGTGTGAGAGCCAAAATGAACTTTGTATTGCTTTAAATGCATTTTCAGCCCGATAGTACACTTCAGGTGAAACTGTCAAAATCTTCAAAATGAGCAAAAGCACAATGAAATTAATGTTGGAATCATCTTCAAGTTGCTAAAATACACTAATGACAGCAAAAAGTTTGAGTCTACAACATTTAGTTAAGGTGTGAGAGCCAAAATGAACTTTGTATTGCTTTAAATAAATTTTCAGCCCGATAGTACACTTCAGGTGAAACTGTCAAAATCTTCAAAATGAGCAAAAGCACAATGAAATTAATGCTGGAATCATCTTCAAGTTGCTAAAATACACTAATGACAGCAAAAAGTTTGAGTCTACAACATTTAGTTAAGGTGTGAGAGCCAAAATGAACTTTGTATTGCTGTAAACGCGTTTTCAGCACCTGAATGTACACTTCAGGTGAAACTGTCAAAATCTTCAAAATGAGCAAAAGCACAATGAAATTATTGCTGGAATCATCTTCAAGTTGCTAAAATACACTAATGACAGCAAAAAGTTTGAGTCTACAACATTTAGTTAAGGTCTGAGAGCCAAAATGAACTTTGTATTGCTGTAAACGCGTTTTCAGCACCTGAATGTACACTTCAGGTGAAACTGTCAAAATCTTCAAAATGAGCAAAAGCACAATGAAATTAATGCTGGAATCATCTTCAAGTTGCTAAAATACACTAATGACAGCAAAAAGTTTGAGTCTACAACATTTAGTTAAGGTGTGAGAGCCTAAATTAACTTTGTATTGCTGTAAACGCGTTTTCAGCACCTGATTGTACACTTCAGGTGAAACTGTCAAAATCTTCAAAATGAGCAAAAGCACAATGAAATTAATGCTGGAATCATCTTCAAGTTGCTAAAATACACTAATGACAGCAAAAAGTTTGAGTCTACAACATTTAGTTAAGGTGTGAGAGCCAAAATGAACTTTGTATTGCTTTAAATGCATTTTCAGCCCGATTGGACACTTCAGGTGAAAGTGTCAAAATCTTAAAAATGAGCAAAAGCACAATGAAATTAATGTTGGAATCATCTTCAAGTTGCTAAAATACACTAATGACAGCAAAAAGTTTGAGTCTACAACATTTAGTTAAGTTGTGAGAGCCTAAATTAACTTTGTATTGCTGTAAACGCGTTTTCAGCACCTGATTGTACACTTCAGGTGAAACTGTCAAAATCTTCAAAATGAGCAAAAGCACAATGAAATTAATGCTGGAATCATCTTCAAGTTGCTAAAATACACTAATGACAGCAAAAAGTTTGAGTCTACAACATTTAGTTAAGGTGTGAGAGCCAAAATGAACTTTGTATTGCTTTAAATGCATTTTCAGCCCGATAGTACACTTCAGGTGAAACTGTCAAAATCTTCAAAATGAGCAAAAGCACAATGAAATTAATGTTGGAATCATCTTCAAGTTGCTAAAATACACTAATGACAGCAAAAAGTTTGAGTCTACAACATTTAGTTAAGGTGTGAGAGCCAAAATGAACTTTGTATTGCTTTAAATGCATTTTCAGCCCGATAGTACACTTCAGGTGAAACTGTCAAAATCTTCAAAATGAGCAAAAGCACAATGAAATTAATGCTGGAATCATCTTCAAGTTGCTAAAATACACTAATGACAGCAAAAAGTTTGAGTCTACAACATTTAGTTAAGGTGTGAGAGCCAAAATGAACTTTGTATTGCTTTAAATGCATTTTCAGCCCGATAGTACACTTCAGGTGAAACTGTCAAAATCTTCAAAATGAGCAAAAGCACAATGAAATTAATGTTGGAATCATCTTCAAGTTGCTAAAATACACTAATGACAGCAAAAAGTTTTAGTCAACAACATTTAGTTAAGGTGTGAGAGCCAAAATGAACTTTGTATTGCTTTAAACGCGTTTTCAGCACCTGATTGTACACTTCAGGTGAAAATGTCAAAATCTTCAAAATGAGCAAAAGCACAATGAAATTAATGCTGGAATCATCTTCAAGTTGCTAAAATACACTAATGACAGCAACAAGTTTGAGTCTACAACATTTAGTTAAGGTGTGAGATTCTAAATTAACTTTGTATTGCTGTAAACGCGTTTTCAGCCCCTGATTGTACACTTCAGGTGAAACTGTCAAAATCTTCAAAATGAGCAAAAGCACAATGAAATGAATGCTGGAATCATCTTCAAGTTGCTAAAATACACTAATGACAGCAAAAAGTTTGAGTCTACAACATTTAGTTAAGGTGTGAGATCCTAAATGAACTTTTCATTGCTTTAAACGCGTTTTCAGCCCTTGATTGTACAATTCAGGTGAAACTGTCAAAATCTTCAAAATGAGCAAAAGCACAATGAAATTAATGCTGGAATCATCTTCAAGTTGCTAAAATACACTAATGACAGCAACAAGTTTGAGTCTACAACATTTAGTTAAGGTGTGAGAGCCTAAATTACCTTTGCATTGCTTTAAACGCGTTTTCAGCCCCTGATTGTACACTTCAGGTGAAACTGTCAAAATCTTCAAAATGAGCAAAAGCACAATGAAATTAATGCTGGAATCATCTTCAAGTTGCTAAAATACACTAATGACAGCAAAAAGTTTGAGTCTACAACATTTAGTTAAGGTGTGAGAGCCAAAATGAACTTTGTATTGCTTTAAATGCATTTTCAGCCCGATAGTACACTTCAGGTGAAACTGTCAAAATCTTCAAAATGAGCAAAAGCACAATGAAATTAATGCTGGAATCATCTTCAAGTTGCTAAAATACACTAATGACAGCAAAAAGTTTGAGTCTACAACATTTAGTTAAGGTGTGAGAGCCAAAATGAACTTTGTATTGCTGTAAACGCGTTTTCAGCACCTGAATGTACAATTCAGGTGAAACTGTCAAAATCTTCAAAATGAGCAAAAGCACAATGAAATTAATGCTGGAATCATCTTCAAGTTGCTAAAATACACTAATGACAGCAAAAAGTTTGAGTCTACAACATTTAGTTAAGGTCTGAGAGCCAAAATGAACTTTGTATTGCTGTAAACGCGTTTTCAGCACCTGAATGTACACTTCAGGTGAAACTGTCAAAATCTTCAAAATGAGCAAAAGCACAATGAAATTAATGCTGGAATCATCTTCAAGTTGCTAAAATACACTAATGACAGCAAAAAGTTTGAGTCTACAACATTTAGTTAAGGTGTGAGAGCCTAAATTAACTTTGTATTGCTGTAAACGCGTTTTCAGCACCTGATTGTACACTTCAGGTGAAACTGTCAAAATCTTCAAAATGAGCAAAAGCACAATGAAATTAATGCTGGAATCATCTTCAAGTTGCTAAAATACACTAATGACAGCAAAAAGTTTGAGTCTACAACATTTAGTTAAGGTGTGAGAGCCAAAATGAACTTTGTATTGCTTTAAATGCATTTTCAGCCCGATTGGACACTTCAGGTGAAAGTGTCAAAATCTTAAAAATGAGCAAAAGCACAATGAAATTAATGTTGGAATCATCTTCAAGTTGCTAAAATACACTAATGACAGCAAAAAGTTTGAGTCTACAACATTTAGTTAAGTTGTGAGAGCCTAAATTAACTTTGTATTGCTGTAAACGCGTTTTCAGCACCTGATTGTACACTTCAGGTGAAACTGTCAAAATCTTCAAAATGAGCAAAAGCACAATGAAATTAATGCTGGAATCATCTTCAAGTTGCTAAAATACACTAATGACAGCAAAAAGTTTGAGTCTACAACATTTAGTTAAGGTGTGAGAGCCAAAATGAACTTTGTATTGCTTTAAATGCATTTTCAGCCCGATAGTACACTTCAGGTGAAACTGTCAAAATCTTCAAAATGAGCAAAAGCACAATGAAATTAATGTTGGAATCATCTTCAAGTTGCTAAAATACACTAATGACAGCAAAAAGTTTGAGTCTACAACATTTAGTTAAGGTGTGAGAGCCAAAATGAACTTTGTATTGCTTTAAATGCATTTTCAGCCCGATAGTACACTTCAGGTGAAACTGTCAAAATCTTCAAAATGAGCAAAAGCACAATGAAATTAATGCTGGAATCATCTTCAAGTTGCTAAAATACACTAATGACAGCAAAAAGTTTGAGTCTACAACATTTAGTTAAGGTGTGAGAGCCAAAATGAACTTTGTATTGCTTTAAATGCATTTTCAGCCCGATAGTACACTTCAGGTGAAACTGTCAAAATCTTCAAAATGAGCAAAAGCACAATGAAATTAATGTTGGAATCATCTTCAAGTTGCTAAAATACACTAATGACAGCAAAAAGTTTTAGTCAACAACATTTAGTTAAGGTGTGAGAGCCAAAATGAACTTTGTATTGCTTTAAACGCGTTTTCAGCACCTGATTGTACACTTCAGGTGAAAATGTCAAAATCTTCAAAATGAGCAAAAGCACAATGAAATTAATGCTGGAATCATCTTCAAGTTGCTAAAATACACTAATGACAGCAACAAGTTTGAGTCTACAACATTTAGTTAAGGTGTGAGATCCTAAATGAACTTTTCATTGCTTTAAACGCGTTTTCAGCCCTTGATTGTACAATTCAGGTGAAACTGTCAAAATCTTCAAAATGAGCAAAAGCACAATGAAATTAATGCTGGAATCATCTTCAAGTTGCTAAAATACACTAATGACAGCAAAAAGTTTTAGTCTACAACATTTAGTTAAGGTGTGAGAGCCAAAATGAACTTTGTATTGCTGTAAACGCGTTTTCAGCACCTGATTGTACACTTCAGGTGAAAATGTCAAAATCTTCAAAATGAGCAAAAGCACAATGAAATTAATGCTGGAATCATCTTCAAGTTGCTAAAATACACTAATGACAGCAAAAAGTTTGAGTCTACAACATTTAGTTAAGGTGTGAGAGCCAAAATTAACTTTGTATTGCTTTAAAATTCATTTTCAGCCCGATAGTACACTTCAGGTGAAACTGTCAAAATCTTCAAAATGAGCAAAAGCACAATGAAATTAATGCTGGAATCATCTTCAAGTTGCTAAAATACACTAATGACAGCAAAAAGTTTGAGTCTACAACATTTAGTTAAGGTGTGAGAGCCAAAATGAACTTTGTATTGCTTTAAATGCATTTTCAGCCGGATTGGACACTTCAGGTGAAAGTGTCAAAATCTTCAAAATGAGCAAAAGCACAATGAAATTAATGCTGGAATCATCTTCAATATGCTAAAATACACTAATGACAGCAAAAAGTTTGAGTCTACAACATTTAGTTAAGGTGTGAGAGCCAAAATGAACTTTGTATTGCTTTAAATGCATTATCAGGCCGATTGTACACTTCAGGTGAAACTGTCAAAATCTTCAAAATGAGCAAAAGCACAATGAAATGAATGCTGGAATCATCTTCAAGTTGCTAAAATACACTAATGACAGCAAAAAGTTTGAGTCTACAACATTTAGTTAAGGTGTGAGATCCTAAATGAACTTTTCATTGCTTTAAACGCGTTTTCAGCCCTTGATTGTACAATTCAGGTGAAACTGTCAAAATCTTCAAAATGAGCAAAAGCACAATGAAATTAATGCTGGAATCATCTTCAAGTTGCTAAAATACACTAATGACAGCAAAAAGTTTGAGTCTACAACATTTAGTTAAGGTGTGAGTGCCAAAATGAACTTTGTATTGCTTTAAATGCATTATCAGGCCGATTGTACACTTCAGGTTAAACTGTCAAAATCTTCAAAATGAGCAAAAGCGCAATGAAATGAATGCTGGAATCATCTTCAAGTTGCTAAAATACTCTAATGACAGCAAAAAGTTTGAGTCTACAACATTTAGTTAAGGTGTGAGATCCTAAATGAACTTTTCATTGCTTTAAACGCGTTTTCAGCCCTTGATTGTACAATTCAGGTGAAACTGTCAAAATCTTCAAAATGAGCAAAAGCACAATGAAATTAATGCTGGAATCATCTTCAAGTTGCTAAAATACACTAATGACAGCAAAAAGTTTGAGTCTACAACATTTAGTTAAGGTGTGAGAGCCAAAATGAACTTTGTATTGCTTTAAATGCATTTTCAGCCCGATTGGACACTTCAGGTGAAAGTGTCAAAATCTTAAAAATGAGCAAAAGCACAATGAAATTAATGTTGGAATCATCTTCAAGTTGCTAAAATACACTAATGACAGCAAAAAGTTTGAGTCTACAACATTTAGTTAAGTTGTGAGAGCCTAAATTAACTTTGTATTGCTGTAAACGCGTTTTCAGCACCTGATTGTACACTTCAGGTGAAACTGTCAAAATCTTCAAAATGAGCAAAAGCACAATGAAATTAATGCTGGAATCATCTTCAAGTTGCTAAAATACACTAATGACAGCAAAAAGTTTGAGTCTACAACATTTAGTTAAGGTGTGAGAGCCAAAATGAACTTTGTATTGCTTTAAATGCATTTTCAGCCCGATAGTACACTTCAGGTGAAACTGTCAAAATCTTCAAAATGAGCAAAAGCACAATGAAATTAATGTTGGAATCATCTTCAAGTTGCTAAAATACACTAATGACAGCAAAAAGTTTGAGTCTACAACATTTAGTTAAGGTGTGAGAGCCAAAATGAACTTTGTATTGCTTTAAATGCATTTTCAGCCCGATAGTACACTTCAGGTGAAACTGTCAAAATCTTCAAAATGAGCAAAAGCACAATGAAATTAATGCTGGAATCATCTTCAAGTTGCTAAAATACACTAATGACAGCAAAAAGTTTGAGTCTACAACATTTAGTTAAGGTGTGAGAGCCAAAATGAACTTTGTATTGCTTTAAATGCATTTTCAGCCCGATAGTACACTTCAGGTGAAACTGTCAAAATCTTCAAAATGAGCAAAAGCACAATGAAATTAATGTTGGAATCATCTTCAAGTTGCTAAAATACACTAATGACAGCAAAAAGTTTTAGTCAACAACATTTAGTTAAGGTGTGAGAGCCAAAATGAACTTTGTATTGCTTTAAACGCGTTTTCAGCACCTGATTGTACACTTCAGGTGAAAATGTCAAAATCTTCAAAATGAGCAAAAGCACAATGAAATTAATGCTGGAATCATCTTCAAGTTGCTAAAATACACTAATGACAGCAACAAGTTTGAGTCTACAACATTTAGTTAAGGTGTGAGATTCTAAATTAACTTTGTATTGCTGTAAACGCGTTTTCAGCCCCTGATTGTACACTTCAGGTGAAACTGTCAAAATCTTCAAAATGAGCAAAAGCACAATGAAATGAATGCTGGAATCATCTTCAAGTTGCTAAAATACACTAATGACAGCAAAAAGTTTGAGTCTACAACATTTAGTTAAGGTGTGAGATCCTAAATGAACTTTTCATTGCTTTAAACGCGTTTTCAGCCCTTGATTGTACAATTCAGGTGAAACTGTCAAAATCTTCAAAATGAGCAAAAGCACAATGAAATTAATGCTGGAATCATCTTCAAGTTGCTAAAATACACTAATGACAGCAACAAGTTTGAGTCTACAACATTTAGTTAAGGTGTGAGAGCCTAAATTACCTTTGCATTGCTTTAAACGCGTTTTCAGCCCCTGATTGTACACTTCAGGTGAAACTGTCAAAATCTTCAAAATGAGCAAAAGCACAATGAAATTAATGCTGGAATCATCTTCAAGTTGCTAAAATACACTAATGACAGCAAAAAGTTTGAGTCTACAACATTTAGTTAAGGTGTGAGAGCCAAAATGAACTTTGTATTGCTTTAAATGCATTTTCAGCCCGATAGTACACTTCAGGTGAAACTGTCAAAATCTTCAAAATGAGCAAAAGCACAATGAAATTAATGCTGGAATCATCTTCAAGTTGCTAAAATACACTAATGACAGCAAAAAGTTTGAGTCTACAACATTTAGTTAAGGTGTGAGAGCCAAAATGAACTTTGTATTGCTGTAAACGCGTTTTCAGCACCTGAATGTACAATTCAGGTGAAACTGTCAAAATCTTCAAAATGAGCAAAAGCACAATGAAATTAATGCTGGAATCATCTTCAAGTTGCTAAAATACACTAATGACAGCAAAAAGTTTGAGTCTACAACATTTAGTTAAGGTCTGAGAGCCAAAATGAACTTTGTATTGCTGTAAACGCGTTTTCAGCACCTGAATGTACACTTCAGGTGAAACTGTCAAAATCTTCAAAATGAGCAAAAGCACAATGAAATTAATGCTGGAATCATCTTCAAGTTGCTAAAATACACTAATGACAGCAAAAAGTTTGAGTCTACAACATTTAGTTAAGGTGTGAGAGCCTAAATTAACTTTGTATTGCTGTAAACGCGTTTTCAGCACCTGATTGTACACTTCAGGTGAAACTGTCAAAATCTTCAAAATGAGCAAAAGCACAATGAAATTAATGCTGGAATCATCTTCAAGTTGCTAAAATACACTAATGACAGCAAAAAGTTTGAGTCTACAACATTTAGTTAAGGTGTGAGAGCCAAAATGAACTTTGTATTGCTTTAAATGCATTTTCAGCCCGATTGGACACTTCAGGTGAAAGTGTCAAAATCTTAAAAATGAGCAAAAGCACAATGAAATTAATGTTGGAATCATCTTCAAGTTGCTAAAATACACTAATGACAGCAAAAAGTTTGAGTCTACAACATTTAGTTAAGTTGTGAGAGCCTAAATTAACTTTGTATTGCTGTAAACGCGTTTTCAGCACCTGATTGTACACTTCAGGTGAAACTGTCAAAATCTTCAAAATGAGCAAAAGCACAATGAAATTAATGCTGGAATCATCTTCAAGTTGCTAAAATACACTAATGACAGCAAAAAGTTTGAGTCTACAACATTTAGTTAAGGTGTGAGAGCCAAAATGAACTTTGTATTGCTTTAAATGCATTTTCAGCCCGATAGTACACTTCAGGTGAAACTGTCAAAATCTTCAAAATGAGCAAAAGCACAATGAAATTAATGTTGGAATCATCTTCAAGTTGCTAAAATACACTAATGACAGCAAAAAGTTTGAGTCTACAACATTTAGTTAAGGTGTGAGAGCCAAAATGAACTTTGTATTGCTTTAAATGCATTTTCAGCCCGATAGTACACTTCAGGTGAAACTGTCAAAATCTTCAAAATGAGCAAAAGCACAATGAAATTAATGCTGGAATCATCTTCAAGTTGCTAAAATACACTAATGACAGCAAAAAGTTTGAGTCTACAACATTTAGTTAAGGTGTGAGAGCCAAAATGAACTTTGTATTGCTTTAAATGCATTTTCAGCCCGATAGTACACTTCAGGTGAAACTGTCAAAATCTTCAAAATGAGCAAAAGCACAATGAAATTAATGTTGGAATCATCTTCAAGTTGCTAAAATACACTAATGACAGCAAAAAGTTTTAGTCAACAACATTTAGTTAAGGTGTGAGAGCCAAAATGAACTTTGTATTGCTTTAAACGCGTTTTCAGCACCTGATTGTACACTTCAGGTGAAAATGTCAAAATCTTCAAAATGAGCAAAAGCACAATGAAATTAATGCTGGAATCATCTTCAAGTTGCTAAAATACACTAATGACAGCAACAAGTTTGAGTCTACAACATTTAGTTAAGGTGTGAGATCCTAAATGAACTTTTCATTGCTTTAAACGCGTTTTCAGCCCTTGATTGTACAATTCAGGTGAAACTGTCAAAATCTTCAAAATGAGCAAAAGCACAATGAAATTAATGCTGGAATCATCTTCAAGTTGCTAAAATACACTAATGACAGCAAAAAGTTTTAGTCTACAACATTTAGTTAAGGTGTGAGAGCCAAAATGAACTTTGTATTGCTGTAAACGCGTTTTCAGCACCTGATTGTACACTTCAGGTGAAAATGTCAAAATCTTCAAAATGAGCAAAAGCACAATGAAATTAATGCTGGAATCATCTTCAAGTTGCTAAAATACACTAATGACAGCAAAAAGTTTGAGTCTACAACATTTAGTTAAGGTGTGAGAGCCAAAATTAACTTTGTATTGCTTTAAAATTCATTTTCAGCCCGATAGTACACTTCAGGTGAAACTGTCAAAATCTTCAAAATGAGCAAAAGCACAATGAAATTAATGCTGGAATCATCTTCAAGTTGCTAAAATACACTAATGACAGCAAAAAGTTTGAGTCTACAACATTTAGTTAAGGTGTGAGAGCCAAAATGAACTTTGTATTGCTTTAAATGCATTTTCAGCCGGATTGGACACTTCAGGTGAAAGTGTCAAAATCTTCAAAATGAGCAAAAGCACAATGAAATTAATGCTGGAATCATCTTCAATATGCTAAAATACACTAATGACAGCAAAAAGTTTGAGTCTACAACATTTAGTTAAGGTGTGAGAGCCAAAATGAACTTTGTATTGCTTTAAATGCATTATCAGGCCGATTGTACACTTCAGGTGAAACTGTCAAAATCTTCAAAATGAGCAAAAGCACAATGAAATGAATGCTGGAATCATCTTCAAGTTGCTAAAATACACTAATGACAGCAAAAAGTTTGAGTCTACAACATTTAGTTAAGGTGTGAGATCCTAAATGAACTTTTCATTGCTTTAAACGCGTTTTCAGCCCTTGATTGTACAATTCAGGTGAAACTGTCAAAATCTTCAAAATGAGCAAAAGCACAATGAAATTAATGCTGGAATCATCTTCAAGTTGCTAAAATACACTAATGACAGCAAAAAGTTTGAGTCTACAACATTTAGTTAAGGTGTGAGTGCCAAAATGAACTTTGTATTGCTTTAAATGCATTATCAGGCCGATTGTACACTTCAGGTTAAACTGTCAAAATCTTCAAAATGAGCAAAAGCGCAATGAAATGAATGCTGGAATCATCTTCAAGTTGCTAAAATACTCTAATGACAGCAAAAAGTTTGAGTCTACAACATTTAGTTAAGGTGTGAGATCCTAAATGAACTTTTCATTGCTTTAAACGCGTTTTCAGCCCTTGATTGTACAATTCAGGTGAAACTGTCAAAATCTTCAAAATGAGCAAAAGCACAATGAAATTAATGCTGGAATCATCTTCAAGTTGCTAAAATACACTAATGACAGCAACAAGTTTGAGTCTACAACATTTAGTTAAGGTGTGAGAGCCTAAATTAACTTTGTATTGCTTTAAACGCGTTTTCAGCCCCTGATTGTACACTTCAGGTGAAACTGTCAAAATCTTCAAAATGAGCAAAAGCACAATGAAATTAATGCTGGAATCATCTTCAAGTTGCTAAAATACACTAATGACAGCAAAAAGTTTGAGTCTACAACATTTAGTTAAGGTGTGAGAGCCAAAATGAACTTTGTATTGCTTTAAATGCATTTTCAGCCCGATAGTACACTTCAGGTGAAAGTGTCAAAATCTTCAAAATGAGCAAAAGCACAATGAAATTAATGCTGGAATCATCTTCAATATGCTAAAATACACTAATGACAGCAAAAAGTTTGAGTCTACAACATTTAGTTAAGGTGTGAGAGCCAAAATGAACTTTATATTGCTTTAAATGCATTTTCAGCCCGATAGTACACTTCAGGTGAAACTGTCAAAATCTTCAAAATGAGCAAAAGCACAATGAAATTAATGCTGGAATCATCTTCAAGTTGCTAAAATACACTAATGACAGCAAAAAGTTTGAGTCTACAACATTTAGTTAAGGTGTGAGAGCCAAAATGAACTTTGTATTGCTTTAAATGCATTTTCAGCCGGATTGGACACTTCAGGTGAAAGTGTCAAAATCTTCAAAATGAGCAAAAGCACAATGAAATTAATGCTGGAATCATCTTCAATATGCTAAAATACACTAATGACAGCAAAAAGTTTGAGTCTACAACATTTAGTTAAGGTGTGAGAGCCAAAATGAACTTTGTATTGCTTTAAATGCATTATCAGGCCGATTGTACACTTCAGGTGAAACTGTCAAAATCTTCAAAATGAGCAAAAGCACAATGAAATGAATGCTGGAATCATCTTCAAGTTGCTAAAATACACTAATGACAGCAAAAAGTTTGAGTCTACAACATTTAGTTAAGGTGTGAGATCCTAAATGAACTTTTCATTGCTTTAAACGCGTTTTCAGCCCTTGATTGTACAATTCAGGTGAAACTGTCAAAATCTTCAAAATGAGCAAAAGCACAATGAAATTAATGCTGGAATCATCTTCAAGTTGCTAAAATACACTAATGACAGCAAAAAGTTTGAGTCTACAACATTTAGTTAAGGTGTGAGTGCCAAAATGAACTTTGTATTGCTTTAAATGCATTATCAGGCCGATTGTACACTTCAGGTTAAACTGTCAAAATCTTCAAAATGAGCAAAAGCGCAATGAAATGAATGCTGGAATCATCTTCAAGTTGCTAAAATACTCTAATGACAGCAAAAAGTTTGAGTCTACAACATTTAGTTAAGGTGTGAGATCCTAAATGAACTTTTCATTGCTTTAAACGCGTTTTCAGCCCTTGATTGTACAATTCAGGTGAAACTGTCAAAATCTTCAAAATGAGCAAAAGCACAATGAAATTAATGCTGGAATCATCTTCAAGTTGCTAAAATACACTAATGACAGCAACAAGTTTGAGTCTACAACATTTAGTTAAGGTGTGAGAGCCTAAATTAACTTTGTATTGCTTTAAACGCGTTTTCAGCCCCTGATTGTACACTTCAGGTGAAACTGTCAAAATCTTCAAAATGAGCAAAAGCACAATGAAATTAATGCTGGAATCATCTTCAAGTTGCTAAAATACACTAATGACAGCAAAAAGTTTGAGTCTACAACATTTAGTTAAGGTGTGAGAGCCAAAATGAACTTTGTATTGCTTTAAATGCATTTTCAGCCTTATAGTACACTTCAGGTGAAAGTGTCAAAATCTTCAAAATGAGCAAAAGCACAATGAAATTAATGCTGGAATCATCTTCAATATGCTAAAATACACTAATGACAGCAAAAAGTTTGAGTCTACAACATTTAGTTAAGGTGTGAGAGCCAAAATGAACTTTATATTGCTTTAAATGCATTTTCAGCCCGATAGTACACTTCAGGTGAAACTGTCAAAATCTTCAAAATAAGCAAAAGCACAATGAAATTAATGCTGGAATCATCTTCAAGTTGCTAAAATACACTAATGACAGCAAAAAGTTTTAGTCTACAACATTTAGTTAAGGTGTGAGAGCCAAAATGAACTTTGTATTGCTGTAAACGCGTTTTCAGCACCTGATTGTACACTTCAGGTGAAAATGTCAAAATCTTCAAAATGAGCAAAAGCACAATGAAATTAATGCTGGAATCATCTTCAAGTTGCTAAAATACACTAATGACAGCAAAAAGTTTGAGTCTACAACATTTAGTTAAGGTGTGAGAGCCAAAATTAACTTTGTATTGCTTTAAAATTCATTTTCAGCCCGATTGTACACTTCAGGTGAAACTGTCAAAATCTTAAAAATGAGCAAAAGCACAATGAAATTAATGTTGGAATCATCTTCAAGTTGCTAAAATACACTAATGACAGCAAAAAGTTTGAGTCTACAACATTTAGTTAAGTTGTGAGAGCCTAAATTAACTTTGTATTGCTGTAAACGCGTTTTCAGCACCTGATTGATTGTACACTTCAGGTGAAACTGTCAAAATCTTCAAAATGAGCAAAAGCACAATGAAATTAATGCTGGAATCATCTTCAAGTTGCTAAAATACACTAATGACAGCAAAAAGTTTGAGTCTACAACATTTAGTTAAGGTGTGAGAGCCAAAATGAACTTTGTATTGCTTTAAATGCATTTTCAGCCCGATAGTACACTTCAGGTGAAACTGTCAAAATCTTCAAAATGAGCAAAAGCACAATGAAATTAATGTTGGAATCATCTTCAAGTTGCTAAAATACACTAATGACAGCAAAAAGTTTGAGTCTACAACATTTAGTTAAGGTGTGAGAGCCAAAATGAACTTTGTATTGCTTTAAATGCATTTTCAGCCCGATAGTACACTTCAGGTGAAACTGTCAAAATCTTCAAAATGAGCAAAAGCACAATGAAATTAATGCTGGAATCATCTTCAAGTTGCTAAAATACACTAATGACAGCAAAAAGTTTGAGTCTACAACATTTAGTTAAGGTGTGAGAGCCAAAATGAACTTTGTATTGCTTTAAATGCATTTTCAGCCCGATAGTACACTTCAGGTGAAACTGTCAAAATCTTCAAAATGAGCAAAAGCACAATGAAATTAATGTTGGAATCATCTTCAAGTTGCTAAAATACACTAATGACAGCAAAAAGTTTTAGTCAACAACATTTAGTTAAGGTGTGAGAGCCAAAATGAACTTTGTATTGCTTTAAACGCGTTTTCAGCACCTGATTGTACACTTCAGGTGAAAATGTCAAAATCTTCAAAATGAGCAAAAGCACAATGAAATTAATGCTGGAATCATCTTCAAGTTGCTAAAATACACTAATGACAGCAACAAGTTTGAGTCTACAACATTTAGTTAAGGTGTGAGATTCTAAATTAACTTTGTATTGCTGTAAACGCGTTTTCAGCCCCTGATTGTACACTTCAGGTGAAACTGTCAAAATCTTCAAAATGAGCAAAAGCACAATGAAATTAATGCTGGAATCATCTTCAAGTTGCTAAAATACACTAATGACAGCAAAAAGTTTGAGTCTACAACATTTAGTTAAGGTGTGAGTGCCAAAATGAACTTTGTATTGCTTTAAATGCATTATCAGGCCGATTGTACACTTCAGGTTAAACTGTCAAAATCTTCAAAATGAGCAAAAGCGCAATGAAATGAATGCTGGAATCATCTTCAAGTTGCTAAAATACTCTAATGACAGCAAAAAGTTTGAGTCTACAACATTTAGTTAAGGTGTGAGATCCTAAATGAACTTTTCATTGCTTTAAACGCGTTTTCAGCCCTTGATTGTACAATTCAGGTGAAACTGTCAAAATCTTCAAAATGAGCAAAAGCACAATGAAATTAATGCTGGAATCATCTTCAAGTTGCTAAAATACACTAATGACAGCAACAAGTTTGAGTCTACAACATTTAGTTAAGGTGTGAGAGCCTAAATTAACTTTGTATTGCTTTAAACGCGTTTTCAGCCCCTGATTGTACACTTCAGGTGAAACTGTCAAAATCTTCAAAATGAGCAAAAGCACAATGAAATTAATGCTGGAATCATCTTCAAGTTGCTAAAATACACTAATGACAGCAAAAAGTTTGAGTCTACAACATTTAGTTAAGGTGTGAGAGCCAAAATGAACTTTATATTGCTTTAAATGCATTTTCAGCCCGATAGTACACTTCAGGTGAAACTGTCAAAATCTTCAAAATGAGCAAAAGCACAATGAAATTAATGCTGGAATCATCTTCAAGTTGCTAAAATACACTAATGACAGCAAAAAGTTTTAGTCTACAACATTTAGTTAAGGTGTGAGAGCCAAAATGAACTTTGTATTGCTATAAACGCGTTTTCAGCACCTGATTGTACACTTCAGGTGAAAATGTCAAAATCTTCAAAATGAGCAAAAGCACAATGAAATTAATGCTGGAATCATCTTCAAGTTGCTAAAATACACTAATGACAGCAAAAAGTTTGAGTCTACAACATTTAGTTAAGGTGTGAGAGCCAAAATTAACTTTGTATTGCTTTAAAATTCATTTTCAGCCCGATTGTACACTTCAGGTGAAACTGTCAAAATCTTAAAAATGAGCAAAAGCACAATGAAATTAATGCTGGAATCATCTTCAAGTTGCTAAAATACACTAATGACAGCAAAAAGTTTGAGTCTACAACATTTAGTTAAGGTGTGAGAGCCAAAATGAACTTTGTATTGCTGTAAACGCGTTTTCAGCACCTGAATGTACACTTCAGGTGAAACTGTCAAAATCTTCAAAATGAGCAAAAGCACAATGAAATTAATGCTGGAATCATCTTCAAGTTGCTAAAATACACTAATGACAGCAAAAAGTTTGAGTCTACAACATTTAGTTAAGGTGTGAGAGCCAAAATGAACTTTGTATTGCTTTAAATGCATTTTCAGCCCGATAGTACACTTCAGGTGAAACTGTCAAAATCTTCAAAATGAGCAAAAGCACAATGAAATTAATGTTGGAATCATCTTCAAGTTGCTAAAATACACTAATGACAGCAAAAAGTTTGAGTCTACAACATTTAGTTAAGGTGTGAGATCCTAAATGAACTTTTCATTGCTTTAAACGCGTTTTCAGCCCTTGATTGTACAATTCAGGTGAAACTGTCAAAATCTTCAAAATGAGCAAAAGCACAATGAAATTAATGCTGGAATCATCTTCAAGTTGCTAAAATACACTAATGACAGCAAAAAGTTTGAGTCTACAACATTTAGTTAAGGTGTGAGAGCCAAAATGAACTTTGTATTGCTGTAAACGCGTTTTCAGCACCTGAATGTACACTTCAGGTGAAACTGTCAAAATCTTCAAAATGAGCAAAAGCACAATGAAATTATTGCTGGAATCATCTTCAAGTTGCTAAAATACACTAATGACAGCAAAAAGTTTGAGTCTACAACATTTAGTTAAGGTCTGAGAGCCAAAATGAACTTTGTATTGCTGTAAACGCGTTTTCAGCACCTGAATGTACACTTCAGGTGAAACTGTCAAAATCTTCAAAATGAGCAAAAGCACAATGAAATTAATGCTGGAATCATCTTCAAGTTGCTAAAATACACTAATGACAGCAAAAAGTTTGAGTCTACAACATTTAGTTAAGGTGTGAGAGCCTAAATTAACTTTGTATTGCTGTAAACGCGTTTTCAGCACCTGATTGTACACTTCAGGTGAAACTGTCAAAATCTTCAAAATGAGCAAAAGCACAATGAAATTAATGCTGGAATCATCTTCAAGTTGCTAAAATACACTAATGACAGCAAAAAGTTTGAGTCTACAACATTTAGTTAAGGTGTGAGAGCCAAAATGAACTTTGTATTGCTTTAAATGCATTTTCAGCCCGATTGGACACTTCAGGTGAAAGTGTCAAAATCTTAAAAATGAGCAAAAGCACAATGAAATTAATGTTGGAATCATCTTCAAGTTGCTAAAATACACTAATGACAGCAAAAAGTTTGAGTCTACAACATTTAGTTAAGTTGTGAGAGCCTAAATTAACTTTGTATTGCTGTAAACGCGTTTTCAGCACCTGATTGTACACTTCAGGTGAAACTGTCAAAATCTTCAAAATGAGCAAAAGCACAATGAAATTAATGCTGGAATCATCTTCAAGTTGCTAAAATACACTAATGACAGCAAAAAGTTTGAGTCTACAACATTTAGTTAAGGTGTGAGAGCCAAAATGAACTTTGTATTGCTTTAAATGCATTTTCAGCCCGATAGTACACTTCAGGTGAAACTGTCAAAATCTTCAAAATGAGCAAAAGCACAATGAAATTAATGTTGGAATCATCTTCAAGTTGCTAAAATACACTAATGACAGCAAAAAGTTTGAGTCTACAACATTTAGTTAAGGTGTGAGAGCCAAAATGAACTTTGTATTGCTTTAAATGCATTTTCAGCCCGATAGTACACTTCAGGTGAAACTGTCAAAATCTTCAAAATGAGCAAAAGCACAATGAAATTAATGCTGGAATCATCTTCAAGTTGCTAAAATACACTAATGACAGCAAAAAGTTTGAGTCTACAACATTTAGTTAAGGTGTGAGAGCCAAAATGAACTTTTTATTGCTTTAAATGCATTTTCAGCCCGATAGTACACTTCAGGTGAAACTGTCAAAATCTTCAAAATGAGCAAAAGCACAATGAAATTAATGTTGGAATCATCTTCAAGTTGCTAAAATACACTAATGACAGCAAAAAGTTTTAGTCAACAACATTTAGTTAAGGTGTGAGAGCCAAAATGAACTTTGTATTGCTTTAAACGCGTTTTCAGCACCTGATTGTACACTTCAGGTGAAAATGTCAAAATCTTCAAAATGAGCAAAAGCACAATGAAATTAATGCTGGAATCATCTTCAAGTTGCTAAAATACACTAATGACAGCAAAAAGTTTGAGTCTACAACATTTAGTTAAGGTGTGAGAGCCAAAATTAACTTTGTATTGCTTTAAAATTCATTTTCAGCCCGATTGTACACTTCAGGTGAAACTGTCAAAATCTTAAAAATGAGCAAAAGCACAATGAAATTAATGTTGGAATCATCTTCAAGTTGCTAAAATACACTAATGACAGCAAAAAGTTTGAGTCTACAACATTTAGTTAAGTTGTGAGAGCCTAAATTAACTTTGTATTGCTGTAAACGCGTTTTCAGCACCTGATTGATTGTACACTTCAGGTGAAACTGTCAAAATCTTCAAAATGAGCAAAAGCACAATGAAATTAATGCTGGAATCATCTTCAAGTTGCTAAAATACACTAATGACAGCAAAAAGTTTGAGTCTACAACATTTAGTTAAGGTGTGAGAGCCAAAATGAACTTTGTATTGCTTTAAATGCATTTTCAGCCCGATAGTACACTTCAGGTGAAACTGTCAAAATCTTCAAAATGAGCAAAAGCACAATGAAATTAATGTTGGAATCATCTTCAAGTTGCTAAAATACACTAATGACAGCAAAAAGTTTGAGTCTACAACATTTAGTTAAGGTGTGAGAGCCAAAATGAACTTTGTATTGCTTTAAATGCATTTTCAGCCCGATAGTACACTTCAGGTGAAACTGTCAAAATCTTCAAAATGAGCAAAAGCACAATGAAATTAATGCTGGAATCATCTTCAAGTTGCTAAAATACACTAATGACAGCAAAAAGTTTGAGTCTACAACATTTAGTTAAGGTGTGAGAGCCAAAATGAACTTTGTATTGCTTTAAATGCATTTTCAGCCCGATAGTACACTTCAGGTGAAACTGTCAAAATCTTCAAAATGAGCAAAAGCACAATGAAATTAATGTTGGAATCATCTTCAAGTTGCTAAAATACACTAATGACAGCAAAAAGTTTTAGTCAACAACATTTAGTTAAGGTGTGAGAGCCAAAATGAACTTTGTATTGCTTTAAACGCGTTTTCAGCACCTGATTGTACACTTCAGGTGAAAATGTCAAAATCTTCAAAATGAGCAAAAGCACAATGAAATTAATGCTGGAATCATCTTCAAGTTGCTAAAATACACTAATGACAGCAACAAGTTTGAGTCTACAACATTTAGTTAAGGTGTGAGATTCTAAATTAACTTTGTATTGCTGTAAACGCGTTTTCAGCCCCTGATTGTACACTTCAGGTGAAACTGTCAAAATCTTCAAAATGAGCAAAAGCACAATGAAATTAATGCTGGAATCATCTTCAAGTTGCTAAAATACACTAATGACAGCAAAAAGTTTGAGTCTACAACATTTAGTTAAGGTGTGAGTGCCAAAATGAACTTTGTATTGCTTTAAATGCATTATCAGGCCGATTGTACACTTCAGGTTAAACTGTCAAAATCTTCAAAATGAGCAAAAGCGCAATGAAATGAATGCTGGAATCATCTTCAAGTTGCTAAAATACTCTAATGACAGCAAAAAGTTTGAGTCTACAACATTTAGTTAAGGTGTGAGATCCTAAATGAACTTTTCATTGCTTTAAACGCGTTTTCAGCCCTTGATTGTACAATTCAGGTGAAACTGTCAAAATCTTCAAAATGAGCAAAAGCACAATGAAATTAATGCTGGAATCATCTTCAAGTTGCTAAAATACACTAATGACAGCAACAAGTTTGAGTCTACAACATTTAGTTAAGGTGTGAGAGCCTAAATTAACTTTGTATTGCTTTAAACGCGTTTTCAGCCCCTGATTGTACACTTCAGGTGAAACTGTCAAAATCTTCAAAATGAGCAAAAGCACAATGAAATTAATGCTGGAATCATCTTCAAGTTGCTAAAATACACTAATGACAGCAAAAAGTTTGAGTCTACAACATTTAGTTAAGGTGTGAGAGCCAAAATGAACTTTATATTGCTTTAAATGCATTTTCAGCCCGATAGTACACTTCAGGTGAAACTGTCAAAATCTTCAAAATGAGCAAAAGCACAATGAAATTAATGCTGGAATCATCTTCAAGTTGCTAAAATACACTAATGACAGCAAAAAGTTTTAGTCTACAACATTTAGTTAAGGTGTGAGAGCCAAAATGAACTTTGTATTGCTATAAACGCGTTTTCAGCACCTGATTGTACACTTCAGGTGAAAATGTCAAAATCTTCAAAATGAGCAAAAGCACAATGAAATTAATGCTGGAATCATCTTCAAGTTGCTAAAATACACTAATGACAGCAAAAAGTTTGAGTCTACAACATTTAGTTAAGGTGTGAGAGCCAAAATTAACTTTGTATTGCTTTAAAATTCATTTTCAGCCCGATTGTACACTTCAGGTGAAACTGTCAAAATCTTAAAAATGAGCAAAAGCACAATGAAATTAATGCTGGAATCATCTTCAAGTTGCTAAAATACACTAATGACAGCAAAAAGTTTGAGTCTACAACATTTAGTTAAGGTGTGAGAGCCAAAATGAACTTTGTATTGCTGTAAACGCGTTTTCAGCACCTGAATGTACACTTCAGGTGAAACTGTCAAAATCTTCAAAATGAGCAAAAGCACAATGAAATTAATGCTGGAATCATCTTCAAGTTGCTAAAATACACTAATGACAGCAAAAAGTTTGAGTCTACAACATTTAGTTAAGGTGTGAGAGCCAAAATGAACTTTGTATTGCTTTAAATAAATTTTCAGCCCGATAGTACACTTCAGGTGAAACTGTCAAAATCTTCAAAATGAGCAAAAGCACAATGAAATTAATGCTGGAATCATCTTCAAGTTGCTAAAATACACTAATGACAGCAAAAAGTTTGAGTCTACAACATTTAGTTAAGGTGTGAGAGCCAAAATGAACTTTGTATTGCTGTAAACGCGTTTTCAGCACCTGAATGTACACTTCAGGTGAAACTGTCAAAATCTTCAAAATGAGCAAAAGCACAATGAAATTATTGCTGGAATCATCTTCAAGTTGCTAAAATACACTAATGACAGCAAAAAGTTTGAGTCTACAACATTTAGTTAAGGTCTGAGAGCCAAAATGAACTTTGTATTGCTGTAAACGCGTTTTCAGCACCTGAATGTACACTTCAGGTGAAACTGTCAAAATCTTCAAAATGAGCAAAAGCACAATGAAATTAATGCTGGAATCATCTTCAAGTTGCTAAAATACACTAATGACAGCAAAAAGTTTGAGTCTACAACATTTAGTTAAGGTGTGAGAGCCTAAATTAACTTTGTATTGCTGTAAACGCGTTTTCAGCACCTGATTGTACACTTCAGGTGAAACTGTCAAAATCTTCAAAATGAGCAAAAGCACAATGAAATTAATGCTGGAATCATCTTCAAGTTGCTAAAATACACTAATGACAGCAAAAAGTTTGAGTCTACAACATTTAGTTAAGGTGTGAGAGCCAAAATGAACTTTGTATTGCTTTAAATGCATTTTCAGCCCGATTAAACACTTCAGGTGAAAGTGTCAAAATCTTAAAAATGAGCAAAAGCACAATGAAATTAATGTTGGAATCATCTTCAAGTTGCTAAAATACACTAATGACAGCAAAAAGTTTGAGTCTACAACATTTAGTTAAGTTGTGAGAGCCTAAATTAACTTTGTATTGCTGTAAACGCGTTTTCAGCACCTGATTGTACACTTCAGGTGAAACTGTCAAAATCTTCAAAATGAGCAAAAGCACAATGAAATTAATGCTGGAATCATCTTCAAGTTGCTAAAATACACTAATGACAGCAAAAAGTTTGAGTCTACAACATTTAGTTAAGGTGTGAGAGCCAAAATGAACTTTGTATTGCTTTAAATGCATTTTCAGCCCGATAGTACACTTCAGGTGAAACTGTCAAAATCTTCAAAATGAGCAAAAGCACAATGAAATTAATGTTGGAATCATCTTCAAGTTGCTAAAATACACTAATGACAGCAAAAAGTTTGAGTCTACAACATTTAGTTAAGGTGTGAGAGCCAAAATGAACTTTGTATTGCTTTAAATGCATTTTCAGCCCGATAGTACACTTCAGGTGAAACTGTCAAAATCTTCAAAATGAGCAAAAGCACAATGAAATTAATGCTGGAATCATCTTCAAGTTGCTAAAATACACTAATGACAGCAAAAAGTTTGAGTCTACAACATTTAGTTAAGGTGTGAGAGCCAAAATGAACTTTGTATTGCTTTAAATGCATTTTCAGCCCGATAGTACACTTCAGGTGAAACTGTCAAAATCTTCAAAATGAGCAAAAGCACAATGAAATTAATGTTGGAATCATCTTCAAGTTGCTAAAATACACTAATGACAGCAAAAAGTTTTAGTCAACAACATTTAGTTAAGGTGTGAGAGCCAAAATGAACTTTGTATTGCTTTAAACGCGTTTTCAGCACCTGATTGTACACTTCAGGTGAAAATGTCAAAATCTTCAAAATGAGCAAAAGCACAATGAAATTAATGCTGGAATCATCTTCAAGTTGCTAAAATACACTAATGACAGCAACAAGTTTGAGTCTACAACATTTAGTTAAGGTGTGAGATTCTAAATTAACTTTGTATTGCTGTAAACGCGTTTTCAGCCCCTGATTGTACACTTCAGGTGAAACTGTCAAAATCTTCAAAATGAGCAAAAGCACAATGAAATGAATGCTGGAATCATCTTCAAGTTGCTAAAATACACTAATGACAGCAAAAAGTTTGAGTCTACAACATTTAGTTAAGGTGTGAGATCCTAAATTAACTTTTCATTGCTTTAAACGCGTTTTCAGCCCTTGATTGTACAATTCAGGTGAAACTGTCAAAATCTTCAAAATGAGCAAAAGCACAATGAAATTAATGCTGGAATCATCTTCAAGTTGCTAAAATACACTAATGACAGCAACAAGTTTGAGTCTACAACATTTAGTTAAGGTGTGAGAGCCAAAATGAACTTTGTATTGCTTTAAACGCGTTTTCAGCACCTGATTGTACACTTCAGGTGAAAATGTCAAAATCTTCAAAATGAGCAAAAGCACAATGAAATTAATGCTGGAATCATCTTCAAGTTGCTAAAATACACTAATGACAGCAAAAAGTTTGAGTCTACAACATTTAGTTAAGGTGTGAGAGCCAAAATGAACTTTGTATTGCTTTAAATGCATTTTCAGCCCGATAGTACACTTCAGGTGAAACTGTCAAAATCTTCAAAATGAGCAAAAGCACAATGAAATTAATGCTGGAATCATCTTCAAGTTGCTAAAATACACTAATGACAGCAAAAAGTTTGAGTCTACAACATTTAGTTAAGGTGTGAGAGCCAAAATGAACTTTGTATTGCTGTAAACGCGTTTTCAGCACCTGAATGTACAATTCAGGTGAAACTGTCAAAATCTTCAAAATGAGCAAAAGCACAATGAAATTAATGCTGGAATCATCTTCAAGTTGCTAAAATACACTAATGACAGCAAAAAGTTTGAGTCTACAACATTTAGTTAAGGTCTGAGAGCCAAAATGAACTTTGTATTGCTGTAAACGCGTTTTCAGCACCTGAATGTACACTTCAGGTGAAACTGTCAAAATCTTCAAAATGAGCAAAAGCACAATGAAATTAATGCTGGAATCATCTTCAAGTTGCTAAAATACACTAATGACAGCAAAAAGTTTGAGTCTACAACATTTAGTTAAGGTGTGAGAGCCTAAATTAACTTTGTATTGCTGTAAACGCGTTTTCAGCACCTGATTGTACACTTCAGGTGAAACTGCCAAAATCTTCAAAATGAGCAAAAGCACAATGAAATTAATGCTGGAATCATCTTCAAGTTGCTAAAATACACTAATGACAGCAAAAAGTTTGAGTCTACAACATTTAGTTAAGGTGTGAGAGCCAAAATGAACTTTGTATTGCTTTAAATGCATTTTCAGCCCGATTGGACACTTCAGGTGAAAGTGTCAAAATCTTAAAAATGAGCAAAAGCACAATGAAATTAATGTTGGAATCATCTTCAAGTTGCTAAAATACACTAATGACAGCAAAAAGTTTGAGTCTACAACATTTAGTTAAGTTGTGAGAGCCTAAATTAACTTTGTATTGCTGTAAACGCGTTTTCAGCACCTGATTGTACACTTCAGGTGAAACTGTCAAAATCTTCAAAATGAGCAAAAGCACAATGAAATTAATGCTGGAATCATCTTCAAGTTGCTAAAATACACTAATGACAGCAAAAAGTTTGAGTCTACAACATTTAGTTAAGGTGTGAGAGCCAAAATGAACTTTGTATTGCTTTAAATGCATTTTCAGCCCGATAGTACACTTCAGGTGAAACTGTCAAAATCTTCAAAATGAGCAAAAGCACAATGAAATTAATGTTGGAATCATCTTCAAGTTGCTAAAATACACTAATGACAGCAAAAAGTTTGAGTCTACAACATTTAGTTAAGGTGTGAGAGCCAAAATGAACTTTGTATTGCTTTAAATGCATTTTCAGCCCGATAGTACACTTCAGGTGAAACTGTCAAAATCTTCAAAATGAGCAAAAGCACAATGAAATTAATGCTGGAATCATCTTCAAGTTGCTAAAATACACTAATGACAGCAAAAAGTTTGAGTCTACAACATTTAGTTAAGGTGTGAGAGCCAAAATGAACTTTGTATTGCTTTAAATGCATTTTCAGCCCGATAGTACACTTCAGGTGAAACTGTCAAAATCTTCAAAATGAGCAAAAGCACAATGAAATTAATGTTGGAATCATCTTCAAGTTGCTAAAATACACTAATGACAGCAAAAAGTTTTAGTCAACAACATTTAGTTAAGGTGTGAGAGCCAAAATGAACTTTGTATTGCTTTAAACGCGTTTTCAGCACCTGATTGTACACTTCAGGTGAAAATGTCAAAATCTTCAAAATGAGCAAAAGCACAATGAAATTAATGCTGGAATCATCTTCAAGTTGCTAACATACACTAATGACAGCAACAAGTTTGAGTCTACAACATTTAGTTAAGGTGTGAGATTCTAAATTAACTTTGTATTGCTGTAAACGCGTTTTCAGCCCCTGATTGTACACTTCAGGTGAAACTGTCAAAATCTTCAAAATGAGCAAAAGCACAATGAAATGAATGCTGGAATCATCTTCAAGTTGCTAAAATACACTAATGACAGCAAAAAGTTTGAGTCTACAACATTTAGTTAAGGTGTGAGATCCTAAATTAACTTTTCATTGCTTTAAACGCGTTTTCAGCCCTTGATTGTACAATTCAGGTGAAACTGTCAAAATCTTCAAAATGAGCAAAAGCACAATGAAATTAATGCTGGAATCATCTTCAAGTTGCTAAAATACACTAATGACAGCAACAAGTTTGAGTCTACAACATTTAGTTAAGGTGTGAGAGCCTAAATTACCTTTGCATTGCTTTAAACGCGTTTTCAGCCCCTGATTGTACACTTCAGGTGAAACTGTCAAAATCTTCAAAATGAGCAAAAGCACAATGAAATTAATGCTGGAATCATCTTCAAGTTGCTAAAATACACTAATGACAGCAAAAAGTTTGAGTCTACAACATTTAGTTAAGGTGTGAGAGCCAAAATGAACTTTGTATTGCTTTAAATGCATTTTCAGCCCGATAGTACACTTCAGGTGAAACTGTCAAAATCTTCAAAATGAGCAAAAGCACAATGAAATTAATGCTGGAATCATCTTCAAGTTGCTAAAATACACTAATGACAGCAAAAAGTTTGAGTCTACAACATTTAGTTAAGGTGTGAGAGCCAAAATGAACTTTGTATTGCTGTAAACGCGTTTTCAGCACCTGAATGTACACTTCAGGTGAAACTGTCAAAATCTTCAAAATGAGCAAAAGCACAATGAAATTAATGCTGGAATCATCTTCAAGTTGCTAAAATACACTAATGACAGCAAAAAGTTTGAGTCTACAACATTTAGTTAAGGTGTGAGAGCCAAAATGAACTTTGTATTGCTTTAAATGCATTTTCAGCCCGATAGTACACTTCAGGTGAAACTGTCAAAATCTTCAAAATGAGCAAAAGCACAATGAAATTAATGTTGGAATCATCTTCAAGTTGCTAAAATACACTAATGACAGCAAAAAGTTTTAGTCAACAACATTTAGTTAAGGTGTGAGAGCCAAAATGAACTTTGTATTGCTTTAAACGCGTTTTCAGCACCTGATTGTACACTTCAGGTGAAAATGTCAAAATCTTCAAAATGAGCAAAAGCACAATGAAATTAATGCTGGAATCATCTTCAAGTTGCTAAAATACACTAATGACAGCAACAAGTTTGAGTCTACAACATTTAGTTAAGGTGTGAGATTCTAAATTAACTTTGTATTGCTGTAAACGCGTTTTCAGCCCCTGATTGTACACTTCAGGTGAAACTGTCAAAATCTTCAAAATGAGCAAAAGCACAATGAAATGAATGCTGGAATCATCTTCAAGTTGCTAAAATACACTAATGACAGCAAAAAGTTTGAGTCTACAACATTTAGTTAAGGTGTGAGATCCTAAATTAACTTTTCATTGCTTTAAACGCGTTTTCAGCCCTTGATTGTACAATTCAGGTGAAACTGTCAAAATCTTCAAAATGAGCAAAAGCACAATGAAATTAATGCTGGAATCATCTTCAAGTTGCTAAAATACACTAATGACAGCAACAAGTTTGAGTCTACAACATTTAGTTAAGGTGTGAGAGCCTAAATTACCTTTGCATTGCTTTAAACGCGTTTTCAGCCCCTGATTGTACACTTCAGGTGAAACTGTCAAAATCTTCAAAATGAGCAAAAGCACAATGAAATTAATGCTGGAATCATCTTCAAGTTGCTAAAATACACTAATGACAGCAAAAAGTTTGAGTCTACAACATTTAGTTAAGGTGTGAGAGCCAAAATGAACTTTGTATTGCTTTAAATGCATTTTCAGCCCGATAGTACACTTCAGGTGAAACTGTCAAAATCTTCAAAATGAGCAAAAGCACAATGAAATTAATGCTGGAATCATCTTCAAGTTGCTAAAATACACTAATGACAGCAAAAAGTTTGAGTCTACAACATTTAGTTAAGGTGTGAGAGCCAAAATGAACTTTGTATTGCTGTAAACGCGTTTTCAGCACCTGAATGTACACTTCAGGTGAAACTGTCAAAATCTTCAAAATGAGCAAAAGCACAATGAAATTAATGCTGGAATCATCTTCAAGTTGCTAAAATACACTAATGACAGCAAAAAGTTTGAGTCTACAACATTTAGTTAAGGTGTGAGAGCCAAAATGAACTTTGTATTGCTTTAAATGCATTTTCAGCCCGATAGTACACTTCAGGTGAAACTGTCAAAATCTTCAAAATGAGCAAAAGCACAATGAAATTAATGTTGGAATCATCTTCAAGTTGCTAAAATACACTAATGACAGCAAAAAGTTTTAGTCAACAACATTTAGTTAAGGTGTGAGAGCCAAAATGAACTTTGTATTGCTTTAAACGCGTTTTCAGCACCTGATTGTACACTTCAGGTGAAAATGTCAAAATCTTCAAAATGAGCAAAAGCACAATGAAATTAATGCTGGAATCATCTTCAAGTTGCTAAAATACACTAATGACAGCAAAAAGTTTGAGTCTACAACATTTAGTTAAGGTGTGAGAGCCAAAATGAACTTTATATTGCTTTAAATGCATTTTCAGCCCGATAATACACTTCAGGTGAAACTGTCAAAATCTTCAAAATGAGCAAAAGCACAATGAAATTAATGTTGGAATCATCTTCAAGTTGCTAAAATACACTAATGACAGCAAAAAGTTTGAGTCTACAACATTTAGTTAAGGTGTGAGAGCCAAAATGAACTTTGTATTGCTTTAAATGCATTTTCAGCCCGATAGTACACTTCAGGTGAAACTGTCAAAATCTTCAAAATGAGCAAAAGCACAATGAAATTAATGCTGGAATCATCTTCAAGTTGCTAAAATACACTAATGACAGCAAAAAGTTTGAGTCTACAACATTTAGTTAAGGTGTGAGAGCCAAAATGAACTTTGTATTGCTGTAAACGCGTTTTCAGCACCTGAATGTACACTTCAGGTGAAACTGTCAAAATCTTCAAAATGAGCAAAAGCACAATGAAATTAATGCTGGAATCATCTTCAAGTTGCTAAAATACACTAATGACAGCAAAAAGTTTGAGTCTACAACATTTAGTTAAGGTGTGAGAGCCAAAATGAACTTTGTATTGCTTTAAATGCATTTTCAGCCCGATAGTACACTTCAGGTGAAACTGTCAAAATCTTCAAAATGAGCAAAAGCACAATGAAATTAATGCTGGAATCATCTTCAAGTTGCTAAAATACACTAATGACAGCAAAACGTTTTAGTCTACAACATTTAGTTAAGGTGTGAGAGCCAAAATGAACTTTGTATTGCTGTAAACGCGTTTTCAGCACCTGATTGTACACTTCAGGTGAAAATGTCAAAATCTTCAAAATGAGCAAAAGCACAATGAAATTAATGTTGGAATCATCTTCAAGTTGCTAAAATACACTAATGACAGCAAAAAGTTTTAGTCAACAACATTTAGTTAAGGTGTGAGAGCCAAAATGAACTTTGTATTGCTTTAAACGCGTTTTCAGCACCTGATTGTACACTTCAGGTGAAAATGTCAAAATCTTCAAAATGAGCAAAAGCACAATGAAATTAATGCTGGAATCATCTTCAAGTTGCTAAAATACACTAATGACAGCAAAAAGTTTGAGTCTACAACATTTAGTTAAGGTGTGAGATCCTAAATTAACTTTTCATTGCTTTAAACGCGTTTTCAGCCCTTGATTGTACAATTCAGGTGAAACTGTCAAAATCTTCAAAATGAGCAAAAGCACAATGAAATTAATGCTGGAATCATCTTCAAGTTGCTAAAATACACTAATGACAGCAAAAAGTTTTAGTCAACAACATTTAGTTAAGGTGTGAGAGCCAAAATGAACTTTGTATTGCTTTAAACGCGTTTTCAGCACCTGATTGTACACTTCAGGTGAAAATGTCAAAATCTTCAAAATGAGCAAAAGCACAATGAAATTAATGCTGGAATCATCTTCAAGTTGCTAAAATACACTAATGACAGCAACAAGTTTGAGTCTACAACATTTAGTTAAGGTGTGAGATTCTAAATTAACTTTGTATTGCTGTAAACGCGTTTTCAGCCCCTGATTGTACACTTCAGGTGAAACTGTCAAAATCTTCAAAATGAGCAAAAGCACAATGAAATGAATGCTGGAATCATCTTCAAGTTGCTAAAATACACTAATGACAGCAAAAAGTTTGAGTCTACAACATTTAGTTAAGGTGTGAGATCCTAAATTAACTTTTCATTGCTTTAAACGCGTTTTCAGCCCTTGATTGTACAATTCAGGTGAAACTGTCAAAATCTTCAAAATGAGCAAAAGCACAATGAAATTAATGCTGGAATCATCTTCAAGTTGCTAAAATACACTAATGACAGCAACAAGTTTGAGTCTACAACATTTAGTTAAGGTGTGAGAGCCTAAATTACCTTTGCATTGCTTTAAACGCGTTTTCAGCCCCTGATTGTACACTTCAGGTGAAACTGTCAAAATCTTCAAAATGAGCAAAAGCACAATGAAATTAATGCTGGAATCATCTTCAAGTTGCTAAAATACACTAATGACAGCAAAAAGTTTGAGTCTACAACATTTAGTTAAGGTGTGAGAGCCAAAATGAACTTTGTATTGCTTTAAATGCATTTTCAGCCCGATAGTACACTTCAGGTGAAACTGTCAAAATCTTCAAAATGAGCAAAAGCACAATGAAATTAATGCTGGAATCATCTTCAAGTTGCTAAAATACACTAATGACAGCAAAAAGTTTGAGTCTACAACATTTAGTTAAGGTGTGAGAGCCAAAATGAACTTTGTATTGCTGTAAACGCGTTTTCAGCACCTGAATGTACACTTCAGGTGAAACTGTCAAAATCTTCAAAATGAGCAAAAGCACAATGAAATTAATGCTGGAATCATCTTCAAGTTGCTAAAATACACTAATGACAGCAAAAAGTTTGAGTCTACAACATTTAGTTAAGGTGTGAGAGCCAAAATGAACTTTGTATTGCTTTAAATGCATTTTCAGCCCGATAGTACACTTCAGGTGAAACTGTCAAAATCTTCAAAATGAGCAAAAGCACAATGAAATTAATGTTGGAATCATCTTCAAGTTGCTAAAATACACTAATGACAGCAAAAAGTTTTAGTCAACAACATTTAGTTAAGGTGTGAGAGCCAAAATGAACTTTGTATTGCTTTAAACGCGTTTTCAGCACCTGATTGTACACTTCAGGTGAAAATGTCAAAATCTTCAAAATGAGCAAAAGCACAATGAAATTAATGCTGGAATCATCTTCAAGTTGCTAAAATACACTAATGACAGCAAAAAGTTTGAGTCTACAACATTTAGTTAAGGTGTGAGAGCCAAAATGAACTTTATATTGCTTTAAATAAATTTTCAGCCCGATAATACACTTCAGGTGAAACTGTCAAAATCTTCAAAATGAGCAAAAGCACAATGAAATTAATGTTGGAATCATCTTCAAGTTGCTAAAATACACTAATGACAGCAAAAAGTTTGAGTCTACAACATTTAGTTAAGGTGTGAGAGCCAAAATGAACTTTGTATTGCTTTAAATGCATTTTCAGCCCGATAGTACACTTCAGGTGAAACTGTCAAAATCTTCCAAATGAGCAAAAGCACAATGAAATTAATGCTGGAATCATCTTCAAGTTGCTAAAATACACTAATGACAGCAAAAAGTTTGAGTCTACAACATTTAGTTAAGGTGTGAGAGCCAAAATGAACTTTGTATTGCTGTAAACGCGTTTTCAGCACCTGAATGTACACTTCAGGTGAAACTGTCAAAATCTTCAAAATGAGCAAAAGCACAATGAAATTAATGCTGGAATCATCTTCAAGTTGCTAAAATACACTAATGACAGCAAAAAGTTTGAGTCTACAACATTTAGTTAAGGTGTGAGAGCCAAAATGAACTTTGTATTGCTTTAAATGCATTTTCAGCCCGATAGTACACTTCAGGTGAAACTGTCAAAATCTTCAAAATGAGCAAAAGCACAATGAAATTAATGCTGGAATCATCTTCAAGTTGCTAAAATACACTAATGACAGCAAAACGTTTTAGTCTACAACATTTAGTTAAGGTGTGAGAGCCAAAATGAACTTTGTATTGCTGTAAACGCGTTTTCAGCACCTGATTGTACACTTCAGGTGAAAATGTCAAAATCTTCAAAATGAGCAAAAGCACAATGAAATTAATGTTGGAATCATCTTCAAGTTGCTAAAATACACTAATGACAGCAAAAAGTTTTAGTCAACAACATTTAGTTAAGGTGTGAGAGCCAAAATGAACTTTGTATTGCTTTAAACGCGTTTTCAGCACCTGATTGTACACTTCAGGTGAAAATGTCAAAATCTTCAAAATGAGCAAAAGCACAATGAAATTAATGCTGGAATCATCTTCAAGTTGCTAAAATACACTAATGACAGCAAAAAGTTTGAGTCTACAACATTTAGTTAAGGTGTGAGAGCCAAAATGAACTTTATATTGCTTTAAATGCATTTTCAGCCCGATAATACACTTCAGGTGAAACTGTCAAAATCTTCAAAATGAGCAAAAGCACAATGAAATTAATGTTGGAATCATCTTCAAGTTGCTAAAATACACTAATGACAGCAAAAAGTTTGAGTCTACAACATTTAGTTAAGGTGTGAGAGCCAAAATGAACTTTGTATTGCTTTAAATGCATTTTCAGCCCGATAGTACACTTCAGGTGAAACTGTCAAAATCTTCAAAATGAGCAAAAGCACAATGAAATTAATGCTGGAATCATCTTCAAGTTGCTAAAATACACTAATGACAGCAAAAAGTTTGAGTCTACAACATTTAGTTAAGGTGTGAGAGCCAAAATGAACTTTGTATTGCTGTAAACGCGTTTTCAGCACCTGAATGTACACTTCAGGTGAAACTGTCAAAATCTTCAAAATGAGCAAAAGCACAATGAAATTAATGCTGGAATCATCTTCAAGTTGCTAAAATACACTAATGACAGCAAAAAGTTTGAGTCTACAACATTTAGTTAAGGTGTGAGAGCCAAAATGAACTTTGTATTGCTTTAAATGCATTTTCAGCCCGATAGTACACTTCAGGTGAAACTGTCAAAATCTTCAAAATGAGCAAAAGCACAATGAAATTAATGCTGGAATCATCTTCAAGTTGCTAAAATACACTAATGACAGCAAAACGTTTTAGTCTACAACATTTAGTTAAGGTGTGAGAGCCAAAATGAACTTTGTATTGCTGTAAACGCGTTTTCAGCACCTGATTGTACACTTCAGGTGAAAATGTCAAAATCTTCAAAATGAGCAAAAGCACAATGAAATTAATGTTGGAATCATCTTCAAGTTGCTAAAATACACTAATGACAGCAAAAAGTTTTAGTCAACAACATTTAGTTAAGGTGTGAGAGCCAAAATGAACTTTGTATTGCTTTAAACGCGTTTTCAGCACCTGATTGTACACTTCAGGTGAAAATGTCAAAATCTTCAAAATGAGCAAAAGCACAATGAAATTAATGCTGGAATCATCTTCAAGTTGCTAAAATACACTAATGACAGCAAAAAGTTTGAGTCTACAACATTTAGTTAAGGTGTGAGAGCCAAAATGAACTTTATATTGCTTTAAATGCATTTTCAGCCCGATAATACACTTCAGGTGAAACTGTCAAAATCTTCAAAATGAGCAAAAGCACAATGAAATTAATGTTGGAATCATCTTCAAGTTGCTAAAATACACTAATGACAGCAAAAAGTTTGAGTCTACAACATTTAGTTAAGGTGTGAGAGCCAAAATGAACTTTGTATTGCTTTAAATGCATTTTCAGCCCGATAGTACACTTCAGGTGAAACTGTCAAAATCTTCAAAATGAGCAAAAGCACAATGAAATTAATGCTGGAATCATCTTCAAGTTGCTAAAATACACTAATGACAGCAAAAAGTTTGAGTCTACAACATTTAGTTAAGGTGTGAGAGCCAAAATGAACTTTGTATTGCTGTAAACGCGTTTTCAGCACCTGAATGTACACTTCAGGTGAAACTGTCAAAATCTTCAAAATGAGCAAAAGCACAATGAAATTAATGCTGGAATCATCTTCAAGTTGCTAAAATACACTAATGACAGCAAAAAGTTTGAGTCTACAACATTTAGTTAAGGTGTGAGAGCCAAAATGAACTTTGTATTGCTTTAAATGCATTTTCAGCCCGATAGTACACTTCAGGTGAAACTGTCAAAATCTTCAAAATGAGCAAAAGCACAATGAAATTAATGCTGGAATCATCTTCAAGTTGCTAAAATACACTAATGACAGCAAAACGTTTTAGTCTACAACATTTAGTTAAGGTGTGAGAGCCAAAATGAACTTTGTATTGCTGTAAACGCGTTTTCAGCACCTGATTGTACACTTCAGGTGAAAATGTCAAAATCTTCAAAATGAGCAAAAGCACAATGAAATTAATGCTGGAATCATCTTCAAGTTGCTAAAATACACTAATGACAGCAAAAAGTTTGAGTCTACAACATTTAGTTAAGGTGTGAGAGCCAAAATTAACTTTGTATTGCTTTAAAATTCATTTTCAGCCCGATTGTACACTTCAGGTGAAACTGTCAAAATCTTAAAAATGAGCAAAAGCACAATGAAATTAATGTTGGAATCATCTTCAAGTTGCTAAAATACACTAATGACAGCAAAAAGTTTGAGTCTACAACATTTAGTTAAGTTGTGAGAGCCTAAATTAACTTTTTATTGCTTTAAACGCGTTTTCAGCCCTTGATTGTACACTTCAGGTGAAACTGTCAAAATCTTCAAAATGAGCAAAAGCACAATGAAATTAATGCTGGAATCATCTTCAAGTAGCTAAAATACACTAATGACAGCAAAAAGTTTGAGTCTACAACATTTAGTTAAGGTGTGAGAGCCAAAATGAACTTTGTATTGCTGTAAACGCGTTTTCAGCACCTGATTGTACACTTCAGGTGAAACTGTCAAAATCTTCAAAATGAGCAAAAGCACAATGAAATTAATGCTGGAATCATCTTCAAGTTGCTAAAATACACTAATGACAGCAAAAAGTTTGAGTCTACAACATTAAGTTAAGGTGTGAGAGCCAAAATGAACTTTGTATTGCTTTAAATGCATTTTCAGCCCGATAGTACACTTCAGGTGAAACTGTCAAAATCTTCAAAATGAGCAAAAGCACAATGAAATTAATGTTGGAATCATCTTCAAGTTGCTAAAATACACTAATGACAGCAAAAAGTTTTAGTCAACAACATTTAGTTAAGGTGTGAGAGCCAAAATGAACTTTGTATTGCTTTAAACGCGTTTTCAGCACCTGATTGTACACTTCAGGTGAAAATGTCAAAATCTTCAAAATGAGCAAAAGCACAATGAAATTAATGCTGGAATCATCTTCAAGTTGCTAAAATACACTAATGACAGCAAAAAGTTTGAGTCTACAACATTTAGTTAAGGTGTGAGATCCTAAATGAACTTTTCATTGCTTTAAACGCGTTTTCAGCCCTTGATTGTACAATTCAGGTGAAACTGTCAAAATCTTCAAAATGAGCAAAAGCACAATGAAATTAATGCTAGAATCATCTTCAAGTTGCTAAAATACACTAATGACAGCAACAAGTTTGAGTCTACAACATTTAGTTAAGGTGTGAGAGCCTAAATTAACTTTGTATTGCTTTAAACGCGTTTTCAGCCCCTGATTGTACACTTCAGGTGAAACTGTCAAAATCTTCAAAATGAGCAAAAGCACAATGAAATTAATGCTGGAATCATCTTCAAGTTGCTAAAATACACTAATGACAGCAAAAAGTTTGAGTGTACAACATTTAGTTAAGGTGTGAGAGCCAAAATGAACTTTGTATTGCTTTAAAATTCATTTTCAGCCCGATTGTACACTTCAGGTGAAACTGTCAAAATCTTCAAAATGAGCAAAAGCACAATGAAATTAATGTTGGAATCATCTTCAAGTTGCTAAAATACACTAATGACAGCAAAAAGTTTGAGTCTACAACATTTAGTTGAGGTGTGAGAGCCTAAATGAACTTTGTATTGCTTTAAATGCATTTTCTGCCCGATTGTACACTTCAGGTAAAACTGTCAAAATCTTCAAAATGAGCAAAAGCACAAAGAAATTAATGCTGGAATCATCTTCAAGTTGCTAAAGTACACTAATGACAGCAAAAAGTTTGAGTCTACAACATTTAGTTAAGGTGTGAGATCCTAAATGAACTTTTCATTGCTTTAAACGCGTTTTCAGCCCGATTGGACACTTCAGGTGAAACTGTCAAAATCTTCAAAATGAGCAAAAGCACAATGAAATTAATGCTGGAATCATCTTCAAGTTGCTAAAATACACTAATGACAGCAACAAGTTTGAGTCTACAACATTTAGTTAAGGTGTGAGAGCCTAAATTAACTTTGTATTGCTTTAAACGCGTTTTCAGCCCCTGATTGTACACTTTAGGTGAAACTGTCAAAATCTTCAAAATGAGCAAAAGCACAATGAAATTAATGCTGGAATCATCTTCAAGTTGCTAAAATACACTAATGACAGCAAAAAGTTTGAGTGTACAACATTTAGTTAAGGTGTGAGAGCCAAAATGAACTTTGTATTGCTGTAAACGCGTTTTCAGCACCTGATTGTACACTTCAGGTGAAACTGTCAAAATCTTCAAAATGAGCAAAAGCACAATGAAATTAATGCTGGAATCATCTTCAAGTTGCTAAAATACACTAATGACAGCAAAAAGTTTGAGTCTACAATATTTAGTTAAGGTGTGAGAGCCAAAATGAACTTTGTATTGCTTTAAAATTCATTTTCAGCCCGATTGTACACTTCAGGTGAAACTGTCAAAATCTTCAAAATGAGCAAAAGCACAATGAAATTAATGTTGGAATCATCTTCAAGTTGCTAAAATACACTAATGACAGCAAAAAGTTTGAGTCTACAACATTTAGTTGAGTTGTGAGAGCCTAAATGAACTTTGTATTGCTTTAAATGCATTTTCAGCCCGATTGTACACTTCAGGTAAAACTGTCAAAATCTTCAAAATGAGCAAAAGCACAATGAAATTAATGCTGGAATCATCTTCAAGTTGCTAAAATACACTAATGACAGCAAAAAGTTTGAGTCTACAACATTTAGTTAAGGTGTGAGAGCCAAAATGAACTTTGTATTGCTTTAAATGCATTTTCAGCCCGATAGTACACTTCAGGTGAAACTGTCAAAATCTTCAAAATGAGCAAAAGCACAATGAAATTAATGCTGGAATCATCTTCAAGTTGCTAAAATACACTAATGACAGCAAAAAGTTTGAGTCTACAACATTTAGTTAAGGTGTGAGAGCCAAAATGAACTTTGTATTGCTTTAAATGCATTTTCAGCCCGATAGTACACTTCAGGTGAAACTGTCAAAATCTTCAAAATGAGCAAAAGCACAATGAAATTAATGCTGGAATCATCTTCAAGTTGCTAAAATACACTAATGACAGCAAAAAAATAGAGTCTACAACATTTAGTTAAGGTGTGAGAGCCAAAATGAACTTTGTATTGCTGTAAACGCGTTTTCAGCACCTGAATGTACACTTCAGGTGAAACTGTCAAAATCTTCAAAATGAGCAAAAGCACAATGAAATTAATGCTGGAATCATCTTCAAGTTGCTAAAATACACTAATCACAGCAAAAAGTTTGAGTCTACAACATTTAGTTAAGGTATGAGAGCCAAAATGAACTTTGTATTGCTGTAAACGCGTTTTCAGCACCTGATTGTACACTTCAGGTGAAACTGTCAAAATCTTCAAAATGAGCAAAAGCACAATGAAATTAATGCTGGAATCATCTTCAAGTTGCTAAAATACACTAATGACAGCAAAAAGTTTGAGTCTACAACATTTAGTTAAGGTGTGAGAGCCAAAATGAACTTTGTATTGCTGTAAACGCGTTTTCAGCACCTGAATGTACACTTCAGGTGAAACTGTCAAAATCTTCAAAATGAGCAAAAGCACAATGAAATTAATGTTGGAATCATCTTCAGGTTGCTAAAATACACTAATGACAGCAAAAAGTTTTAGTCTACAACATTTAGTTAAGGTGTGAGAGCCAAAATGAACTTTGTATTGCTTTAAACGCGTTTTCAGCACCTGATTGTACACTTCAGGTGAAAATGTCAAAATCTTCAAAATGAGCAAAAGCACAATGAAATTAATGCTGGAATCATCTTCAAGTTGCTAAAATACACTAATGACAGCAAAAAGTTTGAGTCTACAACATTTAGTTAAGGTGTGAGAGCCAAAATGAACTTTATATTGCTTTAAATGCATTTTCAGCCCGATAGTACACTTCAGGTGAAACTGTCAAAATCTTAAAAATGAGCAAAAGCACAATGAAATTAATGTTGGAATCATCTTCAAGTTGCTAAAATACACTAATGACAGCAAAAAGTTTGAGTCTACAACATTTAGTTAAGGTGTGAGAGCCAAAATGAACTTTGTATTGCTTTAAATGCATTTTCAGCCCGATTGGACACTTCAGGTGAAAGTGTCAAAATCTTCAAAATGAGCAAAAGCACAATGAAATTAATGCTGGAATCATTTTCAATATGCTAAAATACACTAATGACAGCAAAAAGTTTGAGTCTACAACATTTAGTTGAGGTGTGAGAGCCAAAATGAACTTTGTATTGCTTTAAATGCATTATCAGGCCGATTGTACACTTCAGGTGAAACTGTCAAAATCTTCAAAATGAGCAAAAGCACAATGAAATGAATGCTGGAATCATCTTCAAGTTGCTAAAATACACTAATGACAGCAAAAAGTTTGAGTCTACAACATTTAGTTAAGGTGTGAGATCCTAAATGAACTTTTCATTGCTTTAAACGCGTTTTCAGCCCTTGATTGTACAATTCAGGTGAAACTGTCAAAATCTTCAAAATGAGCAAAAGCACAATGAAATTAATGCTGGAATCATCTTCAAGTTGCTAAAATACACTAATGACAGCAACAAGTTTGAGTCTACAACATTTAGTTAAGGTGTGAGAGCCTAAATTACCTTTGCATTGCTTTAAACGCGTTTTCAGCCCCTGATTGTACACTTCAGGTGAAACTGTCAAAATCTTCAAAATGAGCAAAAGCACAATGAAATTAATGCTGGAATCATCTTCAAGTTGCTAAAATACACTAATGACAGCAAAAAGTTTGAGTCTACAAGATTTAGTTAAGGTGTGAGAGCCAAAATGAACTTTGTATTGCTTTAAATGCATTTTCAGCCCGATAGTACACTTCAGGTGAAACTGTCAAAATCTTCAAAATGAGCAAAAGCACAATGAAATTAATGTTGGAATCATCTTCAAGTTGCTAAAATACACTAATGACAGCAAAAAGTTTGAGTCTACAACATTTAGTTAAGGTGTGAGAGCCAAAATGAACTTTGTATTGCTTTAAATGCATTTTCAGCCCGATAGTACACTTCAGGTGAAACTGTCAAAATCTTCAAAATGAAAAAAAGCACAATGAAATTAATGCTGGAATCATCTTCAAGTTGCTAAAATACACTAATGACAGCAAAAAGTTTGAGTCTACAACATTTAGTTAAGGTGTGAGAGCCAAAATGAACTTTGTATTGCTGTAAACGCGTTTTCAGCACCTGAATGTACACTTCATGTGAAACTGTCAAAATCTTCAAAATGAGCAAAAGCACAATGAAATTAATGCTGGAATCATCTTCAAGTTGCTAAAATACACTAATGACAGCAAAAAGTTTGAGTCTACAACATTTAGTTAAGGTGTGAGAGCCAAAATGAACTTTGTATTGCTTTAAATGCATTTTCAGCCCGATAGTACACTTCAGGTGAAACTGTCAAAATCTTCAAAATGAGCAAAAGCACAATGAAATTAATGTTGGAATCATCTTCAAGTTGCTAAAATACACTAATGACAGCAAAAAGTTTGAGTCTACAACATTTAGTTAAGGTGTGAGAGCCAAAATGAACTTTGTATTGCTGTAAACGCGTTTTCAGCACCTGAATGTACACTTCAGGTAAAACTGTCAAAATCTTCAAAATGAGCAAAAGCACAATGAAATTAATGTTGGAATCATCTTCAAGTTGCTAAAATACACTAATGACAGCAAAAAGTTTTAGTCTACAACATTTAGTTAAGGTGTGAGAGCCAAAATGAACTTTGTATTGCTTTAAACGCGTTTTCAGCACCTGATTGTACACTTCAGGTGAAAATGTCAAAATCTTCAAAATGAGCAAAAGCACAATGAAATTAATGCTGGAATCATCTTCAAGTTGCTAAAATACACTAATGACAGCAAAAAGTTTGAGTCTACAACATTTAGTTAAGGTGTGAGAGCCAAAATGAACTTTATATTGCTTTAAATGCATTTTCAGCCCGATAGTACACTTCAGGTGAAACTGTCAAAATCTTAAAAATGAGCAAAAGCACAATGAAATTAATGTTGGAATCATCTTCAAGTTGCTAAAATACACTAATGACAGCAAAAAGTTTGAGTCTACAACATTTAGTTAAGTTGTGAGAGCCTAAATTAACTTTGTATTGCTGTAAACGCGTTTTCAGCCCGATTGTACACTTCAGGTGAAACTGTCAAAATCTTAAAAATGAGCAAAAGCACAATGAAATTAATGTTGGAATCATCTTCAAGTTGCTAAAATACACTAATGACAGCAAAAAGTTTGAGTCTACAACATTTAGTTAAGTTGTGAGAGCCTAAATTAACTTTTTATTGCTTTAAACGCGTTTTCAGCCCTTGATTGTACACTTCAGGTGAAACTGTCAAAATCTTCAAAATGAGCAAAAGCACAATGAAATTAATGCTGGAATCATCTTCAAGTAGCTAAAATACACTAATGACAGCAAAAAGTTTGAGTCTACAACATTTAGTTAAGGTGTGAGAGCCAAAATGAACTTTGTATTGCTGTAAACGCGTTTTCAGCACCTGATTGTACACTTCAGGTGAAACTGTCAAAATCTTCAAAATGAGCAAAAGCACAATGAAATTAATGCTGGAATCATCTTCAAGTTGCTAAAATACACTAATGACAACAAAAAGTTTGAGTCTACAACATTTAGTTAAGGTGTGAGAGCCAAAATGAACTTTGTATTGCTTTAAATGCATTTTCAGCCGGATTGGACACTTCAGGTGAAAGTGTCAAAATCTTCAAAATGAGCAAAAGCACAATGAAATTAATGCTGGAATCATCTTCAATATGCTAAAATACACTAATGACAGCAAAAAGTTTGAGTCTACAACATTTAGTTAAGGTGTGAGAGCCAAAATGAACTTTGTATTGCTTTAAATGCATTATCAGGCCGATTGTACACTTCAGGTGAAACTGTCAAAATCTTCAAAATGAGCAAAAGCACAATGAAATGAATGCTGGAATCATCTTCAAGTTGCTAAAATACACTAATGACAGCAAAAAGTTTGAGTCTACAACATTTAGTTAAGGTGTGAGATCCTAAATGAACTTTTCATTGCTTTAAACGCGTTTTCAGCCCTTGATTGTACAATTCAGGTGAAACTGTCAAAATCTTCAAAATGAGCAAAAGCACAATGAAATTAATGCTGGAATCATCTTCAAGTTGCTAAAATACACTAATGACAGCAACAAGTTTGAGTCTACAACATTTAGTTAAGGTGTGAGAGCCTAAATTAACTTTGTATTGCTTTAAACGCGTTTTCAGCCCCTGATTGTACACTTCAGGTGAAACTGTCAAAATCTTCAAAATGAGCAAAAGCACAATGAAATTAATGCTGGAATCATCTTCAAGTTGCTAAAATACACTAATGACAGCAAAAAACTTGAGTGTACAACATTTAGTTAAGGTGTGAGAGCCAAAATGAACTTTGTATTGCTGTAAACGCGTTTTCAGCACCTGATTGTACACTTCAGGTGAAACTGTCAAAATCTTCAAAATGAGCAAAAGCACAATGAAATTAATGCTGGAATCATCTTCAAGTTGCTAAAATACACTAATGACAGCAAAAAGTTTGAGTCTACAATATTTAGTTAAGGTGTGAGAGCCAAAATGAACTTTGTATTGCTTTAAAATTCATTTTCAGCCCGATTGTACACTTCAGGTGAAACTGTCAAAATCTTCAAAATGAGCAAAAGCACAATGAAATTAATGTTGGAATCATCTTCAAGTTGCTAAAATACACTAATGACAGCAAAAAGTTTGAGTCTACAACATTTAGTTGAGGTGTGAGAGCCTAAATGAACTTTGTATTGCTTTAAATGCATTTTCTGCCCGATTGTACACTTCAGGTAAAACTGTCAAAATCTTCAAAATGAGCAAAAGCACAATGAAATTAATGCTGGAATCATCTTCAAGTTGCTAAAGTACACTAATGACAGCAAAAAGTTTGAGTCTACAACATTTAGTTAAAGTGTGAGAGCCAAAATGAACTTTGTATTGCTTTAAATGCATTTTCAGCCCGATTGGACACTTCAGGTGAAACTGTCAAAATCTTCAAAATGAGCAAAAGCACAATGAAATTAATGCTGGAATCATCTTCAAGTTGCTAAAATACACTAATGACAGTAAAAAGTTTAAGTCTACAACATTTAGTTAAGGTGTGAGAGCCAAAATGAACGTTGTATTGCTTTAAATGCATTTTCAGCCCGAATGTACACTTCAGGTGAAACTGTCAAATTCTTCAAAATGAGCAAAAGCACAATGAAATTAATGCTGGAAACATCTTCAAGTTGCTAAAATACACTAATGACAGCAAAAAGTTTGAGTCTACAACATTTAGTTAAGGTGTGAGAGCCAAAATGAACTTTGTATTGCTTTAAATGCATTTTCAGCCGGATTGGACACTTCAGGTGAAAGTGTCAAAATCTTCAAAATGAGCAAAAGCACAATGAAATGAATGCTGGAATCATCTTCAATATGCTAAAATACACTAATGACAGCAAAAAGTTTGAGTCTACAACATTTAGTTAAGGTGTGAGAGCCAAAATGAACTTTGTATTGCTTTAAATGCATTATCAGGCCGATTGTACACTTCAGGTGAAACTGTCAAAATCTTCAAAATGAGCAAAAGCACAATGAAATGAATGCTGGAATCATCTTCAAGTTGCTAAAATACACTAATGACAGCAAAAAGTTTGAGTCTACAACATTTAGTTAAGGTGTGAGATCCTAAATGAACTTTTCATTGCTTTAAACGCGTTTTCAGCCCTTGATTGTACAATTCAGGTGAAACTGTCAAAATCTTCAAAATGAGCAAAAGCACAATGAAATTAATGTTGGAATCATCTTCAAGTTGCTAAAATACACTAATGACAGCAAAAAGTTTGAGTCTACAACATTTAGTTGAGGTGTGAGAGCCTAAATGAACTTTGTATTGCTTTAAATGCATTTTCAGCCCGATTGTACACTTCAGGTAAAACTGTCAAAATCTTCAAAATGAGCAAAAGCACAATGAAATTAATGCTGGAATCATCTTCAAGTTGCTAAAATACACTAATGACAGCAAAAAGTTTGAGTCTACAACATTTAGTTAAGGTGTGAGAGCCAAAATGAACTTTGTATTGCTTTAAATGCATTTTCAGCCCGATAGTACACTTCAGGTGAAACTGTCAAAATCTTCAAAATGAGCAAAAGCACAATGAAATTAATGCTGGAATCATCTTCAAGTTGCTAAAATACACTAATGACAGCAAAAAGTTTGAGTCTACAACATTTAGTTAAGGTGTGAGAGCCAAAATGAACTTTGTATTGCTTTAAATGCATTTTCAGCCCGATAGTACACTTCAGGTGAAACTGTCAAAATCTTCAAAATGAGCAAAAGCACAATGAAATTAATGCTGGAATCATCTTCAAGTTGCTAAAATACACTAATGACAGCAAAAAGTTTGAGTCTACAACATTTAGTTAAGGTGTGAGAGCCAAAATGAACTTTGTATTGCTTTAAATGCATTTTCAGCCCGATAGTACACTTCAGGTGGAACTGTCAAAATCTTCAAAATGAGCAAAAGCACAATGAAATTAATGTTGGAATCATCTTCAAGTTGCTAAAATACACTAATGACAGCAAAAAGTTTGAGTCTACAACATTTAGTTAAGGTGTGAGAGCCAAAATGAACTTTGTATTGCTGTAAACGCGTTTTCAGCACCTGAATGTACACTTCAGGTGAAACTGTCAAAATCTTCAAAATGAGCAAAAGCACAATGAAATTAATGCTGGAATCATCTTCAAGTTGCTAAAATACACTAATGACAGCAAAAAGTTTGAGTCTACAACATTTAGTTAAGGTGTGAGAGCCAAAATGAACTTTGTATTGCTTTAAATGCATTTTCAGCCCGATAGTACACTTCAGGTGGAACTGTCAAAATCTTCAAAATGAGCAAAAGCACAATGAAATTAATGTTGGAATCATCTTCAAGTTGCTAAAATACACTAATGACAGCAAAAAGTTTGAGTCTACAACATTTAGTTAAGGTGTGAGAGCCAAAATGAACTTTGTATTGCTGTAAACGCGTTTTCAGCACCTGAATGTACACTTCAGGTGAAACTGTCAAAATCTTCAAAATGAGCAAAAGCACAATGAAATTAATGTTGGAATCATCTTCAAGTTGCTAAAATACACTAATGACAGCAAAACGTTTTAGTCTACAACATTTAGTTAAGGTGTGAGAGCCAAAATGAACTTTGTATTGCTTTAAACGCGTTTTCAGCACCTGATTGTACACTTCAGGTGAAAATGTCAAAATCTTCAAAATGAGCAAAAGCACAATGAAATTAATGCTGGAATCATCTTCAAGTTGCTAAAATACACTAATGACAGCAAAAAGTTTGAGTCTACAACATTTAGTTAAGGTGTGAGAGCCAAAATGAACTTTGTATTGCTTTAAATGCATTTTCAGCCCGATAGTACACTTCAGGTGGAACTGTCAAAATCTTCAAAATGAGCAAAAGCACAATGAAATTAATGTTGGAATCATCTTCAAGTTGCTAAAATACACTAATGACAGCAAAAAGTTTGAGTCTACAACATTTAGTTAAGGTGTGAGAGCCAAAATGAACTTTGTATTGCTGTAAACGCGTTTTCAGCACCTGAATGTACACTTCAGGTGAAACTGTCAAAATCTTCAAAATGAGCAAAAGCACAATGAAATTAATGTTGGAATCATCTTCAAGTTGCTAAAATACACTAATGACAGCAAAACGTTTTAGTCTACAACATTTAGTTAAGGTGTGAGAGCCAAAATGAACTTTGTATTGCTTTAAACGCGTTTTCAGCACCTGATTGTACACTTCAGGTGAAAATGTCAAAATCTTCAAAATGAGCAAAAGCACAATGAAATTAATGCTGGAATCATCTTCAAGTTGCTAAAATACACTAATGACAGCAAAAAGTTTGAGTCTACAACATTTAGTTAAGGTGTGAGAGCCAAAATGAACTTTGTATTGCTTTAAATGCATTTTCAGCCCGATAGTACACTTCAGGTGGAACTGTCAAAATCTTCAAAATGAGCAAAAGCACAATGAAATTAATGTTGGAATCATCTTCAAGTTGCTAAAATACACTAATGACAGCAAAAAGTTTGAGTCTACAACATTTAGTTAAGGTGTGAGAGCCAAAATGAACTTTGTATTGCTGTAAACGCGTTTTCAGCACCTGAATGTACACTTCAGGTGAAACTGTCAAAATCTTCAAAATGAGCAAAAGCACAATGAAATTAATGCTGGAATCATCTTCAAGTTGCTAAAATACACTAATGACAGCAAAAAGTTTGAGTCTACAACATTTAGTTAAGGTGTGAGAGCCAAAATGAACTTTGTATTGCTTTAAATGCATTTTCAGCCCGATAGTACACTTCAGGTGGAACTGTCAAAATCTTCAAAATGAGCAAAAGCACAATGAAATTAATGTTGGAATCATCTTCAAGTTGCTAAAATACACTAATGACAGCAAAAAGTTTGAGTCTACAACATTTAGTTAAGGTGTGAGAGCCAAAATGAACTTTGTATTGCTGTAAACGCGTTTTCAGCACCTGAATGTACACTTCAGGTGAAACTGTCAAAATCTTCAAAATGAGCAAAAGCACAATGAAATTAATGTTGGAATCATCTTCAAGTTGCTAAAATACACTAATGACAGCAAAACGTTTTAGTCTACAACATTTAGTTAAGGTGTGAGAGCCAAAATGAACTTTGTATTGCTTTAAACGCGTTTTCAGCACCTGATTGTACACTTCAGGTGAAAATGTCAAAATCTTCAAAATGAGCAAAAGCACAATGAAATTAATGCTGGAATCATCTTCAAGTTGCTAAAATACACTAATGACAGCAAAAAGTTTGAGTCTACAACATTTAGTTAAGGTGTGAGAGCCAAAATGAACTTTGTATTGCTTTAAATGCATTTTCAGCCCGATAGTACACTTCAGGTGGAACTGTCAAAATCTTCAAAATGAGCAAAAGCACAATGAAATTAATGTTGGAATCATCTTCAAGTTGCTAAAATACACTAATGACAGCAAAAAGTTTGAGTCTACAACATTTAGTTAAGGTGTGAGAGCCAAAATGAACTTTGTATTGCTGTAAACGCGTTTTCAGCACCTGAATGTACACTTCAGGTGAAACTGTCAAAATCTTCAAAATGAGCAAAAGCACAATGAAATTAATGTTGGAATCATCTTCAAGTTGCTAAAATACACTAATGACAGCAAAACGTTTTAGTCTACAACATTTAGTTAAGGTGTGAGAGCCAAAATGAACTTTGTATTGCTTTAAACGCGTTTTCAGCACCTGATTGTACACTTCAGGTGAAAATGTCAAAATCTTCAAAATGAGCAAAAGCACAATGAAATTAATGCTGGAATCATCTTCAAGTTGCTAAAATACACTAATGACAGCAAAAAGTTTGAGTCTACAACATTTAGTTAAGGTGTGAGAGCCAAAATGAACTTTATATTGCTTTAAATGCATTTTCAGCCCGATAGTACACTTCAGAGGAAACTGTCAAAATCTTCAAAATGAGCAAAAGCACAATGAAATTAATGCTGGAATCATCTTCAAGTTGCTAAAATACACTAATGACAGCAAAAAGTTTTAGTCTACAACATTTAGTTAAGGTGTGAGAGCCAAAATTAACTTTTTATTGCTTTAAACGCGTTTTCAGCCCTTGATTGTACACTTCAGGTGAAACTGTCAAAATCTTCAAAATGAGCAAAAGCACAATGAAATTAATGCTGGAATCATCTTCAAGTTGCTAAAATACACTAATGACAGCAAAAAGTTTGAGTCTACAACATTTAGTTAATGTGTGAGAGCCAAAATGAACTTTGTATTGCTTTAAATGCATTTTCAGCCGGATTGGACACTTCAGGTGAAAGTGTCAAAATCTTCAAAATGAGCAAAAGCACAATGAAATTAATGCTGGAATCATCTTCAATGTGCTAAAATACACTAATGACAGCAAAAAGTTTGAGTCTACAACATTTAGTTAAGGTGTGAGAGCCAAAATGAACTTTGTATTGCTTTAAATGCATTATCAGGCCGATTGTACACTTCAGGTGAAACTGTCAAAATCTTCAAAATGAGCAAAAGCACAATGAAATGAATGCTGGAATCATCTTCAAGTTGCTAAAATACACTAATGACAGCAAAAAGTTTGAGTCTACAACATTTAGTTAAGGTGTGAGATCCTAAATGAACTTTTCATTGCTTTAAACGCGTTTTCAGCCCTTGATTGTACAATTCAGGTGAAACTGTCAAAATCTTCAAAATGAGCAAAAGCACAATGAAATTAATGCTGGAAACATCTTCAAGTTGCTAAAATACACTAATGACAGCAAAAAGTTTGAGTCTACAACATTTAGTTAAGGTGTGAGAGCCAAAATGAACTTTGTATTGCTGTAAACGCGTTTTCAGCACCTGAATGTACACTTCAGGTGAAACTGTCAAAATCTTCAAAATGAGCAAAAGCACAATGAAATTAATGCTGGAATCATCTTCAAGTTGCTAAAATACACTAATGACAGCAAAAAGTTTGAGTCTACAACATTTAGTTAAGGTGTGAGAGCCAAAATGAACTTTGTATTGCTTTAAATGCATTTTCAGCCCGATAGTACACTTCAGGTGGAACTGTCAAAATCTTCAAAATGAGCAAAAGCACAATGAAATTAATGTTGGAATCATCTTCAAGTTGCTAAAATACACTAATGACAGCAAAAAGTTTGAGTCTACAACATTTAGTTAAGGTGTGAGAGCCAAAATGAACTTTGTATTGCTGTAAACGCGTTTTCAGCACCTGAATGTACACTTCAGGTGAAACTGTCAAAATCTTCAAAATGAGCAAAAGCACAATGAAATTAATGCTGGAATCATCTTCAAGTTGCTAAAATACACTAATGACAGCAAAAAGTTTGAGTCTACAACATTTAGTTAAGGTGTGAGAGCCAAAATGAACTTTGTATTGCTGTAAACGCGTTTTCAGCACCTGAATGTACACTTCAGGTGAAACTGTCAAAATCTTCAAAATGAGCAAAAGCACAATGAAATTAATGCTGGAATCATCTTCAAGTTGCTAAAATACACTAATGACAGCAAAAAGTTTGAGTCTACAACATTTAGTTAAGGTGTGAGAGCCAAAATGAACTTTATATTGCTTTAAATGGATTTTCAGCCCGATAGTACACTTCAGGTGAAACTGTCAAAATCTTCAAAATGAGCAAAAGCACAATGAAATTAATGCTGGAATCATCTTCAAGTTGCTAAAATACACTAATGACAGCAAAAAGTTTTAGTCTACAACATTTAGTTAAGGTGTGAGAGCCAAAATGAACTTTGTATTGCTGTAAACGCGTTTTCAGCACCTGATTGTACACTTCAGGTGAAAATGTCAAAATCTTCAAAATGAGCAAAAGCACAATGAAATTAATGTTGGAATCATCTTCAAGTTGCTAAAATACACTAATGACAGCAAAAAGTTTGAGTCTACAACATTTAGTTAAGTTGTGAGAGCCTAAATTAACTTTTTATTGCTTTAAACGCGTTTTCAGCCCTTGATTGTACACTTCAGGTGAAACTGTCAAAATCTTCAAAATGAGCAAAAGCACAATGAAATTAATGCTGGAATCATCTTCAAGTTGCTAAAATACACTAATGACAGCAAAAAGTTTGAGTCTACAACATTTAGTTAAGGTGTGAGAGCCAAAATGAACTTTGTATTGCTTTAAATGCATTTTCAGCCCGATAGTACACTTCAGGTGAAAGTGTCAAAATCTTCAAAATGAGCAAAAGCACAATGAAATTAATGCTGGAATCATCTTCAATATGCTAAAATACACTAATGACAGCAAAAAGTTTGAGTCTACAACATTTAGTTAAGGTGTGAGAGCCAAAATGAACTTTATATTGCTTTAAATGCATTTTCAGCCCGATAGTACACTTCAGGTGAAACTGTCAAAATCTTCAAAATGAGCAAAAGCACAATGAAATTAATGCTGGAATCATCTTCAAGTTGCTAAAATACACTAATGACAGCAAAAAGTTTGAGTCTACAACATTTAGTTAAGGTGTGAGAGCCAAAATGAACTTTGTATTGCTTTAAATGCATTTTCAGCCGGATTGGACACTTCAGGTGAAAGTGTCAAAATCTTCAAAATGAGCAAAAGCACAATGAAATTAATGCTGGAATCATCTTCAATATGCTAAAATACACTAATGACAGCAAAAAGTTTGAGTCTACAACATTTAGTTAAGGTGTGAGAGCCAAAATGAACTTTGTATTGCTTTAAATGCATTATCAGGCCGATTGTACACTTCAGGTGAAACTGTCAAAATCTTCAAAATGAGCAAAAGCACAATGAAATGAATGCTGGAATCATCTTCAAGTTGCTAAAATACACTAATGACAGCAAAAAGTTTGAGTCTACAACATTTAGTTAAGGTGTGAGAGCCAAAATGAACTTTGTATTGCTTTAAATGCATTTTCAGCCGGATTGGACACTTCAGGTGAAAGTGTCAAAATCTTCAAAATGAGCAAAAGCACAATGAAATTAATGCTGGAATCATCTTCAATATGCTAAAATACACTAATGACAGCAAAAAGTTTGAGTCTACAACATTTAGTTAAGGTGTGAGAGCCAAAATGAACTTTGTATTGCTTTAAATGCATTATCAGGCCGATTGTACACTTCAGGTGAAACTGTCAAAATCTTCAAAATGAGCAAAAGCACAATGAAATGAATGCTGGAATCATCTTCAAGTTGCTAAAATACACTAATGACAGCAAAAAGTTTGAGTCTACAACATTTAGTTAAGGTGTGAGATCCTAAATGAACTTTTCATTGCTTTAAACGCGTTTTCAGCCCTTGATTGTACAATTCAGGTGAAACTTTCAAAATCTTCAAAATGAGCAAAAGCACAATGAAATTAATGCTGGAATCATCTTCAAGTTGCTAAAATACACTAATGACAGCAACAAGTTTGAGTCTACAACATTTAGTTAAGGTGTGAGAGCCTAAATTAACTTTGTATTGCTTTAAACGCGTTTTCAGCCCTTGATTGTACACTTCAGGTGAAACTGTCAAAATCTTCAAAATGAGCAAAAGCACAATGAAATTAATGCTGGAATCATCTTCAAGTTGCTAAAATACACTAATGACAGCAAAAAGTTTGAGTCTACAATATTTAGTTAAGGTGTGAGAGCCAAAATGAACTTTGTATTGCTTTAAAATTCATTTTCAGCCCGATTGTACACTTCAGGTGAAACTGTCAAAATCTTCAAAATGAGCAAAAGCACAATGAAATTAATGTTGGAATCATCTTCAAGTTGCTAAAATACACTAATGACAGCAAAAAGTTTGAGTCTACAACATTTAGTTGAGGTGTGAGAGCCTAAATGAACTTTGTATTGCTTTAAATGCATTTTCAGCCCGATTGTACACTTCAGGTGAAACTGTCAAAATCTTCAAAATGAGCAAAAGCACAATGAAATGAATGCTGGAATCATCTTCAAGTTGCTAAAATACACTAATGACAGCAAAAAGTTTGAGTCTACAACATTTAGTTAAGGTGTGAGAGCCAAAATGAACTTTGTATTGCTTTAAATGCATTATCAGGCCGATTGTACACTTCAGGTGAAACTGTCAAATTCTTCAAAATGAGCAAAAGCACAATGAAATTAATGCTGGAAACATCTTCAAGTTGCTAAAATACACTAATGACAGCAAAAAGTTTGAGTCTACAACATTTAGTTAAGGTGTGAGAGCCAAAATGAACTTTGTATTGCTTTAAATGCATTTTCAGCCGGATTGGACACTTCAGGTGAAAGTGTCAAAATCTTCAAAATGAGCAAAAGCACAATGAAATTAATGCTGGAATCATCTTCAATATGCTAAAATACACTAATGACAGCAAAAAGTTTGAGTCTACAACATTTAGTTAAGGTGTGAGAGCCAAAATGAACTTTGTATTGCTTTAAATGCATTATCAGGCCGATTGTACACTTCAGGTGAAACTGTCAAAATCTTCAAAATGAGCAAAAGCACAATGAAATTAATGCTGGAATCATCTTCAAGTTGCTAAAATACACTAATGACAGCAACAAGTTTGAGTCTACAACATTTAGTTAAGGTGTGAGAGCCTAAATTAACTTTGTATTACTTTAAACGCGTTTTCAGCCCTTGATTGTACACTTCAGGTGAAACTGTCAAAATCTTCAAAATTAGCAAAAGCACAATGAAATTAATGCTGGAATCATCTTCAAGTTGCTAAAATACACTAATGACAGCAACAAGTTTGAGTCTACAACATTTAGTTAAGGTGTGAGAGCCTAAATTAACTTTGTATTACTTTAAACGCGTTTTCAGCCCCTGATTGTACACTTCAGGTGAAACTGTCAAAATCTTCAAAATTAGCAAAAGCACAATGAAATTAATGCTGGAATCATCTTCAAGTTGCTAAAATACACTAATGACAGCAAAAAGTTTGAGTCTACAATATTTAGTTAAGGTGTGAGAGCCAAAATGAACTTTGTATTGCTTTAAAATTCATTTTCAGCCCGATTGTACACTTCAGGTGAAACTGTCAAAATCTTCAAAATGAGCAAAAGCACAATGAAATTAATGTTGGAATCATCTTCAAGTTGCTAAAATACACTAATGACAGCAAAAAGTTTGAGTCTACAACATTTAGTTGAGGTGTGAGAGCCTAAATGAACTTTGTATTGCTTTAAATGCATTTTCAGCCCGATTGTACACTTCAGGTGAAACTGTCAAAATCTTAAAAATGAGCAAAAGCACAATGAAATTAATGTTGGAATCATCTTCAAGTTGCTAAAATACACTAATGACAGCAAAAAGTTTTAGTCTACAACATTTAGTTAAGGTGTGAGAGCCAAAATGAACTTTGTATTGCTGTAAACGCGTTTTCAGCACCTGATTGTACACTTCAGGTGAAAATGTCAAAATCTTCAAAATGAGCAAAAGCACAATAAAATTAATGCTGGAATCATCTTCAAGTTGCTAAAATACACTAATGACAGCAAAAAGTTTGAGTCTACAACATTTAGTTAAGGTGTGAGAGCCTAAATTAACTTTGTATTGCTTTAAACGCGTTTTCAGCCCTTGATTGTACACTTCAGGTGAAACTGTCAAAATCTTCAAAATGAGCAAAAGCACAATGAAATTAATGCTGGAATCATCTTCAAGTTGCTAAAATACACTAATGACAGCAAAAAGTTTGAGTCTACAACATTTAGTTAAGGTGTGAGAGCCAAAATGAACTTTGTATTGCTTTAAATGCATTTTCAGCCGGATTGGACACTTCAGGTGAAAGTGTCAAAATCTTCAAAATGAGCAAAAGCACAATGAAATTAATGCTGGAATCATCTTCAATATGCTAAAATACACTAATGACAGCAAAAAGTTTGAGTCTACAACATTTAGTTAAGGTGTGAGAGCCAAAATGAACTTTGTATTGCTTTAAATGCATTATCAGGCCGATTGTACACTTCAGGTGAAACTGTCAAAATCTTCAAAATGAGCAAAAGCACAATGAAATGAATGCTGGAATCATCTTCAAGTTGCTAAAACACACTAATGACAGCAAAAAGTTTGAGTCTACAACATTTAGTTAAGGTGTGAGAGCCAAAATGAACTTTGTATTGCTTTAAATGCATTATCAGGCCGATTGTACACTTCAGGTGAAACTGTCAAATTCTTCAAAATGAGCAAAAGCACAATGAAATTAATGCTGGAAACATCTTCAAGTTGCTAAAATACACTAATGACAGCAAAAAGTTTGAGTCTACAACATTTAGTTAAGGTGTGAGAGCCAAAATGAACTTTGTATTGCTTTAAATGCATTTTCAGCCGGATTGGACACTTCAGGTGAAAGTGTCAAAATCTTCAAAATGAGCAAAAGCACAATGAAATTAATGCTGGAATCATCTTCAATATGCTAAAATACACTAATGACAGCAAAAAGTTTGAGTCTACAACATTTAGTTAAGGTGTGAGAGCCAAAATGAACTTTGTATTGCTTTAAATGCATTATCAGGCCGATTGTACACTTCAGGTGAAACTGTCAAAATCTTCAAAATGAGCAAAAGCACAATGAAATGAATGCTGGAATCATCTTCAAGTTGCTAAAATACACTAATGACAGCAAAAAGTTTGAGTCTACAACATTTGGTTAAGGTGTGAGATCCTAAATGAACTTTTCATTGCTTTAAACGCGTTTTCAGCCCTTGATTGTACAATTCAGGTGAAACTTTCAAAATCTTCAAAATGAGCAAAAGCACAATGAAATTAATGCTGGAATCATCTTCAAGTTGCTAAAATACACTAATGACAGCAACAAGTTTGAGTCTACAACATTTAGTTAAGGTGTGAGAGCCTAAATTAACTTTGTATTGCTTTAAACGCGTTTTCAGCCCTTGATTGTACACTTCAGGTGAAACTGTCAAAATCTTCAAAATGAGCAAAAGCACAATGAAATTAATGCTGGAATCATCTTCAAGTTGCTAAAATACACTAATGACAGCAAAAAGTTTGAGTCTACAACATTTAGTTAAGGTGTGAGAGCCAAAATGAACTTTGTATTGCTTTAAATGCATTTTCAGCCGGATTGGACACTTCAGGTGAAAGTGTCAAAATCTTCAAAATGAGCAAAAGCACAATGAAATTAATGCTGGAATCATCTTCAATATGCTAAAATACACTAATGACAGCAAAAAGTTTGAGTCTACAACATTTAGTTAAGGTTTGAGAGCCAAAATGAACTTTGTATTTCTTTAAATGCATTATCAGGCCGATTGTACACTTCAGGTGAAACTGTCAAAATCTTCAAAATGAGCAAAAGCACAATGAAATGAATGCTGGAATCATCTTCAAGTTGCTAAAATACACTAATGACAGCAAAAAGTTTGAGTCTACAACATTTAGTTAAGGTGTGAGAGCCAAAATGAACTTTGTATTGCTTTAAATGCATTATCAGGCCGATTGTACACTTCAGGTGAAACTGTCAAATTCTTCAAAATGAGCAAAAGCACAATGAAATTAATGCTGGAAACATCTTCAAGTTGCTAAAATACACTAATGACAGCAAAAAGTTTGAGTCTACAACATTTAGTTAAGGTGTGAGAGCCAAAATGAACTTTGTATTGCTTTAAATGCATTTTCAGCCGGATTGGACACTTCAGGTGAAAGTGTCAAAATCTTCAAAATGAGCAAAAGCACAATGAAATTAATGCTGGAATCATCTTCAATATGCTAAAATACACTAATGACAGCAAAAAGTTTGAGTCTACAACATTTAGTTAAGGTGTGAGAGCCAAAATGAACTTTGTATTGCTTTAAATGCATTATCAGGCCGATTGTACACTTCAGGTGAAACTGTCAAAATCTTCAAAATGAGCAAAAGCACAATGAAATGAATGCTGGAATCATCTTCAAGTTGCTAAAATACACTAATGACAGCAAAAAGTTTGAGTCTACAACATTTAGTTAAGGTGTGAGATCCTAAATGAACTTTTCATTGCTTTAAACGCGTTTTCAGCCCTTGATTGTACAATTCAGGTGAAACTGTCAAAATCTTCAAAATGAGCAAAAGCACAATGAAATTAATGCTGGAATCATCTTCAAGTTGCTAAAATACACTAATGACAGCAACAAGTTTGAGTCTACAACATTTAGTTAAGGTGTGAGAGCCTAAATTAACTTTGTATTACTTTAAACGCGTTTTCAGCCCCTGATTGTACACTTCAGGTGAAACTGTCAAAATCTTCAAAATGAGCAAAAGCACAATGAAATTAATGCTGGAATCATCTTCAAGTTGCTAAAATACACTAATGACAGCAAAAAGTTTGAGTCTACAATATTTAGTTAAGGTGTGAGAGCCAAAATGAACTTTGTATTGCTTTAAAATTCATTTTCAGCCCGATTGTACACTTCAGGTGAAACTGTCAAAATCTTCAAAATGAGCAAAAGCACAATGAAATTAATGTTGGAATCATCTTCAAGTTGCTAAAATACACTAATGACAGCAAAAAGTTTGAGTCTACAACATTTAGTTGAGGTGTGAGAGCCTAAATGAACTTTGTATTGCTTTAAATGCATTTTCAGCCCGATTGTACACTTCAGGTGAAACTGTCAAAATCTTAAAAATGAGCAAAAGCACAATGAAATTAATGTTGGAATCATCTTCAAGTTGCTAAAATACACTAATGACAGCAAAAAGTTTTAGTCTACAACATTTAGTTAAGGTGTGAGAGCCAAAATGAACTTTGTATTGCTGTAAACGCGTTTTCAGCACCTGATTGTACACTTCAGGTGAAAATGTCAAAATCTTCAAAATGAGCAAAAGCACAATAAAATTAATGCTGGAATCATCTTCAAGTTGCTAAAATACACTAATGACAGCAAAAAGTTTGAGTCTACAACATTTAGTTAAGGTGTGAGAGCCTAAATTAACTTTGTATTGCTTTAAACGCGTTTTCAGCCCTTGATTGTACACTTCAGGTGAAACTGTCAAAATCTTCAAAATGAGCAAAAGCACAATGAAATTAATGCTGGAATCATCTTCAAGTTGCTAAAATACACTAATGACAGCAAAAAGTTTGAGTCTACAACATTTAGTTAAGGTGTGAGAGCCAAAATTAACTTTGTATTGCTTTAAATGCATTTTCAGCCGGATTGGACACTTCAGGTGAAAGTGTCAAAATCTTCAAAATGAGCAAAAGCACAATGAAATTAATGCTGGAATCATCTTCAATATGCTAAAATACACTAATGACAGCAAAAAGTTTGAGTCTACAACATTTAGTTAAGGTGTGAGAGCCAAAATGAACTTTGTATTGCTTTAAATGCATTATCAGGCCGATTGTACACTTCAGGTGAAACTGTCAAAATCTTCAAAATGAGCAAAAGCACAATGAAATTAATGCTGGAATCATCTTCAAGTTGCTAAAATACACTAATGACAGCAACAAGTTTGAGTCTACAACATTTAGTTAAGGTGTGAGAGCCTAAATTAACTTTGTATTGCTTTAAACGCGTTTTCAGCCCCTGATTGTACACTTCAGGTGAAACTGTCAAAATCTTCAAAATGAGCAAAAGCACAATGAAATTAATGCTGGAATCATCTTCAAGTTGCTAAAATACACTAATGACAGCAAAAAGTTTGAGTCTACAATATTTAGTTAAGGTGTGAGAGCCAAAATGAACTTTGTATTGCTTTAAAATTCATTTTCAGCCCGATTGTACACTTCAGGTGAAACTGTCAAAATCTTCAAAATGAGCAAAAGCACAATGAAATTAATGTTGGAATCATCTTCAAGTTGCTAAAATACACTAATGACAGCAAAAAGTTTGAGTCTACAACATTTAGTTGAGGTGTGAGAGCCTAAATGAACTTTGTATTGCTTTAAATGCATTTTCAGCCCGATTGTACACTTCAGGTGAAACTGTCAAAATCTTAAAAATGAGCAAAAGCACAATGAAATTAATGTTGGAATCATCTTCAAGTTGCTAAAATACACTAATGACAGCAAAAAGTTTGAGTCTACAACATTTAGTTAAGGTGTGAGATCCTAAATGAACTTTTCATTGCTTTAAACGCGTTTTCAGCCCTTGATTGTACAATTCAGGTGAAACTGTCAAAATCTTCAAAATGAGCAAAAGCACAATGAAATTAATGCTGGAATCATCTTCAAGTTGCTAAAATACACTAATGACAGCAACAAGTTTGAGTCTACAACATTTAGTTAAGGTGTGAGAGCCTAAATTAACTTTGTATTGCTTTAAACGCGTTTTCAGCACCTGATTGTACACTTCAGGTGAAAATGTCAAAATCTTCAAAATGAGCAAAAGCACAATAAAATTAATGCTGGAATCATCTTCAAGTTGCTAAAATACACTAATGACAGCAAAAAGTTTGAGTCTACAACATTTATTTAAGGTGTGAGAGCCAAAATTAACTTTGTATTGCTTTAAAATTCATTTTCAGCCCGATTGTACACTTCAGGTGAAACTGTCAAAATCTTAAAAATGAGCAAAAGCACAATGAAATTAATGTTGGAATCATCTTCAAGTTGCTAAAATACACTAATGACAGCAAAAAGTTTGAGTCTACAACATTTAGTTAAGTTGTGAGAGCCTAAATTAACTTTTTATTGCTTTAAACGCGTTTTCAGCCCTTGATTGTACACTTCAGGTGAAACTGTCAAAATCTTCAAAATGAGCAAAAGCACAATGAAATTAATGCTGGAATCATCTTCAAGTTGCTAAAATACACTAATGACAGCAAAAAGTTTGAGTCTACAACATTTAGTTAAGGTGTGAGAGCCAAAATGAACTTTGTATTGCTTTAAATGCATTTTCAGCCGGATTGGACACTTCAGGTGAAAGTGTCAAAATTTTCAAAATGAGCAAAAGCACAATGAAATTAATGCTGGAATCATCTTCAAGTAGCTAAAATACACTAATGACATTAAAAAGTTTGAGTCTACAACATTTAGTTAAGGTGTGAGAGCCAAAATGAACTTTGTATTGCTGTAAACGCGTTTTCAGCACCTGATTGTACACTTCAGGTGAAACTGTCAAAATCTTCAAAATGAGCAAAAGCACAATGAAATTAATGCTGGAATCATCTTCAAGTTGCTAAAATACACTAATGACAGCAAAAAGTTTGAGTCTACAACATTTAGTTAAGGTGTGAGAGCCAAAATGAACTTTGTATTGCTTTAAATGCATTTTCAGCCGGATTGGACACTTCAGGTGAAAGTGTCAAAATCTTCAAAATGAGCAAAAGCACAATGAAATTAATGCTGGAATCATCTTCAATATGCTAAAATACACTAATGACAGCAAAAAGTTTGAGTCTACAACATTTAGTTAAGGTGTGAGAGCCAAAATGAACTTTGTATTGCTTTAAATGCATTATCAGGCCGATTGTACACTTCAGGTGAAACTGTCAAAATCTTCAAAATGAGCAAAAGCACAATGAAATGAATGCTGGAATCATCTTCAAGTTGCTAAAATACACTAATGACAGCAAAAAGTTTGAGTCTACAACATTTAGTTAAGGTGTGAGAGCCAAAATGAACTTTATATTGCTTTAAATGCATTTTCAGCCCGATAGTACACTTCAGGTGAAACTGTCAAAATCTTCAAAATGAGCAAAAGCACAATGAAATTAATGCTGGAATCATCTTCAAGTTGCTAAAATACACTAATGACAGCAAAAAGTTTTAGTCTACAACATTTAGTTAAGGTGTGAGAGCCAAAATGAACTTTGTATTGCTGTAAACGCGTTTTCAGCACCTGATTGTACACTTCAGGTGAAAATGTCAAAATCTTCAAAATGTGCAAAAGCACAATGAAATTAATGCTGGAATCATCTTCAAGTTGCTAAAATACACTAATGACAGCAAAAAGTTTGAGTCTACAACATTTAGTTAAGGTGTGAGAGCCAAAATTAACTTTGTATTGCTTTAAAATTCATTTTCAGCCCGATTGTACACTTCAGGTGAAACTGTCAAAATCTTCAAAATGAGCAAAAGCACAATGAAATTAATGCTGGAATCATCTTCAAGTTGCTAAAATACACTAATGACAGCAACAAGTTTGAGTCTACAACATTTAGTTAAGGTGTGAGAGCCTAAATTACCTTTGCATTGCTTTAAACGCGTTTTCAGCCCCTGATTGTACACTTCAGGTGAAACTGTCAAAATCTTCAAAATGAGCAAAAGCACAATGAAATGAATGCTGGAATCATCTTCAAGTTGCTAAAATACACTAATGACAGCAAAAAGTTTGAGTCTACAACATTTAGTTAAGGTGTGAGAGCCAAAATGAACTTTGTATTGCTTTAAATGCATTTTCAGCCCAATAGTACACTTCAGGTGAAACTGTCAAAATCTTCAAAATGAGCAAAAGCACAATGAAATTAATGTTGGAATCATCTTCAAGTTGCTAAAATACACTAATGACAGCAAAAAAATTGAGTCTACAACATTTAGTTAAGGTGTGAGAGCCAAAATGAACTTTGTATTGCTTTAAATGCATTTTCAGCCCGATAGTACACTTCAGGTGAAACTGTCAAAATCTTCAAAATGAGCAAAAGCACAATGAAATAATGCTGGAATCATCTTCAAGTTGCTAAAATACACTAATGACAGCAAAAAGTTTGAGTCTACAACATTTAGTTAAGGTGTGAGAGCCAAAATGAACTTTGTATTGCTTTAAATGCATTTTCAGCCCGATAGTACACTTCAGGTGAAACTGTCAAAATCTTCAAAATGAAAAAAAGCACAATGAAATTAATGCTGGAATCATCTTCAAGTTGCTAAAATACACTAATAACAGCAAAAAGTTTGAGTCTACAACATTTAGTTAAGGTGTGAGAGCCAAAATGAACTTTGTATTGCTTTAAATGCATTTTCAGCCCGATTGTACACTTCAGGTGAAACTGTCAAAATCTTAAAAATGAGCAAAAGCACAATGAAATTAATGTTGGAATCATCTTCAAGTTGCTAAAATACACTAATGACAGCAAAAAGTTTTAGTCTACAACATTTAGTTAAGGTGTGAGAGCCAAAATGAACTTTGTATTGCTGTAAACGCGTTTTCAGCACCTGATTGTACACTTCAGGTGAAAATGTCAAAATCTTCAAAATGAGCAAAAGCACAATAAAATTAATGCTGGAATCATCTTCAAGTTGCTAAAATACACTAATGACAGCAAAAAGTTTGAGTCTACAACATTTAGTTAAGGTGTGAGAGCCTAAATTAACTTTGTATTGCTTTAAACGCGTTTTCAGCCCTTGATTGTACACTTCAGGTGAAACTGTCAAAATCTTCAAAATGAGCAAAAGCACAATGAAATTAATGCTGGAATCATCTTCAAGTTGCTAAAATACACTAATGACAGCAAAAAGTTTGAGTCTACAACATTTAGTTAAGGTGTGAGAGCCAAAATGAACTTTGTATTGCTTTAAATGCATTTTCAGCCGGATTGGACACTTCAGGTGAAAGTGTCAAAATCTTCAAAATGAGCAAAAGCACAATGAAATTAATGCTGGAATCATCTTCAATATGCTAAAATACACTAATGACAGCAAAAAGTTTGAGTCTACAACATTTAGTTAAGGTGTGAGAGCCAAAATGAACTTTGTATTGCTTTAAATGCATTATCAGGCCGATTGTACACTTCAGGTGAAACTGTCAAAATCTTCAAAATGAGCAAAAGCACAATGAAATGAATGCTGGAATCATCTTCAAGTTGCTAAAATACACTAATGACAGCAAAAAGTTTGAGTCTACAACATTTAGTTAAGGTGTGAGAGCCAAAATGAACTTTGTATTGCTTTAAATGCATTATCAGGCCGATTGTACACTTCAGGTGAAACTGTCAAATTCTTCAAAATGAGCAAAAGCACAATGAAATTAATGCTGGAAACATCTTCAAGTTGCTAAAATACACTAATGACAGCAAAAAGTTTGAGTCTACAACATTTAGTTAAGGTGTGAGAGCCAAAATGAACTTTGTATTGCTTTAAATGCATTTTCAGCCGGATTGGACACTTCAGGTGAAAGTGTCAAAATCTTCAAAATGAGCAAAAGCACAATGAAATTAATGCTGGAATCATCTTCAATATGCTAAAATACACTAATGACAGCAAAAAGTTTGAGTCTACAACATTTAGTTAAGGTGTGAGAGCCAAAATGAACTTTGTATTGCTTTAAATGCATTATCAGGCCGATTGTACACTTCAGGTGAAACTGTCAAAATCTTCAAAATGAGCAAAAGCACAATGAAATGAATGCTGGAATCATCTTCAAGTTGCTAAAATACACTAATGACAGCAAAAAGTTTGAGTCTACAACATTTAGTTAAGGTGTGAGAGCCAAAATGAACTTTGTATTGCTTTAAATGCATTATCAGGCCGATTGTACACTTCAGGTGAAACTGTCAAAATCTTCAAAATGAGCAAAAGCACAATGAAATGAATGCTGGAATCATCTTCAAGTTGCTAAAATACACTAATGACAGCAAAAAGTTTGAGTCTACAACATTTAGTTAAGGTGTGAGAGCCAAAATGAACTTTATATTGCTTTAAATGCATTTTCAGCCCGATAGTACACTTCAGGTGAAACTGTCAAAATCTTCAAAATGAGCAAAAGCACAATGAAATTAATGCTGGAATCATCTTCAAGTTGCTAAAATACACTAATGACAGCAAAAAGTTTTAGTCTACAACATTTAGTTAAGGTGTGAGAGCCAAAATGAACTTTGTATTGCTGTAAACGCGTTTTCAGCACCTGATTGTACACTTCAGGTGAAAATGTCAAAATCTTCAAAATGTGCAAAAGCACAATGAAATTAATGCTGGAATCATCTTCAAGTTGCTAAAATACACTAATGACAGCAAAAAGTTTGAGTCTACAACATTTAGTTAAGGTGTGAGAGCCAAAATTAACTTTGTATTGCTTTAAAATTCATTTTCAGCCCGATTGTACACTTCAGGTGAAACTGTCAAAATCTTCAAAATGAGCAAAAGCACAATGAAATTAATGCTGGAATCATCTTCAAGTTGCTAAAATACACTAATGACAGCAACAAGTTTGAGTCTACAACATTTAGTTAAGGTGTGAGAGCCTAAATTACCTTTGCATTGCTTTAAACGCGTTTTCAGCCCCTGATTGTACACTTCAGGTGAAACTGTCAAAATCTTCAAAATGAGCAAAAGCACAATGAAATTAATGCTGGAATCATCTTCAAGTTGCTAAAATACACTAATGACAGCAAAAAGTTTGAGTCTACAACATTTAGTTAAGGTGTGAGAGCCAAAATGAACTTTGTATTGCTTTAAATGCATTTTCAGCCCAATAGTACACTTCAGGTGAAACTGTCAAAATCTTCAAAATGAGCAAAAGCACAATGAAATTAATGTTGGAATCATCTTCAAGTTGCTAAAATACACTAATGACAGCAAAAAAATTGAGTCTACAACATTTAGTTAAGGTGTGAGAGCCAAAATGAACTTTGTATTGCTTTAAATGCATTTTCAGCCCGATAGTACACTTCAGGTGAAACTGTCAAAATCTTCAAAATGAGCAAAAGCACAATGAAATAATGCTGGAATCATCTTCAAGTTGCTAAAATACACTAATGACAGCAAAAAGTTTGAGTCTACAACATTTAGTTAAGGTGTGAGAGCCAAAATGAACTTTGTATTGCTTTAAATGCATTTTCAGCCCGATAGTACACTTCAGGTGAAACTGTCAAAATCTTCAAAATGAAAAAAAGCACAATGAAATTAATGCTGGAATCATCTTCAAGTTGCTAAAATACACTAATAACAGCAAAAAGTTTGAGTCTACAACATTTAGTTAAGGTGTGAGAGCCAAAATGAACTTTGTATTGCTTTAAATGCATTTTCAGCCCGATTGTACACTTCAGGTGAAACTGTCAAAATCTTAAAAATGAGCAAAAGCACAATGAAATTAATGTTGGAATCATCTTCAAGTTGCTAAAATACACTAATGACAGCAAAAAGTTTTAGTCTACAACATTTAGTTAAGGTGTGAGAGCCAAAATGAACTTTGTATTGCTGTAAACGCGTTTTCAGCACCTGATTGTACACTTCAGGTGAAAATGTCAAAATCTTCAAAATGAGCAAAAGCACAATAAAATTAATGCTGGAATCATCTTCAAGTTGCTAAAATACACTAATGACAGCAAAAAGTTTGAGTCTACAACATTTAGTTAAGGTGTGAGAGCCTAAATTAACTTTGTATTGCTTTAAACGCGTTTTCAGCCCTTGATTGTACACTTCAGGTGAAACTGTCAAAATCTTCAAAATGAGCAAAAGCACAATGAAATTAATGCTGGAATCATCTTCAAGTTGCTAAAATACACTAATGACAGCAAAAAGTTTGAGTCTACAACATTTAGTTAAGGTGTGAGAGCCAAAATGAACTTTGTATTGCTTTAAATGCATTTTCAGCCGGATTGGACACTTCAGGTGAAAGTGTCAAAATCTTCAAAATGAGCAAAAGCACAATGAAATTAATGCTGGAATCATCTTCAATATGCTAAAATACACTAATGACAGCAAAAAGTTTGAGTCTACAACATTTAGTTAAGGTGTGAGAGCCAAAATGAACTTTGTATTGCTTTAAATGCATTATCAGGCCGATTGTACACTTCAGGTGAAACTGTCAAAATCTTCAAAATGAGCAAAAGCACAATGAAATGAATGCTGGAATCATCTTCAAGTTGCTAAAATACACTAATGACAGCAAAAAGTTTGAGTCTACAACATTTAGTTAAGGTGTGAGAGCCAAAATGAACTTTGTATTGCTTTAAATGCATTATCAGGCCGATTGTACACTTCAGGTGAAACTGTCAAATTCTTCAAAATGAGCAAAAGCACAATGAAATTAATGCTGGAAACATCTTCAAGTTGCTAAAATACACTAATGACAGCAAAAAGTTTGAGTCTACAACATTTAGTTAAGGTGTGAGAGCCAAAATGAACTTTGTATTGCTTTAAATGCATTTTCAGCCGGATTGGACACTTCAGGTGAAAGTGTCAAAATCTTCAAAATGAGCAAAAGCACAATGAAATTAATGCTGGAATCATCTTCAATATGCTAAAATACACTAATGACAGCAAAAAGTTTGAGTCTACAACATTTAGTTAAGGTGTGAGAGCCAAAATGAACTTTGTATTGCTTTAAATGCATTATCAGGCCGATTGTACACTTCAGGTGAAACTGTCAAAATCTTCAAAATGAGCAAAAGCACAATGAAATGAATGCTGGAATCATCTTCAAGTTGCTAAAATACACTAATGACAGCAAAAAGTTTGAGTCTACAACATTTAGTTAAGGTGTGAGATCCTAAATGAACTTTTCATTGCTTTAAACGCGTTTTCAGCCCTTGATTGTACAATTCAGGTGAAACTTTCAAAATCTTCAAAATGAGCAAAAGCACAATGAAATTAATGCTGGAATCATCTTCAAGTTGCTAAAATACACTAATGACAGCAACAAGTTTGAGTCTACAACATTTAGTTAAGGTGTGAGAGCCAAAATGAACTTTGTATTGCTTTAAAATTCATTTTCAGCCCGATTGTACACTTCAGGTGAAACTGTCAAAATCTTCAAAATGAGCAAAAGCACAATGAAATTAATGTTGGAATCATCTTCAAGTTGCTAAAATACACTAATGACAGCAAAAAGTTTGAGTCTACAACATTTAGTTGAGGTGTGAGAGCCTAAATGAACTTTGTATTGCTTTAAATGCATTTTCAGCCCGATTGTACACTTCAGGTGAAACTGTCAAAATCTTAAAAATGAGCAAAAGCACAATGAAATTAATGTTGGAATCATCTTCAAGTTGCTAAAATACACTAATGACAGCAAAAAGTTTTAGTCTACAACATTTAGTTAAGGTGTGAGAGCCAAAATGAACTTTGTATTGCTGTAAACGCGTTTTCAGCACCTGATTGTACACTTCAGGTGAAAATGTCAAAATCTTCAAAATGAGCAAAAGCACAATAAAATTAATGCTGGAATCATCTTCAAGTTGCTAAAATACACTAATGACAGCAAAAAGTTTGAGTCTACAACATTTAGTTAAGGTGTGAGAGCCTAAATTAACTTTGTATTGCTTTAAACGCGTTTTCAGCCCTTGATTGTACACTTCAGGTGAAACTGTCAAAATCTTCAAAATGAGCAAAAGCACAATGAAATTAATGCTGGAATCATCTTCAAGTTGCTAAAATACACTAATGACAGCAAAAAGTTTGAGTCTACAACATTTAGTTAAGGTGTGAGAGCCAAAATGAACTTTGTATTGCTTTAAATGCATTTTCAGCCGGATTGGACACTTCAGGTGAAAGTGTCAAAATCTTCAAAATGAGCAAAAGCACAATGAAATGAATGCTGGAATCATCTTCAATATGCTAAAATACACTAATGACAGCAAAAAGTTTGAGTCTACAACATTTAGTTAAGGTGTGAGAGCCAAAATGAACTTTGTATTGCTTTAAATGCATTATCAGGCCGATTGTACACTTCAGGTGAAACTGTCAAAATCTTCAAAATGAGCAAAAGCACAATGAAATTAATGCTGGAATCATCTTCAAGTTGCTAAAATACACTAATGACAGCAACAAGTTTGAGTCTACAACATTTAGTTAAGGTGTGAGAGCCTAAATTAACTTTGTATTGCTTTAAACGCGTTTTCAGCCCCTGATTGTACACTTCAGGTGAAACTGTCAAAATCTTCAAAATGAGCAAAAGCACAATAAAATTAATGCTGGAATCATCTTCAAGTTGCTAAAATACACTAATGACAGCAAAAAGTTTGAGTCTACAACATTTAGTTAAGGTGTGAGAGCCAAAATTAACTTTGTATTGCTTTAAAATTCATTTTCAGCCCGATTGTACACTTCAGGTGAAACTGTCAAAATCTTAAAAATGAGCAAAAGCACAATGAAATTAATGTTGGAATCATCTTCAAGTTGCTAAAATACACTAATGACAGCAAAAAGTTTGAGTCTACAACATTTAGTTAAGTTGTGAGAGCCTAAATTAACTTTTTATTGCTTTAAACGCGTTTTCAGCCCTTGATTGTACACTTCAGGTGAAACTGTCAAAATCTTCAAAATGAGCAAAAGCACAATGAAATTAATGCTGGAATCATCTTCAAGTTGCTAAAATACACTAATGACAGCAAAAAGTTTGAGTCTACAACATTTAGTTAAGGTGTGAGAGCCAAAATGAACTTTGTATTGCTTTAAATGCATTTTCAGCCGGATTGGACACTTCAGGTGAAAGTGTCAAAATTTTCAAAATGAGCAAAAGCACAATGAAATTAATGCTGGAATCATCTTCAAGTAGCTAAAATACACTAATGACATTAAAAAGTTTGAGTCTACAACATTTAGTTAAGGTGTGAGAGCCAAAATGAACTTTGTATTGCTGTAAACGCGTTTTCAGCACCTGATTGTACACTTCAGGTGAAACTGTCAAAATCTTCAAAATGAGCAAAAGCACAATGAAATTAATGCTGGAATCATCTTCAAGTTGCTAAAGTACACTAATGACAGCAAAAAGTTTGAGTCTACAACATTTAGTTAAAGTGTGAGAGCCAAAATGAACTTTGTATTGCTTTAAATGCATTTTCAGCCCGATTGGACACTTCAGGTGAAACTGTCAAAATCTTCAAAATGAGCAAAAGCACAATGAAATTAATGCTGGAATCATCTTCAAGTTGCTAAAATACACTAATGACAGTAAAAAGTTTAAGTCTACAACATTTAGTTAAGGTGTGAGAGCCAAAATGAACGTTGTATTGCTTTAAATGCATTTTCAGCCCGAATGTACACTTCAGGTGAAACTGTCAAATTCTTCAAAATGAGCAAAAGCACAATGAAATTAATGCTGGAAACATCTTCAAGTTGCTAAAATACACTAATGACAGCAAAAAGTTTGAGTCTACAACATTTAGTTAAGGTGTGAGAGCCAAAATGAACTTTGTATTGCTTTAAATGCATTTTCAGCCGGATTGGACACTTCAGGTGAAAGTGTCAAAATCTTCAAAATGAGCAAAAGCACAATGAAATTAATGCTGGAATCATCTTCAATATGCTAAAATACACTAATGACAGCAAAAAGTTTGAGTCTACAACATTTAGTTAAGGTGTGAGAGCCAAAATGAACTTTGTATTGCTTTAAATGCATTATCAGGCCGATTGTACACTTCAGGTGAAACTGTCAAAATCTTCAAAATGAGCAAAAGCACAATGAAATGAATGCTGGAATCATCTTCAAGTTGCTAAAATACACTAATGACAGCAAAAAGTTTGAGTCTACAACATTTAGTTAAGGTGTGAGAGCCAAAATGAACTTTATATTGCTTTAAATGCATTTTCAGCCCGATAGTACACTTCAGGTGAAACTGTCAAAATCTTCAAAATGAGCAAAAGCACAATGAAATTAATGCTGGAATCATCTTCAAGTTGCTAAAATACACTAATGACAGCAAAAAGTTTTAGTCTACAACATTTAGTTAAGGTGTGAGAGCCAAAATGAACTTTGTATTGCTGTAAACGCGTTTTCAGCACCTGATTGTACACTTCAGGTGAAAATGTCAAAATCTTCAAAATGTGCAAAAGCACAATGAAATTAATGCTGGAATCATCTTCAAGTTGCTAAAATACACTAATGACAGCAAAAAGTTTGAGTCTACAACATTTAGTTAAGGTGTGAGAGCCAAAATTAACTTTGTATTGCTTTAAAATTCATTTTCAGCCCGATTGTACACTTCAGGTGAAACTGTCAAAATCTTCAAAATGAGCAAAAGCACAATGAAATTAATGCTGGAATCATCTTCAAGTTGCTAAAATACACTAATGACAGCAACAAGTTTGAGTCTACAACATTTAGTTAAGGTGTGAGAGCCTAAATTACCTTTGCATTGCTTTAAACGCGTTTTCAGCCCCTGATTGTACACTTCAGGTGAAACTGTCAAAATCTTCAAAATGAGCAAAAGCACAATGAAATGAATGCTGGAATCATCTTCAAGTTGCTAAAATACACTAATGACAGCAAAAAGTTTGAGTCTACAACATTTAGTTAAGGTGTGAGAGCCAAAATGAACTTTGTATTGCTTTAAATGCATTTTCAGCCCAATAGTACACTTCAGGTGAAACTGTCAAAATCTTCAAAATGAGCAAAAGCACAATGAAATTAATGTTGGAATCATCTTCAAGTTGCTAAAATACACTAATGACAGCAAAAAAATTGAGTCTACAACATTTAGTTAAGGTGTGAGAGCCAAAATGAACTTTGTATTGCTTTAAATGCATTTTCAGCCCGATAGTACACTTCAGGTGAAACTGTCAAAATCTTCAAAATGAGCAAAAGCACAATGAAATAATGCTGGAATCATCTTCAAGTTGCTAAAATACACTAATGACAGCAAAAAGTTTGAGTCTACAACATTTAGTTAAGGTGTGAGAGCCAAAATGAACTTTGTATTGCTTTAAATGCATTTTCAGCCCGATAGTACACTTCAGGTGAAACTGTCAAAATCTTCAAAATGAAAAAAAGCACAATGAAATTAATGCTGGAATCATCTTCAAGTTGCTAAAATACACTAATAACAGCAAAAAGTTTGAGTCTACAACATTTAGTTAAGGTGTGAGAGCCAAAATGAACTTTGTATTGCTTTAAATGCATTTTCAGCCCGATTGTACACTTCAGGTGAAACTGTCAAAATCTTAAAAATGAGCAAAAGCACAATGAAATTAATGTTGGAATCATCTTCAAGTTGCTAAAATACACTAATGACAGCAAAAAGTTTTAGTCTACAACATTTAGTTAAGGTGTGAGAGCCAAAATGAACTTTGTATTGCTGTAAACGCGTTTTCAGCACCTGATTGTACACTTCAGGTGAAAATGTCAAAATCTTCAAAATGAGCAAAAGCACAATAAAATTAATGCTGGAATCATCTTCAAGTTGCTAAAATACACTAATGACAGCAAAAAGTTTGAGTCTACAACATTTAGTTAAGGTGTGAGAGCCTAAATTAACTTTGTATTGCTTTAAACGCGTTTTCAGCCCTTGATTGTACACTTCAGGTGAAACTGTCAAAATCTTCAAAATGAGCAAAAGCACAATGAAATTAATGCTGGAATCATCTTCAAGTTGCTAAAATACACTAATGACAGCAAAAAGTTTGAGTCTACAACATTTAGTTAAGTTGTGAGAGCCAAAATGAACTTTGTATTGCTTTAAATGCATTTTCAGCCGGATTGGACACTTCAGGTGAAAGTGTCAAAATCTTCAAAATGAGCAAAAGCACAATGAAATTAATGCTGGAATCATCTTCAATATGCTAAAATACACTAATGACAGCAAAAAGTTTGAGTCTACAACATTTAGTTAAGGTGTGAGAGCCAAAATGAACTTTGTATTGCTTTAAATGCATTATCAGGCCGATTGTACACTTCAGGTGAAACTGTCAAAATCTTCAAAATGAGCAAAAGCACAATGAAATGAATGCTGGAATCATCTTCAAGTTGCTAAAATACACTAATGACAGCAAAAAGTTTGAGTCTACAACATTTAGTTAAGGTGTGAGAGCCAAAATGAACTTTGTATTGCTTTAAATGCATTATCAGGCCGATTGTACACTTCAGGTGAAACTGTCAAATTCTTCAAAATGAGCAAAAGCACAATGAAATTAATGCTGGAAACATCTTCAAGTTGCTAAAATACACTAATGACAGCAAAAAGTTTGAGTCTACAACATTTAGTTAAGGTGTGAGAGCCAAAATGAACTTTGTATTGCTTTAAATGCATTTTCAGCCGGATTGGACACTTCAGGTGAAAGTGTCAAAATCTTCAAAATGAGCAAAAGCACAATGAAATTAATGCTGGAATCATCTTCAATATGCTAAAATACACTAATGACAGCAAAAAGTTTGAGTCTACAACATTTAGTTAAGGTGTGAGAGCCAAAATGAACTTTGTATTGCTTTAAATGCATTATCAGGCCGATTGTACACTTCAGGTGAAACTGTCAAAATCTTCAAAATGAGCAAAAGCACAATGAAATGAATGCTGGAATCATCTTCAAGTTGCTAAAATACACTAATGACAGCAAAAAGTTTGAGTCTACAACATTTAGTTAAGGTGTGAGAGCCAAAATGAACTTTGTATTGCTTTAAATGCATTATCAGGCCGATTGTACACTTCAGGTGAAACTGTCAAAATCTTCAAAATGAGCAAAAGCACAATGAAATGAATGCTGGAATCATCTTCAAGTTGCTAAAATACACTAATGACAGCAAAAAGTTTGAGTCTACAACATTTAGTTAAGGTGTGAGAGCCAAAATGAACTTTATATTGCTTTAAATGCATTTTCAGCCCGATAGTACACTTCAGGTGAAACTGTCAAAATCTTCAAAATGAGCAAAAGCACAATGAAATTAATGCTGGAATCATCTTCAAGTTGCTAAAATACACTAATGACAGCAAAAAGTTTTAGTCTACAACATTTAGTTAAGGTGTGAGAGCCAAAATGAACTTTGTATTGCTGTAAACGCGTTTTCAGCACCTGATTGTACACTTCAGGTGAAAATGTCAAAATCTTCAAAATGTGCAAAAGCACAATGAAATTAATGCTGGAATCATCTTCAAGTTGCTAAAATACACTAATGACAGCAAAAAGTTTGAGTCTACAACATTTAGTTAAGGTGTGAGAGCCAAAATTAACTTTGTATTGCTTTAAAATTCATTTTCAGCCCGATTGTACACTTCAGGTGAAACTGTCAAAATCTTCAAAATGAGCAAAAGCACAATGAAATTAATGCTGGAATCATCTTCAAGTTGCTAAAATACACTAATGACAGCAACAAGTTTGAGTCTACAACATTTAGTTAAGGTGTGAGAGCCTAAATTACCTTTGCATTGCTTTAAACGCGTTTTCAGCCCCTGATTGTACACTTCAGGTGAAACTGTCAAAATCTTCAAAATGAGCAAAAGCACAATGAAATTAATGCTGGAATCATCTTCAAGTTGCTAAAATACACTAATGACAGCAAAAAGTTTGAGTCTACAACATTTAGTTAAGGTGTGAGAGCCAAAATGAACTTTGTATTGCTTTAAATGCATTTTCAGCCCAATAGTACACTTCAGGTGAAACTGTCAAAATCTTCAAAATGAGCAAAAGCACAATGAAATTAATGTTGGAATCATCTTCAAGTTGCTAAAATACACTAATGACAGCAAAAAAATTGAGTCTACAACATTTAGTTAAGGTGTGAGAGCCAAAATGAACTTTGTATTGCTTTAAATGCATTTTCAGCCCGATAGTACACTTCAGGTGAAACTGTCAAAATCTTCAAAATGAGCAAAAGCACAATGAAATAATGCTGGAATCATCTTCAAGTTGCTAAAATACACTAATGACAGCAAAAAGTTTGAGTCTACAACATTTAGTTAAGGTGTGAGAGCCAAAATGAACTTTGTATTGCTTTAAATGCATTTTCAGCCCGATAGTACACTTCAGGTGAAACTGTCAAAATCTTCAAAATGAAAAAAAGCACAATGAAATTAATGCTGGAATCATCTTCAAGTTGCTAAAATACACTAATAACAGCAAAAAGTTTGAGTCTACAACATTTAGTTAAGGTGTGAGAGCCAAAATGAACTTTGTATTGCTTTAAATGCATTTTCAGCCCGATTGTACACTTCAGGTGAAACTGTCAAAATCTTAAAAATGAGCAAAAGCACAATGAAATTAATGTTGGAATCATCTTCAAGTTGCTAAAATACACTAATGACAGCAAAAAGTTTTAGTCTACAACATTTAGTTAAGGTGTGAGAGCCAAAATGAACTTTGTATTGCTGTAAACGCGTTTTCAGCACCTGATTGTACACTTCAGGTGAAAATGTCAAAATCTTCAAAATGAGCAAAAGCACAATAAAATTAATGCTGGAATCATCTTCAAGTTGCTAAAATACACTAATGACAGCAAAAAGTTTGAGTCTACAACATTTAGTTAAGGTGTGAGAGCCTAAATTAACTTTGTATTGCTTTAAACGCGTTTTCAGCCCTTGATTGTACACTTCAGGTGAAACTGTCAAAATCTTCAAAATGAGCAAAAGCACAATGAAATTAATGCTGGAATCATCTTCAAGTTGCTAAAATACACTAATGACAGCAAAAAGTTTGAGTCTACAACATTTAGTTAAGGTGTGAGAGCCAAAATGAACTTTGTATTGCTTTAAATGCATTTTCAGCCGGATTGGACACTTCAGGTGAAAGTGTCAAAATCTTCAAAATGAGCAAAAGCACAATGAAATTAATGCTGGAATCATCTTCAATATGCTAAAATACACTAATGACAGCAAAAAGTTTGAGTCTACAACATTTAGTTAAGGTGTGAGAGCCAAAATGAACTTTGTATTGCTTTAAATGCATTATCAGGCCGATTGTACACTTCAGGTGAAACTGTCAAAATCTTCAAAATGAGCAAAAGCACAATGAAATGAATGCTGGAATCATCTTCAAGTTGCTAAAATACACTAATGACAGCAAAAAGTTTGAGTCTACAACATTTAGTTAAGGTGTGAGAGCCAAAATGAACTTTGTATTGCTTTAAATGCATTATCAGGCCGATTGTACACTTCAGGTGAAACTGTCAAATTCTTCAAAATGAGCAAAAGCACAATGAAATTAATGCTGGAAACATCTTCAAGTTGCTAAAATACACTAATGACAGCAAAAAGTTTGAGTCTACAACATTTAGTTAAGGTGTGAGAGCCAAAATGAACTTTGTATTGCTTTAAATGCATTTTCAGCCGGATTGGACACTTCAGGTGAAAGTGTCAAAATCTTCAAAATGAGCAAAAGCACAATGAAATTAATGCTGGAATCATCTTCAATATGCTAAAATACACTAATGACAGCAAAAAGTTTGAGTCTACAACATTTAGTTAAGGTGTGAGAGCCAAAATGAACTTTGTATTGCTTTAAATGCATTATCAGGCCGATTGTACACTTCAGGTGAAACTGTCAAAATCTTCAAAATGAGCAAAAGCACAATGAAATGAATGCTGGAATCATCTTCAAGTTGCTAAAATACACTAATGACAGCAAAAAGTTTGAGTCTACAACATTTAGTTAAGGTGTGAGATCCTAAATGAACTTTTCATTGCTTTAAACGCGTTTTCAGCCCTTGATTGTACAATTCAGGTGAAACTTTCAAAATCTTCAAAATGAGCAAAAGCACAATGAAATTAATGCTGGAATCATCTTCAAGTTGCTAAAATACACTAATGACAGCAACAAGTTTGAGTCTACAACATTTAGTTAAGGTGTGAGAGCCAAAATGAACTTTGTATTGCTTTAAAATTCATTTTCAGCCCGATTGTACACTTCAGGTGAAACTGTCAAAATCTTCAAAATGAGCAAAAGCACAATGAAATTAATGTTGGAATCATCTTCAAGTTGCTAAAATACACTAATGACAGCAAAAAGTTTGAGTCTACAACATTTAGTTGAGGTGTGAGAGCCTAAATGAACTTTGTATTGCTTTAAATGCATTTTCAGCCCGATTGTACACTTCAGGTGAAACTGTCAAAATCTTAAAAATGAGCAAAAGCACAATGAAATTAATGTTGGAATCATCTTCAAGTTGCTAAAATACACTAATGACAGCAAAAAGTTTTAGTCTACAACATTTAGTTAAGGTGTGAGAGCCAAAATGAACTTTGTATTGCTGTAAACGCGTTTTCAGCACCTGATTGTACACTTCAGGTGAAAATGTCAAAATCTTCAAAATGAGCAAAAGCACAATAAAATTAATGCTGGAATCATCTTCAAGTTGCTAAAATACACTAATGACAGCAAAAAGTTTGAGTCTACAACATTTAGTTAAGGTGTGAGAGCCTAAATTAACTTTGTATTGCTTTAAACGCGTTTTCAGCCCTTGATTGTACACTTCAGGTGAAACTGTCAAAATCTTCAAAATGAGCAAAAGCACAATGAAATTAATGCTGGAATCATCTTCAAGTTGCTAAAATACACTAATGACAGCAAAAAGTTTGAGTCTACAACATTTAGTTAAGGTGTGAGAGCCAAAATGAACTTTGTATTGCTTTAAATGCATTTTCAGCCGGATTGGACACTTCAGGTGAAAGTGTCAAAATCTTCAAAATGAGCAAAAGCACAATGAAATTAATGCTGGAATCATCTTCAATATGCTAAAATACACTAATGACAGCAAAAAGTTTGAGTCTACAACATTTAGTTAAGGTGTGAGAGCCAAAATGAACTTTGTATTGCTTTAAATGCATTATCAGGCCGATTGTACACTTCAGGTGAAACTGTCAAAATCTTCAAAATGAGCAAAAGCACAATGAAATTAATGCTGGAATCATCTTCAAGTTGCTAAAATACACTAATGACAGCAACAAGTTTGAGTCTACAACATTTAGTTAAGGTGTGAGAGCCTAAATTAACTTTGTATTGCTTTAAACGCGTTTTCAGCCCCTGATTGTACACTTCAGGTGAAACTGTCAAAATCTTCAAAATGAGCAAAAGCACAATAAAATTAATGCTGGAATCATCTTCAAGTTGCTAAAATACACTAATGACAGCAAAAAGTTTGAGTCTACAACATTTAGTTGAGGTGTGAGAGCCTAAATGAACTTTGTATTGCTTTAAATGCATTTTCAGCCCGATTGTACACTTCAGGTGAAACTGTCAAAATCTTAAAAATGAGCAAAAGCACAATGAAATTAATGTTGGAATCATCTTCAAGTTGCTAAAATACACTAATGACAGCAAAAAGTTTGAGTCTACAACATTTAGTTAAGGTGTGAGATCCTAAATGAACTTTTCATTGCTTTAAACGCGTTTTCAGCCCTTGATTGTACAATTCAGGTGAAACTGTCAAAATCTTCAAAATGAGCAAAAGCACAATGAAATTAATGCTGGAATCATCTTCAAGTTGCTAAAATACACTAATGACAGCAACAAGTTTGAGTCTACAACATTTAGTTAAGGTGTGAGAGCCTAAATTAACTTTGTATTGCTTTAAACGCGTTTTCAGCACCTGATTGTACACTTCAGGTGAAAATGTCAAAATCTTCAAAATGAGCAAAAGCACAATAAAATTAATGCTGGAATCATCTTCAAGTTGCTAAAATACACTAATGACAGCAAAAAGTTTGAGTCTACAACATTTAGTTAAGGTGTGAGAGCCAAAATTAACTTTGTATTGCTTTAAAATTCATTTTCAGCCCGATTGTACACTTCAGGTGAAACTGTCAAAATCTTAAAAATGAGCAAAAGCACAATGAAATTAATGTTGGAATCATCTTCAAGTTGCTAAAATACACTAATGACAGCAAAAAGTTTGAGTCTACAACATTTAGTTAAGTTGTGAGAGCCTAAATTAACTTTTTATTGCTTTAAACGCGTTTTCAGCCCTTGATTGTACACTTCAGGTGAAACTGTCAAAATCTTCAAAATGAGCAAAAGCACAATGAAATTAATGCTGGAATCATCTTCAAGTTGCTAAAATACACTAATGACAGCAAAAAGTTTGAGTCTACAACATTTAGTTAAGGTGTGAGAGCCAAAATGAACTTTGTATTGCTTTAAATGCATTTTCAGCCGGATTGGACACTTCAGGTGAAAGTGTCAAAATTTTCAAAATGAGCAAAAGCACAATGAAATTAATGCTGGAATCATCTTCAAGTAGCTAAAATACACTAATGACATTAAAAAGTTTGAGTCTACAACATTTAGTTAAGGTGTGAGAGCCAAAATGAACTTTGTATTGCTGTAAACGCGTTTTCAGCACCTGATTGTACACTTCAGGTGAAACTGTCAAAATCTTCAAAATGAGCAAAAGCACAATGAAATTAATGCTGGAATCATCTTCAAGTTGCTAAAGTACACTAATGACAGCAAAAAGTTTGAGTCTACAACATTTAGTTAAAGTGTGAGAGCCAAAATGAACTTTGTATTGCTTTAAATGCATTTTCAGCCCGATTGGACACTTCAGGTGAAACTGTCAAAATCTTCAAAATGAGCAAAAGCACAATGAAATTAATGCTGGAATCATCTTCAAGTTGCTAAAATACACTAATGACAGTAAAAAGTTTAAGTCTACAACATTTAGTTAAGGTGTGAGAGCCAAAATGAACGTTGTATTGCTTTAAATGCATTTTCAGCCCGAATGTACACTTCAGGTGAAACTGTCAAATTCTTCAAAATGAGCAAAAGCACAATGAAATTAATGCTGGAAACATCTTCAAGTTGCTAAAATACACTAATGACAGCAAAAAGTTTGAGTCTACAACATTTAGTTAAGGTGTGAGAGCCAAAATGAACTTTGTATTGCTTTAAATGCATTTTCAGCCGGATTGGACACTTCAGGTGAAAGTGTCAAAATCTTCAAAATGAGCAAAAGCACAATGAAATTAATGCTGGAATCATCTTCAATATGCTAAAATACACTAATGACAGCAAAAAGTTTGAGTCTACAACATTTAGTTAAGGTGTGAGAGCCAAAATGAACTTTGTATTGCTTTAAATGCATTATCAGGCCGATTGTACACTTCAGGTGAAACTGTCAAAATCTTCAAAATGAGCAAAAGCACAATGAAATGAATGCTGGAATCATCTTCAAGTTGCTAAAATACACTAATGACAGCAAAAAGTTTGAGTCTACAACATTTAGTTAAGGTGTGAGATCCTAAATGAACTTTTCATTGCTTTAAACGCGTTTTCAGCCCTTGATTGTACAATTCAGGTGAAACTGTCAAAATCTTCAAAATGAGCAAAAGCACAATGAAATTAATGTTGGAATCATCTTCAAGTTGCTAAAATACACTAATGACAGCAAAAAGTTTGAGTCTACAACATTTAGTTGAGGTGTGAGAGCCTAAATGAACTTTGTATTGCTTTAAATGCATTTTCAGCCCGATTGTACACTTCAGGTAAAACTGTCAAAATCTTCAAAATGAGCAAAAGCACAATGAAATTAATGCTGGAATCATCTTCAAGTTGCTAAAATACACTAATGACAGCAAAAAGTTTGAGTCTACAACATTTAGTTAAGGTGTGAGAGCCAAAATGAACTTTGTATTGCTTTAAATGCATTTTCAGCCCGATAGTACACTTCAGGTGAAACTGTCAAAATCTTCAAAATGAGCAAAAGCACAATGAAATTAATGCTGGAATCATCTTCAAGTTGCTAAAATACACTAATGACAGCAAAAAGTTTGAGTCTACAACATTTAGTTAAGGTGTGAGAGCCAAAATGAACTTTGTATTGCTTTAAATGCATTTTCAGCCCGATAGTACACTTCAGGTGAAACTGTCAAAATCTTCAAAATGAGCAAAAGCACAATGAAATTAATGCTGGAATCATCTTCAAGTTGCTAAAATACACTAATGACAGCAAAAAGTTTGAGTCTACAACATTTAGTTAAGGTGTGAGAGCCAAAATGAACTTTGTATTGCTTTAAATGCATTTTCAGCCCGATAGTACACTTCAGGTGGAACTGTCAAAATCTTCAAAATGAGCAAAAGCACAATGAAATTAATGTTGGAATCATCTTCAAGTTGCTAAAATACACTAATGACAGCAAAAAGTTTGAGTCTACAACATTTAGTTAAGGTGTGAGAGCCAAAATGAACTTTGTATTGCTGTAAACGCGTTTTCAGCACCTGAATGTACACTTCAGGTGAAACTGTCAAAATCTTCAAAATGAGCAAAAGCACAATGAAATTAATGCTGGAATCATCTTCAAGTTGCTAAAATACACTAATGACAGCAAAAAGTTTGAGTCTACAACATTTAGTTAAGGTGTGAGAGCCAAAATGAACTTTGTATTGCTTTAAATGCATTTTCAGCCCGATAGTACACTTCAGGTGGAACTGTCAAAATCTTCAAAATGAGCAAAAGCACAATGAAATTAATGTTGGAATCATCTTCAAGTTGCTAAAATACACTAATGACAGCAAAAAGTTTGAGTCTACAACATTTAGTTAAGGTGTGAGAGCCAAAATGAACTTTGTATTGCTGTAAACGCGTTTTCAGCACCTGAATGTACACTTCAGGTGAAACTGTCAAAATCTTCAAAATGAGCAAAAGCACAATGAAATTAATGTTGGAATCATCTTCAAGTTGCTAAAATACACTAATGACAGCAAAACGTTTTAGTCTACAACATTTAGTTAAGGTGTGAGAGCCAAAATGAACTTTGTATTGCTTTAAACGCGTTTTCAGCACCTGATTGTACACTTCAGGTGAAAATGTCAAAATCTTCAAAATGAGCAAAAGCACAATGAAATTAATGCTGGAATCATCTTCAAGTTGCTAAAATACACTAATGACAGCAAAAAGTTTGAGTCTACAACATTTAGTTAAGGTGTGAGAGCCAAAATGAACTTTGTATTGCTTTAAATGCATTTTCAGCCCGATAGTACACTTCAGGTGGAACTGTCAAAATCTTCAAAATGAGCAAAAGCACAATGAAATTAATGTTGGAATCATCTTCAAGTTGCTAAAATACACTAATGACAGCAAAAAGTTTGAGTCTACAACATTTAGTTAAGGTGTGAGAGCCAAAATGAACTTTGTATTGCTGTAAACGCGTTTTCAGCACCTGAATGTACACTTCAGGTGAAACTGTCAAAATCTTCAAAATGAGCAAAAGCACAATGAAATTAATGTTGGAATCATCTTCAAGTTGCTAAAATACACTAATGACAGCAAAACGTTTTAGTCTACAACATTTAGTTAAGGTGTGAGAGCCAAAATGAACTTTGTATTGCTTTAAACGCGTTTTCAGCACCTGATTGTACACTTCAGGTGAAAATGTCAAAATCTTCAAAATGAGCAAAAGCACAATGAAATTAATGCTGGAATCATCTTCAAGTTGCTAAAATACACTAATGACAGCAAAAAGTTTGAGTCTACAACATTTAGTTAAGGTGTGAGAGCCAAAATGAACTTTGTATTGCTTTAAATGCATTTTCAGCCCGATAGTACACTTCAGGTGGAACTGTCAAAATCTTCAAAATGAGCAAAAGCACAATGAAATTAATGTTGGAATCATCTTCAAGTTGCTAAAATACACTAATGACAGCAAAAAGTTTGAGTCTACAACATTTAGTTAAGGTGTGAGAGCCAAAATGAACTTTGTATTGCTGTAAACGCGTTTTCAGCACCTGAATGTACACTTCAGGTGAAACTGTCAAAATCTTCAAAATGAGCAAAAGCACAATGAAATTAATGCTGGAATCATCTTCAAGTTGCTAAAATACACTAATGACAGCAAAAAGTTTGAGTCTACAACATTTAGTTAAGGTGTGAGAGCCAAAATGAACTTTGTATTGCTTTAAATGCATTTTCAGCCCGATAGTACACTTCAGGTGGAACTGTCAAAATCTTCAAAATGAGCAAAAGCACAATGAAATTAATGTTGGAATCATCTTCAAGTTGCTAAAATACACTAATGACAGCAAAAAGTTTGAGTCTACAACATTTAGTTAAGGTGTGAGAGCCAAAATGAACTTTGTATTGCTGTAAACGCGTTTTCAGCACCTGAATGTACACTTCAGGTGAAACTGTCAAAATCTTCAAAATGAGCAAAAGCACAATGAAATTAATGTTGGAATCATCTTCAAGTTGCTAAAATACACTAATGACAGCAAAACGTTTTAGTCTACAACATTTAGTTAAGGTGTGAGAGCCAAAATGAACTTTGTATTGCTTTAAACGCGTTTTCAGCACCTGATTGTACACTTCAGGTGAAAATGTCAAAATCTTCAAAATGAGCAAAAGCACAATGAAATTAATGCTGGAATCATCTTCAAGTTGCTAAAATACACTAATGACAGCAAAAAGTTTGAGTCTACAACATTTAGTTAAGGTGTGAGAGCCAAAATGAACTTTGTATTGCTTTAAATGCATTTTCAGCCCGATAGTACACTTCAGGTGGAACTGTCAAAATCTTCAAAATGAGCAAAAGCACAATGAAATTAATGTTGGAATCATCTTCAAGTTGCTAAAATACACTAATGACAGCAAAAAGTTTGAGTCTACAACATTTAGTTAAGGTGTGAGAGCCAAAATGAACTTTGTATTGCTGTAAACGCGTTTTCAGCACCTGAATGTACACTTCAGGTGAAACTGTCAAAATCTTCAAAATGAGCAAAAGCACAATGAAATTAATGTTGGAATCATCTTCAAGTTGCTAAAATACACTAATGACAGCAAAACGTTTTAGTCTACAACATTTAGTTAAGGTGTGAGAGCCAAAATGAACTTTGTATTGCTTTAAACGCGTTTTCAGCACCTGATTGTACACTTCAGGTGAAAATGTCAAAATCTTCAAAATGAGCAAAAGCACAATGAAATTAATGCTGGAATCATCTTCAAGTTGCTAAAATACACTAATGACAGCAAAAAGTTTGAGTCTACAACATTTAGTTAAGGTGTGAGAGCCAAAATGAACTTTATATTGCTTTAAATGCATTTTCAGCCCGATAGTACACTTCAGAGGAAACTGTCAAAATCTTCAAAATGAGCAAAAGCACAATGAAATTAATGCTGGAATCATCTTCAAGTTGCTAAAATACACTAATGACAGCAAAAAGTTTTAGTCTACAACATTTAGTTAAGGTGTGAGAGCCAAAATTAACTTTTTATTGCTTTAAACGCGTTTTCAGCCCTTGATTGTACACTTCAGGTGAAACTGTCAAAATCTTCAAAATGAGCAAAAGCACAATGAAATTAATGCTGGAATCATCTTCAAGTTGCTAAAATACACTAATGACAGCAAAAAGTTTGAGTCTACAACATTTAGTTAATGTGTGAGAGCCAAAATGAACTTTGTATTGCTTTAAATGCATTTTCAGCCGGATTGGACACTTCAGGTGAAAGTGTCAAAATCTTCAAAATGAGCAAAAGCACAATGAAATTAATGCTGGAATCATCTTCAATATGCTAAAATACACTAATGACAGCAAAAAGTTTGAGTCTACAACATTTAGTTAAGGTGTGAGAGCCAAAATGAACTTTGTATTGCTTTAAATGCATTATCAGGCCGATTGTACACTTCAGGTGAAACTGTCAAAATCTTCAAAATGAGCAAAAGCACAATGAAATGAATGCTGGAATCATCTTCAAGTTGCTAAAATACACTAATGACAGCAAAAAGTTTGAGTCTACAACATTTAGTTAAGGTGTGAGATCCTAAATGAACTTTTCATTGCTTTAAACGCGTTTTCAGCCCTTGATTGTACAATTCAGGTGAAACTGTCAAAATCTTCAAAATGAGCAAAAGCACAATGAAATTAATGCTGGAAACATCTTCAAGTTGCTAAAATACACTAATGACAGCAAAAAGTTTGAGTCTACAACATTTAGTTAAGGTGTGAGAGCCAAAATGAACTTTGTATTGCTGTAAACGCGTTTTCAGCACCTGAATGTACACTTCAGGTGAAACTGTCAAAATCTTCAAAATGAGCAAAAGCATAATGAAATTAATGCTGGAATCATCTTCAAGTTGCTAAAATACACTAATGACAGCAAAAAGTTTGAGTCTACAACATTTAGTTAAGGTGTGAGAGCCAAAATGAACTTTGTATTGCTTTAAATGCATTTTCAGCCCGATAGTACACTTCAGGTGGAACTGTCAAAATCTTCAAAATGAGCAAAAGCACAATGAAATTAATGTTGGAATCATCTTCAAGTTGCTAAAATACACTAATGACAGCAAAAAGTTTGAGTCTACAACATTTAGTTAAGGTGTGAGAGCCAAAATGAACTTTGTATTGCTGTAAACGCGTTTTCAGCACCTGAATGTACACTTCAGGTGAAACTGTCAAAATCTTCAAAATGAGCAAAAGCACAATGAAATTAATGCTGGAATCATCTTCAAGTTGCTAAAATACACTAATGACAGCAAAAAGTTTGAGTCTACAACATTTAGTTAAGGTGTGAGAGCCAAAATGAACTTTGTATTGCTTTAAATGCATTTTCAGCCCGATAGTACACTTCAGGTGAAACTGTCAAAATCTTCAAAATGAGCAAAAGCACAATGAAATTAATGCTGGAATCATCTTCAAGTTGCTAAAATACACTAATGACAGCAAAAAGTTTGAGTCTACAACATTTAGTTAAGGTGTGAGAGCCAAAATGAACTTTATATTGCTTTAAATGGATTTTCAGCCCGATAGTACACTTCAGGTGAAACTGTCAAAATCTTCAAAATGAGCAAAAGCACAATGAAATTAATGCTGGAATCATCTTCAAGTTGCTAAAATACACTAATGACAGCAAAAAGTTTTAGTCTACAACATTTAGTTAAGGTGTGAGAGCCAAAATGAACTTTGTATTGCTGTAAACGCGTTTTCAGCACCTGATTGTACACTTCAGGTGAAAATGTCAAAATCTTCAAAATGAGCAAAAGCACAATGAAATTAATGTTGGAATCATCTTCAAGTTGCTAAAATACACTAATGACAGCAAAAAGTTTGAGTCTACAACATTTAGTTAAGTTGTGAGAGCCTAAATTAACTTTTTATTGCTTTAAACGCGTTTTCAGCCCTTGATTGTACACTTCAGGTGAAACTGTCAAAATCTTCAAAATGAGCAAAAGCACAATGAAATTAATGCTGGAATCATCTTCAAGTTGCTAAAATACACTAATGACAGCAAAAAGTTTGAGTCTACAACATTTAGTTAAGGTGTGAGAGCCAAAATGAACTTTGTATTGCTTTAAATGCATTTTCAGCCCGATAGTACACTTCAGGTGAAAGTGTCAAAATCTTCAAAATGAGCAAAAGCACAATGAAATTAATGCTGGAATCATCTTCAATATGCTAAAATACACTAATGACAGCAAAAAGTTTGAGTCTACAACATTTAGTTAAGGTGTGAGAGCCAAAATGAACTTTATATTGCTTTAAATGCATTTTCAGCCCGATAGTACACTTCAGGTGAAACTGTCAAAATCTTCAAAATGAGCAAAAGCACAATGAAATTAATGCTGGAATCATCTTCAAGTTGCTAAAATACACTAATGACAGCAAAAAGTTTGAGTCTACAACATTTAGTTAAGGTGTGAGAGCCAAAATGAACTTTGTATTGCTTTAAATGCATTTTCAGCCGGATTGGACACTTCAGGTGAAAGTGTCAAAATCTTCAAAATGAGCAAAAGCACAATGAAATTAATGCTGGAATCATCTTCAATATGCTAAAATACACTAATGACAGCAAAAAGTTTGAGTCTACAACATTTAGTTAAGGTGTGAGAGCCAAAATGAACTTTGTATTGCTTTAAATGCATTATCAGGCCGATTGTACACTTCAGGTGAAACTGTCAAAATCTTCAAAATGAGCAAAAGCACAATGAAATTAATGCTGGAATCATCTTCAAGTTGCTAAAATACACTAATGACAGCAAAAAGTTTGAGTCTACAATATTTAGTTAAGGTGTGAGAGCCAAAATGAACTTTGTATTGCTTTAAAATTCATTTTCAGCCCGATTGTACACTTCAGGTGAAACTGTCAAAATCTTCAAAATGAGCAAAAGCACAATGAAATTAATGTTGGAATCATCTTCAAGTTGCTAAAATACACTAATGACAGCAAAAAGTTTGAGTCTACAACATTTAGTTGAGGTGTGAGAGCCTAAATGAACTTTGTATTGCTTTAAATGCATTTTCAGCCCGATTGTACACTTCAGGTGAAACTGTCAAAATCTTAAAAATGAGCAAAAGCACAATGAAATTAATGTTGGAATCATCTTCAAGTTGCTAAAATACACTAATGACAGCAAAAAGTTTGAGTCTACAACATTTAGTTAAGGTGTGAGATCCTAAATGAACTTTTCATTGCTTTAAACGCGTTTTCAGCCCTTGATTGTACAATTCAGGTGAAACTGTCAAAATCTTCAAAATGAGCAAAAGCACAATGAAATTAATGCTGGAATCATCTTCAAGTTGCTAAAATACACTAATGACAGCAACAAGTTTGAGTCTACAACATTTAGTTAAGGTGTGAGAGCCTAAATTAACTTTGTATTGCTTTAAACGCGTTTTCAGCACCTGATTGTACACTTCAGGTGAAAATGTCAAAATCTTCAAAATGAGCAAAAGCACAATAAAATTAATGCTGGAATCATCTTCAAGTTGCTAAAATACACTAATGACAGCAAAAAGTTTGAGTCTACAACATTTATTTAAGGTGTGAGAGCCAAAATTAACTTTGTATTGCTTTAAAATTCATTTTCAGCCCGATTGTACACTTCAGGTGAAACTGTCAAAATCTTAAAAATGAGCAAAAGCACAATGAAATTAATGTTGGAATCATCTTCAAGTTGCTAAAATACACTAATGACAGCAAAAAGTTTGAGTCTACAACATTTAGTTAAGTTGTGAGAGCCTAAATTAACTTTTTATTGCTTTAAACGCGTTTTCAGCCCTTGATTGTACACTTCAGGTGAAACTGTCAAAATCTTCAAAATGAGCAAAAGCACAATGAAATTAATGCTGGAATCATCTTCAAGTTGCTAAAATACACTAATGACAGCAAAAAGTTTGAGTCTACAACATTTAGTTAAGGTGTGAGAGCCAAAATGAACTTTGTATTGCTTTAAATGCATTTTCAGCCGGATTGGACACTTCAGGTGAAAGTGTCAAAATTTTCAAAATGAGCAAAAGCACAATGAAATTAATGCTGGAATCATCTTCAAGTAGCTAAAATACACTAATGACATTAAAAAGTTTGAGTCTACAACATTTAGTTAAGGTGTGAGAGCCAAAATGAACTTTGTATTGCTGTAAACGCGTTTTCAGCACCTGATTGTACACTTCAGGTGAAACTGTCAAAATCTTCAAAATGAGCAAAAGCACAATGAAATTAATGCTGGAATCATCTTCAAGTTGCTAAAATACACTAATGACAGCAAAAAGTTTGAGTCTACAACATTTAGTTAAGGTGTGAGAGCCAAAATGAACTTTGTATTGCTTTAAATGCATTTTCAGCCGGATTGGACACTTCAGGTGAAAGTGTCAAAATCTTCAAAATGAGCAAAAGCACAATGAAATTAATGCTGGAATCATCTTCAATATGCTAAAATACACTAATGACAGCAAAAAGTTTGAGTCTACAACATTTAGTTAAGGTGTGAGAGCCAAAATGAACTTTGTATTGCTTTAAATGCATTATCAGGCCGATTGTACACTTCAGGTGAAACTGTCAAAATCTTCAAAATGAGCAAAAGCACAATGAAATGAATGCTGGAATCATCTTCAAGTTGCTAAAATACACTAATGACAGCAAAAAGTTTGAGTCTACAACATTTAGTTAAGGTGTGAGAGCCAAAATGAACTTTATATTGCTTTAAATGCATTTTCAGCCCGATAGTACACTTCAGGTGAAACTGTCAAAATCTTCAAAATGAGCAAAAGCACAATGAAATTAATGCTGGAATCATCTTCAAGTTGCTAAAATACACTAATGACAGCAAAAAGTTTTAGTCTACAACATTTAGTTAAGGTGTGAGAGCCAAAATGAACTTTGTATTGCTGTAAACGCGTTTTCAGCACCTGATTGTACACTTCAGGTGAAAATGTCAAAATCTTCAAAATGTGCAAAAGCACAATGAAATTAATGCTGGAATCATCTTCAAGTTGCTAAAATACACTAATGACAGCAAAAAGTTTGAGTCTACAACATTTAGTTAAGGTGTGAGAGCCAAAATTAACTTTGTATTGCTTTAAAATTCATTTTCAGCCCGATTGTACACTTCAGGTGAAACTGTCAAAATCTTCAAAATGAGCAAAAGCACAATGAAATTAATGCTGGAATCATCTTCAAGTTGCTAAAATACACTAATGACAGCAACAAGTTTGAGTCTACAACATTTAGTTAAGGTGTGAGAGCCTAAATTACCTTTGCATTGCTTTAAACGCGTTTTCAGCCCCTGATTGTACACTTCAGGTGAAACTGTCAAAATCTTCAAAATGAGCAAAAGCACAATGAAATTAATGCTGGAATCATCTTCAAGTTGCTAAAATACACTAATGACAGCAAAAAGTTTGAGTCTACAACATTTAGTTAAGGTGTGAGAGCCAAAATGAACTTTGTATTGCTTTAAATGCATTTTCAGCCCAATAGTACACTTCAGGTGAAACTGTCAAAATCTTCAAAATGAGCAAAAGCACAATGAAATTAATGTTGGAATCATCTTCAAGTTGCTAAAATACACTAATGACAGCAAAAAAATTGAGTCTACAACATTTAGTTAAGGTGTGAGAGCCAAAATGAACTTTGTATTGCTTTAAATGCATTTTCAGCCCGATAGTACACTTCAGGTGAAACTGTCAAAATCTTCAAAATGAGCAAAAGCACAATGAAATAATGCTGGAATCATCTTCAAGTTGCTAAAATACACTAATGACAGCAAAAAGTTTGAGTCTACAACATTTAGTTAAGGTGTGAGAGCCAAAATGAACTTTGTATTGCTTTAAATGCATTTTCAGCCCGATAGTACACTTCAGGTGAAACTGTCAAAATCTTCAAAATGAAAAAAAGCACAATGAAATTAATGCTGGAATCATCTTCAAGTTGCTAAAATACACTAATAACAGCAAAAAGTTTGAGTCTACAACATTTAGTTAAGGTGTGAGAGCCAAAATGAACTTTGTATTGCTTTAAATGCATTTTCAGCCCGATTGTACACTTCAGGTGAAACTGTCAAAATCTTAAAAATGAGCAAAAGCACAATGAAATTAATGTTGGAATCATCTTCAAGTTGCTAAAATACACTAATGACAGCAAAAAGTTTTAGTCTACAACATTTAGTTAAGGTGTGAGAGCCAAAATGAACTTTGTATTGCTGTAAACGCGTTTTCAGCACCTGATTGTACACTTCAGGTGAAAATGTCAAAATCTTCAAAATCAGCAAAAGCACAATAAAATTAATGCTGGAATCATCTTCAAGTTGCTAAAATACACTAATGACAGCAAAAAGTTTGAGTCTACAACATTTAGTTAAGGTGTGAGAGCCTAAATTAACTTTGTATTGCTTTAAACGCGTTTTCAGCCCTTGATTGTACACTTCAGGTGAAACTGTCAAAATCTTCAAAATGAGCAAAAGCACAATGAAATTAATGCTGGAATCATCTTCAAGTTGCTAAAATACACTAATGACAGCAAAAAGTTTGAGTCTACAACATTTAGTTAAGGTGTGAGAGCCAAAATGAACTTTGTATTGCTTTAAATGCATTTTCAGCCGGATTGGACACTTCAGGTGAAAGTGTCAAAATCTTCAAAATGAGCAAAAGCACAATGAAATTAATGCTGGAATCATCTTCAATATGCTAAAATACACTAATGACAGCAAAAAGTTTGAGTCTACAACATTTAGTTAAGGTGTGAGAGCCAAAATGAACTTTGTATTGCTTTAAATGCATTATCAGGCCGATTGTACACTTCAGGTGAAACTGTCAAAATCTTCAAAATGAGCAAAAGCACAATGAAATGAATGCTGGAATCATCTTCAAGTTGCTAAAATACACTAATGACAGCAAAAAGTTTGAGTCTACAACATTTAGTTAAGGTGTGAGAGCCAAAATGAACTTTGTATTGCTTTAAATGCATTATCAGGCCGATTGTACACTTCAGGTGAAACTGTCAAATTCTTCAAAATGAGCAAAAGCACAATGAAATTAATGCTGGAAACATCTTCAAGTTGCTAAAATACACTAATGACAGCAAAAAGTTTGAGTCTACAACATTTAGTTAAGGTGTGAGAGCCAAAATGAACTTTGTATTGCTTTAAATGCATTTTCAGCCGGATTGGACACTTCAGGTGAAAGTGTCAAAATCTTCAAAATGAGCAAAAGCACAATGAAATTAATGCTGGAATCATCTTCAATATGCTAAAATACACTAATGACAGCAAAAAGTTTGAGTCTACAACATTTAGTTAAGGTGTGAGAGCCAAAATGAACTTTGTATTGCTTTAAATGCATTATCAGGCCGATTGTACACTTCAGGTGAAACTGTCAAAATCTTCAAAATGAGCAAAAGCACAATGAAATGAATGCTGGAATCATCTTCAAGTTGCTAAAATACACTAATGACAGCAAAAAGTTTGAGTCTACAACATTTAGTTAAGGTGTGAGATCCTAAATGAACTTTTCATTGCTTTAAACGCGTTTTCAGCCCTTGATTGTACAATTCAGGTGAAACTTTCAAAATCTTCAAAATGAGCAAAAGCACAATGAAATTAATGCTGGAATCATCTTCAAGTTGCTAAAATACACTAATGACAGCAACAAGTTTGAGTCTACAACATTTAGTTAAGGTGTGAGAGCCAAAATGAACTTTGTATTGCTTTAAAATTCATTTTCAGCCCGATTGTACACTTCAGGTGAAACTGTCAAAATCTTCAAAATGAGCAAAAGCACAATGAAATTAATGTTGGAATCATCTTCAAGTTGCTAAAATACACTAATGACAGCAAAAAGTTTGAGTCTACAACATTTAGTTGAGGTGTGAGAGCCTAAATGAACTTTGTATTGCTTTAAATGCATTTTCAGCCCGATTGTACACTTCAGGTGAAACTGTCAAAATCTTAAAAATGAGCAAAAGCACAATGAAATTAATGTTGGAATCATCTTCAAGTTGCTAAAATACACTAATGACAGCAAAAAGTTTTAGTCTACAACATTTAGTTAAGGTGTGAGAGCCAAAATGAACTTTGTATTGCTGTAAACGCGTTTTCAGCACCTGATTGTACACTTCAGGTGAAAATGTCAAAATCTTCAAAATGAGCAAAAGCACAATAAAATTAATGCTGGAATCATCTTCAAGTTGCTAAAATACACTAATGACAGCAAAAAGTTTGAGTCTACAACATTTAGTTAAGGTGTGAGAGCCTAAATTAACTTTGTATTGCTTTAAACGCGTTTTCAGCCCTTGATTGTACACTTCAGGTGAAACTGTCAAAATCTTCAAAATGAGCAAAAGCACAATGAAATTAATGCTGGAATCATCTTCAAGTTGCTAAAATACACTAATGACAGCAAAAAGTTTGAGTCTACAACATTTAGTTAAGGTGTGAGAGCCAAAATGAACTTTGTATTGCTTTAAATGCATTTTCAGCCGGATTGGACACTTCAGGTGAAAGTGTCAAAATCTTCAAAATGAGCAAAAGCACAATGAAATTAATGCTGGAATCATCTTCAATATGCTAAAATACACTAATGACAGCAAAAAGTTTGAGTCTACAACATTTAGTTAAGGTGTGAGAGCCAAAATGAACTTTGTATTGCTTTAAATGCATTATCAGGCCGATTGTACACTTCAGGTGAAACTGTCAAAATCTTCAAAATGAGCAAAAGCACAATGAAATTAATGCTGGAATCATCTTCAAGTTGCTAAAATACACTAATGACAGCAACAAGTTTGAGTCTACAACATTTAGTTAAGGTGTGAGAGCCTAAATTAACTTTGTATTGCTTTAAACGCGTTTTCAGCCCCTGATTGTACACTTCAGGTGAAACTGTCAAAATCTTCAAAATGAGCAAAAGCACAATAAAATTAATGCTGGAATCATCTTCAAGTTGCTAAAATACACTAATGACAGCAAAAAGTTTGAGTCTACAACATTTAGTTGAGGTGTGAGAGCCTAAATGAACTTTGTATTGCTTTAAATGCATTTTCAGCCCGATTGTACACTTCAGGTGAAACTGTCAAAATCTTAAAAATGAGCAAAAGCACAATGAAATTAATGTTGGAATCATCTTCAAGTTGCTAAAATACACTAATGACAGCAAAAAGTTTGAGTCTACAACATTTAGTTAAGGTGTGAGATCCTAAATGAACTTTTCATTGCTTTAAACGCGTTTTCAGCCCTTGATTGTACAATTCAGGTGAAACTGTCAAAATCTTCAAAATGAGCAAAAGCACAATGAAATTAATGCTGGAATCATCTTCAAGTTGCTAAAATACACTAATGACAGCAACAAGTTTGAGTCTACAACATTTAGTTAAGGTGTGAGAGCCTAAATTAACTTTGTATTGCTTTAAACGCGTTTTCAGCACCTGATTGTACACTTCAGGTGAAAATGTCAAAATCTTCAAAATGAGCAAAAGCACAATAAAATTAATGCTGGAATCATCTTCAAGTTGCTAAAATACACTAATGACAGCAAAAAGTTTGAGTCTACAACATTTAGTTAAGGTGTGAGAGCCAAAATTAACTTTGTATTGCTTTAAAATTCATTTTCAGCCCGATTGTACACTTCAGGTGAAACTGTCAAAATCTTAAAAATGAGCAAAAGCACAATGAAATTAATGTTGGAATCATCTTCAAGTTGCTAAAATACACTAATGACAGCAAAAAGTTTGAGTCTACAACATTTAGTTAAGTTGTGAGAGCCTAAATTAACTTTTTATTGCTTTAAACGCGTTTTCAGCCCTTGATTGTACACTTCAGGTGAAACTGTCAAAATCTTCAAAATGAGCAAAAGCACAATGAAATTAATGCTGGAATCATCTTCAAGTTGCTAAAATACACTAATGACAGCAAAAAGTTTGAGTCTACAACATTTAGTTAAGGTGTGAGAGCCAAAATGAACTTTGTATTGCTTTAAATGCATTTTCAGCCGGATTGGACACTTCAGGTGAAAGTGTCAAAATCTTCAAAATGAGCAAAAGCACAATGAAATTAATGCTGGAATCATCTTCAATATGCTAAAATACACTAATGACAGCAAAAAGTTTGAGTCTACAACATTTAGTTAAGGTGTGAGAGCCAAAATGAACTTTGTATTGCTTTAAATGCATTATCAGGCCGATTGTACACTTCAGGTGAAACTGTCAAAATCTTCAAAATGAGCAAAAGCACAATGAAATTAATGCTGGAATCATCTTCAAGTTGCTAAAATACACTAATGACAGCAACAAGTTTGAGTCTACAACATTTAGTTAAGGTGTGAGAGCCTAAATTAACTTTGTATTGCTTTAAACGCGTTTTCAGCCCCTGATTGTACACTTCAGGTGAAACTGTCAAAATCTTCAAAATGAGCAAAAGCACAATAAAATTAATGCTGGAATCATCTTCAAGTTGCTAAAATACACTAATGACAGCAAAAAGTTTGAGTCTACAACATTTAGTTGAGGTGTGAGAGCCTAAATGAACTTTGTATTGCTTTAAATGCATTTTCAGCCCGATTGTACACTTCAGGTGAAACTGTCAAAATCTTAAAAATGAGCAAAAGCACAATGAAATTAATGTTGGAATCATCTTCAAGTTGCTAAAATACACTAATGACAGCAAAAAGTTTGAGTCTACAACATTTAGTTAAAGTGTGAGATCCTAAATGAACTTTTCATTGCTTTAAACGCGTTTTCAGCCCTTGATTGTACAATTCAGGTGAAACTGTCAAAATCTTCAAAATGAGCAAAAGCACAATGAAATTAATGCTGGAATCATCTTCAAGTTGCTAAAATACACTAATGACAGCAACAAGTTTGAGTCTACAACATTTAGTTAAGGTGTGAGAGCCTAAATTAACTTTGTATTGCTTTAAACGCGTTTTCAGCACCTGATTGTACACTTCAGGTGAAAATGTCAAAATCTTCAAAATGAGCAAAAGCACAATAAAATTAATGCTGGAATCATCTTCAAGTTGCTAAAATACACTAATGACAGCAAAAAGTTTGAGTCTACAACATTTAGTTAAGGTGTGAGAGCCAAAATTAACTTTGTATTGCTTTAAAATTCATTTTCAGCCCGATTGTACACTTCAGGTGAAACTGTCAAAATCTTAAAAATGAGCAAAAGCACAATGAAATTAATGTTGGAATCATCTTCAAGTTGCTAAAATACACTAATGACAGCAAAAAGTTTGAGTCTACAACATTTAGTTAAGTTGTGAGAGCCTAAATTAACTTTTTATTGCTTTAAACGCGTTTTCAGCCCTTGATTGTACACTTCAGGTGAAACTGTCAAAATCTTCAAAATGAGCAAAAGCACAATGAAATTAATGCTGGAATCATCTTCAAGTTGCTAAAATACACTAATGACAGCAAAAAGTTTGAGTCTACAACATTTAGTTAAGGTGTGAGAGCCAAAATGAACTTTGTATTGCTTTAAATGCATTTTCAGCCGGATTGGACACTTCAGGTGAAAGTGTCAAAATTTTCAAAATGAGCAAAAGCACAATGAAATTAATGCTGGAATCATCTTCAAGTAGCTAAAATACACTAATGACATTAAAAAGTTTGAGTCTACAACATTTAGTTAAGGTGTGAGAGCCAAAATGAACTTTGTATTGCTGTAAACGCGTTTTCAGCACCTGATTGTACACTTCAGGTGAAACTGTCAAAATCTTCAAAATGAGCAAAAGCACAATGAAATTAATGCTGGAATCATCTTCAAGTTGCTAAAATACACTAATGACAGCAAAAAGTTTGAGTCTACAACATTTAGTTAAGGTGTGAGAGCCAAAATGAACTTTGTATTGCTTTAAATGCATTTTCAGCCGGATTGGACACTTCAGGTGAAAGTGTCAAAATCTTCAAAATGAGCAAAAGCACAATGAAATTAATGCTGGAATCATCTTCAATATGCTAAAATACACTAATGACAGCAAAAAGTTTGAGTCTACAACATTTAGTTAAGGTGTGAGAGCCAAAATGAACTTTGTATTGCTTTAAATGCATTATCAGGCCGATTGTACACTTCAGGTGAAACTGTCAAAATCTTCAAAATGAGCAAAAGCACAATGAAATGAATGCTGGAATCATCTTCAAGTTGCTAAAATACACTAATGACAGCAAAAAGTTTGAGTCTACAACATTTAGTTAAGGTGTGAGAGCCAAAATGAACTTTATATTGCTTTAAATGCATTTTCAGCCCGATAGTACACTTCAGGTGAAACTGTCAAAATCTTCAAAATGAGCAAAAGCACAATGAAATTAATGCTGGAATCATCTTCAAGTTGCTAAAATACACTAATGACAGCAAAAAGTTTTAGTCTACAACATTTAGTTAAGGTGTGAGAGCCAAAATGAACTTTGTATTGCTGTAAACGCGTTTTCAGCACCTGATTGTACACTTCAGGTGAAAATGTCAAAATCTTCAAAATGTGCAAAAGCACAATGAAATTAATGCTGGAATCATCTTCAAGTTGCTAAAATACACTAATGACAGCAAAAAGTTTGAGTCTACAACATTTAGTTAAGGTGTGAGAGCCAAAATTAACTTTGTATTGCTTTAAAATTCATTTTCAGCCCGATTGTACACTTCAGGTGAAACTGTCAAAATCTTCAAAATGAGCAAAAGCACAATGAAATTAATGCTGGAATCATCTTCAAGTTGCTAAAATACACTAATGACAGCAACAAGTTTGAGTCTACAACATTTAGTTAAGGTGTGAGAGCCTAAATTACCTTTGCATTGCTTTAAACGCGTTTTCAGCCCCTGATTGTACACTTCAGGTGAAACTGTCAAAATCTTCAAAATGAGCAAAAGCACAATGAAATTAATGCTGGAATCATCTTCAAGTTGCTAAAATACACTAATGACAGCAAAAAGTTTGAGTCTACAACATTTAGTTAAGGTGTGAGAGCCAAAATGAACTTTGTATTGCTTTAAATGCATTTTCAGCCCGATAGTACACTTCAGGTGAAACTGTCAAAATCTTCAAAATGAGCAAAAGCACAATGAAATTAATGTTGGAATCATCTTCAAGTTGCTAAAATACACTAATGACAGCAAAAAAATTGAGTCTACAACATTTAGTTAAGGTGTGAGAGCCAAAATGAACTTTGTATTGCTTTAAATGCATTTTCAGCCCGATAGTACACTTCAGGTGAAACTGTCAAAATCTTCAAAATGAGCAAAAGCACAATGAAATAATGCTGGAATCATCTTCAAGTTGCTAAAATACACTAATGACAGCAAAAAGTTTGAGTCTACAACATTTAGTTAAGGTGTGAGAGCCAAAATGAACTTTGTATTGCTTTAAATGCATTTTCAGCCCGATAGTACACTTCAGGTGAAACTGTCAAAATCTTCAAAATGAAAAAAAGCACAATGAAATTAATGCTGGAATCATCTTCAAGTTGCTAAAATACACTAATAACAGCAAAAAGTTTGAGTCTACAACATTTAGTTAAGGTGTGAGAGCCAAAATGAACTTTGTATTGCTTTAAATGCATTTTCAGCCCGATAGTACACTTCAGGTGAAACTGTCAAAATCTTCAAAATGAGCAAAAGCACAATGAAATTAATGTTGGAATCATCTTCAAGTTGCTAAAATACACTAATGACAGCAAAAAGTTTTAGTCAACAACATTTAGTTAAGGTGTGAGAGCCAAAATGAACTTTGTATTGCTTTAAACGCGTTTTCAGCACCTGATTGTACACTTCAGGTGAAAATGTCAAAATCTTCAAAATGAGCAAAAGCACAATGAAATTAATGCTGGAATCATCTTCAAGTTGCTAAAATACACTAATGACAGCAAAAAGTTTGAGTCTACAACATTTAGTTAAGGTGTGAGAGCCAAAATGAACTTTATATTGCTTTAAATGCATTTTCAGCCCGATAGTACACTTCAGGTGAAACTGTCAAAATCTTCAAAATGAGCAAAAGCACAATGAAATTAATGCTGGAATCATCTTCAAGTTGCTAAAATACACTAATGACAGCAAAAAGTTTTAGTCTACAACATTTAGTTAAGGTGTGAGAGCCAAAATGAACTTTGTATTGCTTTAAATGCATTTTCAGCCGGATTGGACACTTCAGGTGAAAGTGTCAAAATCTTCAAAATGAGCAAAAGCACAATGAAATTAATGCTGGAATCATCTTCAATATGCTAAAATACACTAATGACAGCAAAAAGTTTGAGTCTACAACATTTAGTTAAGGTGTGAGAGCCAAAATGAACTTTGTATTGCTTTAAATGCATTATCAGGCCGATTGTACACTTCAGGTGAAACTGTCAAAATCTTCAAAATGAGCAAAAGCACAATGAAATGAATGCTGGAATCATCTTCAAGTTGCTAAAATACACTAATGACAGCAAAAAGTTTGAGTCTACAACATTTAGTTAAGGTGTGAGAGCCAAAATGAACTTTGTATTGCTTTAAATGCATTATCAGGCCGATTGTACACTTCAGGTGAAACTGTCAAATTCTTCAAAATGAGCAAAAGCACAATGAAATTAATGCTGGAATCATCTTCAAGTTGCTAAAATACACTAATGACAGCAAAAAGTTTGAGTCTACAACATTTAGTTAAGGTGTGAGAGCCAAAATGAACTTTGTATTGCTTTAAATGCATTATCAGGCCGATTGTACACTTCAGGTTAAACTGTCAAAATCTTCAAAATGAGCAAAAGCACAATGAAATGAATGCTGGAATCATCTTCAAGTTGCTAAAATACACTAATGACAGCAAAAAGTTTGAGTCTACAACATTTAGTTAAGGTGTGAGATCCTAAATGAACTTTTCATTGCTTTAAACGCGTTTTCAGCCCTTGATTGTACAATTCAGGTGAAACTGTCAAAATCTTCAAAATGAGCAAAAGCACAATGAAATTAATGCTGGAATCATCTTCAAGTTGCTAAAATACACTAATGACAGCAACAAGTTTGAGTCTACAACATTTAGTTAAGGTGTGAGAGCCTAAATTAACTTTGTATTGCTTTAAACGCGTTTTCAGCCCGATTGTACACTTCAGGTGAAACTGTCAAAATCTTAAAAATGAGCAAAAGCACAATGAAATTAATGTTGGAATCATCTTCAAGTTGCTAAAATACACTAATGACAGCAAAAAGTTTGAGTCTACAACATTTAGTTAAGTTGTGAGAGCCTAAATTAACTTTTTATTGCTTTAAACGCGTTTTCAGCCCTTGATTGTACACTTCAGGTGAAACTGTCAAAATCTTCAAAATGAGCAAAAGCACAATGAAATTAATGCTGGAATCATCTTCAAGTAGCTAAAATACACTAATGACAGCAAAAAGTTTGAGTCTACAACATTTAGTTAAGGTGTGAGAGCCAAAATGAACTTTGTATTGCTTTAAATGCATTTTCAGCCGGATTGGACACTTCAGGTGAAAGTGTCAAAATCTTCAAAATGAGCAAAAGCACAATGAAATTAATGCTGGAATCATCTTCAAGTAGCTAAAATACACTAATGACAGCAAAAAGTTTGAGTCTACAACATTTAGTTAAGGTGTGAGAGCCAAAATGAACTTTGTATTGCTGTAAACGCGTTTTCAGCACCTGATTGTACACTTCAGGTGAAACTGTCAAAATCTTCAAAATGAGCAAAAGCACAATGAAATTAATGCTGGAATCATCTTCAAGTTGCTAAAATACACTAATGACAGCAAAAAGTTTGAGTCTACAACATTTAGTTAAGGTGTGAGAGCCAAAATGAACTTTGTATTGCTTTAAATGCATTTTCAGCCCGATAGTACACTTCAGGTGAAACTGTCAAAATCTTCAAAATGAGCAAAAGCACAATGAAATTAATGCTGGAATCATCTTCAATATGCTAAAATACACTAATGACAGCAAAAAGTTTGAGTCTACAACATTTAGTTAAGGTGTGAGAGCCAAAATGAACTTTGTATTGCTTTAAATGCATTATCAGGCCGATTGTACACTTCAGGTGAAACTGTCAAAATCTTCAAAATGAGCAAAAGCACAATGAAATGAATGCTGGAATCATCTTCAAGTTGCTAAAATACACTAATGACAGCAAAAAGTTTGAGTCTACAACATTTAGTTAAGGTATGAGAGCCAAAATGAACTTTGTATTGCTTTAAATGCATTTTCAGCCCGATAGTACACTTCAGGTGAAACTGTCAAAATCTTCAAAATGAGCAAAAGCACAATGAAATTAATGCTGGAATCATCTTCAAGTTGCTAAAATACACTAATGACAGCAAAAAGTTTTAGTCTACAACATTTAGTTAAGGTGTGAGAGCCAAAATGAACTTTGTATTGCTGTAAACGCGTTTTCAGCACCTGATTGTACACTTCAGGTGAAAATGTCAAAATCTTCAAAATGTGCAAAAGCACAATGAAATTAATGCTGGAATCATCTTCAAGTTGCTAAAATACACTAATGACAGCAAAAAGTTTGAGTCTACAACATTTAGTTAAGGTGTGAGAGTTAAAATTAACTTTGTATTGCTTTAAAATTCATTTTCAGCCCGATTGTACACTTCAGGTGAAACTGTCAAAATCTTCAAAATGAGCAAAAGCACAGTGAAATTAATGCTGGAATCATCTTCAAGTTGCTAAAATACACTAATGACAGCAACAAGTTTGAGTCTACAACATTTAGTTAAGGTGTGAGAGCCTAAATTACCTTTGCATTGCTTTAAACGCGTTTTCAGCCCCTGATTGTACACTTCAGGTGAAACTGTCAAAATCTTCAAAATGAGCAAAAGCACAATGAAATTAATGCTGGAATCATCTTCAAGTTGCTAAAATACACTAATGACAGCAAAAAGTTTGAGTCTACAACATTTAGTTAAGGTGTGAGAGCCAAAATGAACTTTGTATTGCTTTAAATGCATTTTCAGCCGGATTGGACACTTCAGGTGAAAGTGTCAAAATCTTCAAAATGAGCTAAAGCACAATGAAATTAATGCTGGAATCATCTTCAAGTAGCTAAAATACACTAATGACAGCAAAAAGTTTGAGTCTACAACATTTAGTTAAGGTGTGAGAGCCAAAATGAACTTTGTATTGCTGTAAACGCGTTTTCAGCACCTGATTGTACACTTCAGGTGAAACTGTCAAAATCTTCAAAATGAGCAAAAGCACAATGAAATTAATGCTGGAATCATCTTCAAGTTGCTAAAATACACTAATGACAGCAAAAAGTTTGAGTCTACAACATTTAGTTAAGGTGTGAGAGCCAAAATGAACTTTGTATTGCTTTAAATGCATTTTCAGCCGGATTGGACACTTCAGGTGAAAGTGTCAAAATCTTCAAAATGAGCAAAAGCACAATGAAATTAATGCTGGAATCATCTTCAATATGCTAAAATACACTAATGACAGCAAAAAGTTTGAGTCTACAACATTTAGTTAAGGTGTGAGAGCCAAAATGAACTTTGTATTGCTTTAAATGCATTATCAGGCCGATTGTACACTTCAGGTGAAACTGTCAAAATCTTCAAAATGAGCAAAAGCACAATGAAATGAATGCTGGAATCATCTTCAAGTTGCTAAAATACACTAATGACAGCAAAAAGTTTGAGTCTACAACATTTAGTTAAGGTATGAGAGCCAAAATGAACTTTGTATTGCTTTAAATGCATTTTCAGCCCGATAGTACACTTCAGGTGAAACTGTCAAAATCTTCAAAATGAGCAAAAGCACAATGAAATTAATGCTGGAATCATCTTCAAGTTGCTAAAATACACTAATGACAGCAAAAAGTTTTAGTCTACAACATTTAGTTAAGGTGTGAGAGCCAAAATGAACTTTGTATTGCTGTAAACGCGTTTTCAGCACCTGATTGTACACTTCAGGTGAAAATGTCAAAATCTTCAAAATGTGCAAAAGCACAATGAAATTAATGCTGGAATCATCTTCAAGTTGCTAAAATACACTAATGACAGCAAAAAGTTTGAGTCTACAACATTTAGTTAAGGTGTGAGAGTTAAAATTAACTTTGTATTGCTTTAAAATTCATTTTCAGCCCGATTGTACACTTCAGGTGAAACTGTCAAAATCTTCAAAATGAGCAAAAGCACAGTGAAATTAATGCTGGAATCATCTTCAAGTTGCTAAAATACACTAATGACAGCAACAAGTTTGAGTCTACAACATTTAGTTAAGGTGTGAGAGCCTAAATTACCTTTGCATTGCTTTAAACGCGTTTTCAGCCCCTGATTGTACACTTCAGGTGAAACTGTCAAAATCTTCAAAATGAGCAAAAGCACAATGAAATTAATGCTGGAATCATCTTCAAGTTGCTAAAATACACTAATGACAGCAAAAAGTTTGAGTCTACAACATTTAGTTAAGTTGTGAGAGCCTAAATTAACTTTTTATTGCTTTAAACGCGTTTTCAGCCCTTGATTGTACACTTCAGGTGAAACTGTCAAAATCTTCAAAATGAGCAAAAGCACAATGAAATTAATGCTGGAATCATCTTCAAGTTGCTAAAATACACTAATGACAGCAAAAAGTTTGAGTCTACAACATTTAGTTAAGGTGTGAGAGCCAAAATGAACTTTGTATTGCTTTAAATGCATTTTCAGCCGGATTGGACACTTCAGGTGAAAGTGTCAAAATCTTCAAAATGAGCTAAAGCACAATGAAATTAATGCTGGAATCATCTTCAAGTAGCTAAAATACACTAATGACAGCAAAAAGTTTGAGTCTACAACATTTAGTTAAGGTGTGAGAGCCAAAATGAACTTTGTATTGCTGTAAACGCGTTTTCAGCACCTGATTGTACACTTCAGGTGAAACTGTCAAAATCTTCAAAATGAGCAAAAGCACAATGAAATTAATGCTGGAATCATCTTCAAGTTGCTAAAATACACTAATGACAGCAAAAAGTTTGAGTCTACAACATTTAGTTAAGGTGTGAGAGCCTAAATGAACTTTGTATTGCTTTAAATGCATTTTCAGCCGGATTGGACACTTCAGGTGAAAGTGTCAAAATCTTCAAAATGAGCAAAAGCACAATGAAATTAATGCTGGAATCATCTTCAATATGCTAAAATACACTAATGACAGCAAAAAGTTTGAGTCTACAACATTTAGTTAAGGTGTGAGAGCCAAAATGAACTTTGTATTGCTTTAAATGCATTATCAGGCCGATTGTACACTTCAGGTGAAACTGTCAAAATCTTCAAAATGAGCAAAAGCACAATGAAATGAATGCTGGAATCATCTTCAAGTTGCTAAAATACACTAATGACAGCAAAAAGTTTGAGTCTACAACATTTAGTTAAGGTGTGAGAGCCAAAATGAACTTTGTATTGCTTTAAATGCATTATCAGGCCGATTGTACACTTCAGGTGAAACTGTCAAATTCTTCAAAATGAGCAAAAGCACAATGAAATTAATGCTGGAATCATCTTCAAGTTGCTAAAATACACTAATGACAGCAAAAAGTTTGAGTCTACAACATTTAGTTAAGGTGTGAGAGCCAAAATGAACTTTGTATTGCTTTAAATGCATTATCAGGCCGATTGTACACTTCAGGTTAAACTGTCAAAATCTTCAAAATGAGCAAAAGCACAATGAAATGAATGCTGGAATCATCTTCAAGTTGCTAAAATACACTAATGACAGCAAAAAGTTTGAGTCTACAACATTTAGTTAAGGTGTGAGATCCTAAATGAACTTTTCATTGCTTTAAACGCGTTTTCAGCCCTTGATTGTACAATTCAGGTGAAACTGTCAAAATCTTCAAAATGAGCAAAAGCACAATGAAATTAATGCTGGAATCATCTTCAAGTTGCTAAAATACACTAATGACAGCAACAAGTTTGAGTCTACAACATTTAGTTAAGGTGTGAGAGCCTAAATTAACTTTGTATTGCTTTAAACGCGTTTTCAGCACCTGATTGTACACTTCAGGTGAAAATGTCAAAATCTTCAAAATGAGCAAAAGCACAATAAAATTAATGCTGGAATCATCTTCAAGTTGCTAAAATACACTAATGACAGCAAAAAGTTTGAGTCTACAACATTTAGTTAAGGTGTGAGAGCCAAAATTAACTTTGTATTGCTTTAAAATTCATTTTCAGCCCGATTGTACACTTCAGGTGAAACTGTCAAAATCTTAAAAATGAGCAAAAGCACAATGAAATTAATGTTGGAATCATCTTCAAGTTGCTAAAATACACTAATGACAGCAAAAAGTTTGAGTCTACAACATTTAGTTAAGTTGTGAGAGCCTAAATTAACTTTTTATTGCTTTAAACGCGTTTTCAGCCCTTGATTGTACACTTCAGGTGAAACTGTCAAAATCTTCAAAATGAGCAAAAGCACAATGAAATTAATGCTGGAATCATCTTCAAGTAGCTAAAATACACTAATGACAGCAAAAAGTTTGAGTCTACAACATTTAGTTAAGGTGTGAGAGCCAAAATGAACTTTGTATTGCTTTAAATGCATTTTCAGCCGGATTGGACACTTCAGGTGAAAGTGTCAAAATCTTCAAAATGAGCAAAAGCACAATGAAATTAATGCTGGAATCATCTTCAAGTAGCTAAAATACACTAATGACAGCAAAAAGTTTGAGTCTACAACATTTAGTTAAGGTGTGAGAGCCAAAATGAACTTTGTATTGCTGTAAACGCGTTTTCAGCACCTGATTGTACACTTCAGGTGAAACTGTCAAAATCTTCAAAATGAGCAAAAGCACAATGAAATTAATGCTGGAATCATCTTCAAGTTGCTAAAATACACTAATGACAGCAAAAAGTTTGAGTCTACAACATTTAGTTAAGGTGTGAGAGCCAAAATGAACTTTGTATTGCTTTAAATGCATTTTCAGCCCGATAGTACACTTCAGGTGAAACTGTCAAAATCTTCAAAATCAGCAAAAGCACAATGAAATTAATGCTGGAATCATCTTCAATATGCTAAAATACACTAATGACAGCAAAAAGTTTGAGTCTACAACATTTAGTTAAGGTGTGAGAGCCAAAATGAACTTTGTATTGCTTTAAATGCATTATCAGGCCGATTGTACACTTCAGGTGAAACTGTCAAAATCTTCAAAATGAGCAAAAGCACAATGAAATGAATGCTGGAATCATCTTCAAGTTGCTAAAATACACTAATGACAGCAAAAAGTTTGAGTCTACAACATTTAGTTAAGGTATGAGAGCCAAAATGAACTTTGTATTGCTTTAAATGCATTTTCAGCCCGATAGTACACTTCAGGTGAAACTGTCAAAATCTTCAAAATGAGCAAAAGCACAATGAAATTAATGCTGGAATCATCTTCAAGTTGCTAAAATACACTAATGACAGCAAAAAGTTTTAGTCTACAACATTTAGTTAAGGTGTGAGAGCCAAAATGAACTTTGTATTGCTGTAAACGCGTTTTCAGCACCTGATTGTACACTTCAGGTGAAACTGTCAAAATCTTCAAAATGAGCAAAAGCACAATGAAATTAATGCTGGAATCATCTTCAAGTTGCTAAAATACACTAATGACAGCAAAAAGTTTGAGTCTACAATATTTAGTTAAGGTCTGAGAGCCAAAATTAACTTTGTATTGCTTTAAAATTCATTTTCAGCCCGATTGTACACTTCAGGTGAAACTGTCAAAATCTTCAAAATGAGCAAAAGCACAGTGAAATTAATGCTGGAATCATCTTCAAGTTGCTAAAATACACTAATGACAGCAACAAGTTTGAGTCTACAACATTTAGTTAAGGTGTGAGAGCCTAAATTACCTTTGCATTGCTTTAAACGCGTTTTCAGCCCCTGATTGTACACTTCAGGTGAAACTGTCAAAATCTTCAAAATGAGCAAAAGCACAATGAAATTAATGCTGGAATCATCTTCAAGTTGCTAAAATACACTAATGACAGCAAAAAGTTTGAGTCTACAACATTTAGTTAAGGTGTGAGAGCCAAAATGAACTTTGTATTGCTTTAAATGCATTTTCAGCCCGATAGTACACTTCAGGTGAAACTGTCAAAATCTTCAAAATGAGCAAAAGCACAATGAAATTAATGTTGGAATCATCTTCAAGTTGCTAAAATACACTAATGACAGCAAAAAAATTGAGTCTACAACATTTAGTTAAGGTGTGAGAGCCAAAATGAACTTTGTATTGCTTTAAATGTATTTTCAGCCCGATAGTACACTTCAGGTGAAACTGTCAAAATCTTCAAAATGAGCAAAAGCACAATGAAATTAATGTTGGAATCATCTTCAAGTTGCTAAAATACACTAATGACAGCAAAAAGTTTTAGTCAACAACATTTAGTTAAGGTGTGAGAGCCAAAATGAACTTTGTATTGCTTTAAACGCGTTTTCAGCACCTGATTGTACACTTCAGGTGAAAATGTCAAAATCTTCAAAATGAGCAAAAGCACAATGAAATTAATGCTGGAATCATCTTCAAGTTGCTAAAATACACTAATGACAGCAAAAAGTTTGAGTCTACAACATTTAGTTAAGGTGTGAGAGCCAAAATGAACTTTATATTGCTTTAAATGCATTTTCAGCCCGATAGTACACTTCAGGTGAAACTGTCAAAATCTTCAAAATGAGCAAAAGCACAATGAAATTAATGCTGGAATCATCTTCAAGTTGCTAAAATACACTAATGACAGCAACAAGTTTGAGTCTACAACATTTAGTTAAGGTGTGAGAGCCTAAATTAACTTTGTATTGCTTTAAACGCGTTTTCAGCACCTGATTGTACACTTCAGGTGAAAATGTCAAAATCTTCAAAATGAGCAAAAGCACAATAAAATTAATGCTGGAATCATCTTCAAGTTGCTAAAATACACTAATGACAGCAAAAAGTTTGAGTCTACAACATTTAGTTAAGGTGTGAGAGCCAAAATTAACTTTGTATTGCTTTAAAATTCATTTTCAGCCCGATTGTACACTTCAGGTGAAACTGTCAAAATCTTAAAAATGAGCAAAAGCACAATGAAATTAATGTTGGAATCATCTTCAAGTTGCTAAAATACACTAATGACAGCAAAAAGTTTGAGTCTACAACATTTAGTTAAGTTGTGAGAGCCTAAATTAACTTTGTATTGCTTTAAAATTCATTTTCAGCCCGATTGTACACTTCAGGTGAAACTGTCAAAATCTTCAAAATGAGCAAAAGCACAGTGAAATTAATGCTGGAATCATCTTCAAGTTGCTAAAATACACTAATGACAGCAACAAGTTTGAGTCTACAACATTTAGTTAAGGTGTGAGAGCCTAAATTACCTTTGCATTGCTTTAAACGCGTTTTCAGCCCCTGATTGTACACTTCAGGTGAAACTGTCAAAATCTTCAAAATGAGCAAAAGCACAATGAAATTAATGCTGGAATCATCTTCAAGTTGCTAAAATACACTAATGACAGCAAAAAGTTTGAGTCTACAACATTTAGTTAAGGTGTGAGAGCCAAAATGAACTTTGTATTGCTTTAAATGCATTTTCAGCCCGATAGTACACTTCAGGTGAAACTGTCAAAATCTTCAAAATGAGCAAAAGCACAATGAAATTAATGTTGGAATCATCTTCAAGTTGCTAAAATACACTAATGACAGCAAAAAAATTGAGTCTACAACATTTAGTTAAGGTGTGAGAGCCAAAATGAACTTTGTATTGCTTTAAATGTATTTTCAGCCCGATAGTACACTTCAGGTGAAACTGTCAAAATCTTCAAAATGAGCAAAAGCACAATGAAATTAATGTTGGAATCATCTTCAAGTTGCTAAAATACACTAATGACAGCAAAAAGTTTTAGTCAACAACATTTAGTTAAGGTGTGAGAGCCAAAATGAACTTTGTATTGCTTTAAATGCATTTTCAGCACCTGATTGTACACTTCAGGTGAAACTGTCAAAATCTTCAAAATGAGCAAAAGCACAATGAAATTAATGCTGGAATCATCTTCAAGTTGCTAAAATACACTAATGACAGCAACAAGTTTGAGTCTACAACATTTAGTTAAGGTGTGAGAGCCTAAATTAACTTTGTATTGCTTTAAATGCATTTTCAGCCCGATAGTACACTTCAGGTGAAACTGTCAAAATCTTCAAAATGAGCAAAAGCACAATGAAATTAATGCTGGAATCATCTTCAAGTTGCTAAAATACACTAATGACAGCAACAAGTTTGAGTCTAAAACATTTAGTTAAGGTGTGAGAGCCAAAATTAACTTTGTATTGCTTTAAAATTCATTTTCAGCCCGATTGTACACTTCAGGTGAAACTGTCAAAATCTTAAAAATGAGCAAAAGCACAATGAAATTAATGTTGGAATCATCTTCAAGTTGCTAAAATACACTAATGACAGCAAAAAGTTTGAGTCTACAACATTTAGTTAAGTTGTGAGAGCCTAAATTAACTTTTTATTGCTTTAAACGCGTTTTCAGCCCTTGATTGTACACTTCAGGTGAAACTGTCAAAATCTTCAAAATGAGCAAAAGCACAATGAAATTAATGCTGGAATCATCTTCAAGTAGCTAAAATACACTAATGACAGCAAAAAGTTTGAGTCTACAACATTTAGTTAAGGTGTGAGAGCCAAAATGAACTTTGTATTGCTTTAAATGCATTTTCAGCCCGATAGTACACTTCAGGTGAAACTGTCAAAATCTTCAAAATGAGCAAAAGCACAATGAAATTAATGCTGGAATCATCTTCAAGTTGCTAAAATACACTAATGACAGCAACAAGTTTGAGTCTACAACATTTAGTTAAGGTGTGAGAGCCTAAATTAACTTTGTATTGCTTTAAACGCGTTTTCAGCACCTGATTGTACACTTCAGGTGAAAATGTCAAAATCTTCAAAATGAGCAAAAGCACAATAAAATTAATGCTGGAATCATCTTCAAGTTGCTAAAATACACTAATGACAGCAAAAAGTTTGAGTCTACAACATTTAGTTAAGGTGTGAGAGCCAAAATTAACTTTGTATTGCTTTAAAATTCATTTTCAGCCCGATTGTACACTTCAGGTGAAACTGTCAAAATCTTAAAAATGAGCAAAAGCACAATGAAATTAATGTTGGAATCATCTTCAAGTTGCTAAAATACACTAATGACAGCAAAAAGTTTGAGTCTACAACATTTAGTTAAGTTGTGAGAGCCTAAATTAACTTTGTATTGCTTTAAAATTCATTTTCAGCCCGATTGTACACTTCAGGTGAAACTGTCAAAATCTTCAAAATGAGCAAAAGCACAGTGAAATTAATGCTGGAATCATCTTCAAGTTGCTAAAATACACTAATGACAGCAACAAGTTTGAGTCTACAACATTTAGTTAAGGTGTGAGAGCCTAAATTACCTTTGCATTGCTTTAAACGCGTTTTCAGCCCCTGATTGTACACTTCAGGTGAAACTGTCAAAATCTTCAAAATGAGCAAAAGCACAATGAAATTAATGCTGGAATCATCTTCAAGTTGCTAAAATACACTAATGACAGCAAAAAGTTTGAGTCTACAACATTTAGTTAAGGTGTGAGAGCCAAAATGAACTTTGTATTGCTTTAAATGCATTTTCAGCCCGATAGTACACTTCAGGTGAAACTGTCAAAATCTTCAAAATGAGCAAAAGCACAATGAAATTAATGTTGGAATCATCTTCAAGTTGCTAAAATACACTAATGACAGCAAAAAAATTGAGTCTACAACATTTAGTTAAGGTGTGAGAGCCAAAATGAACTTTGTATTGCTTTAAATGTATTTTCAGCCCGATAGTACACTTCAGGTGAAACTGTCAAAATCTTCAAAATGAGCAAAAGCACAATGAAATTAATGTTGGAATCATCTTCAAGTTGCTAAAATACACTAATGACAGCAAAAAGTTTTAGTCAACAACATTTAGTTAAGGTGTGAGAGCCAAAATGAACTTTGTATTGCTTTAAATGCATTTTCAGCACCTGATTGTACACTTCAGGTGAAACTGTCAAAATCTTCAAAATGAGCAAAAGCACAATGAAATTAATGCTGGAATCATCTTCAAGTTGCTAAAATACACTAATGACAGCAACAAGTTTGAGTCTACAACATTTAGTTAAGGTGTGAGAGCCTAAATTAACTTTGTATTGCTTTAAATGCATTTTCAGCCCGATAGTACACTTCAGGTGAAACTGTCAAAATCTTCAAAATGAGCAAAAGCACAATGAAATTAATGCTGGAATCATCTTCAAGTTGCTAAAATACACTAATGACAGCAACAAGTTTGAGTCTAAAACATTTAGTTAAGGTGTGAGAGCCAAAATTAACTTTGTATTGCTTTAAAATTCATTTTCAGCCCGATTGTACACTTCAGGTGAAACTGTCAAAATCTTAAAAATGAGCAAAAGCACAATGAAATTAATGTTGGAATCATCTTCAAGTTGCTAAAATACACTAATGACAGCAAAAAGTTTGAGTCTACAACATTTAGTTAAGTTGTGAGAGCCTAAATTAACTTTTTATTGCTTTAAACGCGTTTTCAGCCCTTGATTGTACACTTCAGGTGAAACTGTCAAAATCTTCAAAATGAGCAAAAGCACAATGAAATTAATGCTGGAATCATCTTCAAGTAGCTAAAATACACTAATGACAGCAAAAAGTTTGAGTCTACAACATTTAGTTAAGGTGTGAGAGCCAAAATGAACTTTGTATTGCTTTAAATGCATTTTCAGCCGGATTGGACACTTCAGGTGAAAGTGTCAAAATCTTCAAAATGAGCAAAAGCACAATGAAATTAATGCTGGAATCATCTTCAAGTAGCTAAAATACACTAATGACAGCAAAAAGTTTGAGTCTACAACATTTAGTTAAGGTGTGAGAGCCAAAATGAACTTTGTATTGCTGTAAACGCGTTTTCAGCACCTGATTGTACACTTCAGGTGAAACTGTCAAAATCTTCAAAATGAGCAAAAGCACAATGAAATTAATGCTGGAATCATCTTCAAGTTGCTAAAATACACTAATGACAGCAAAAAGTTTGAGTCTACAACATTTAGTTAAGGTGTGAGAGCCAAAATGAACTTTGTATTGCTTTAAATGCATTTTCAGCCCGATAGTACACTTCAGGTGAAACTGTCAAAATCTTCAAAATGAGCAAAAGCACAATGAAATTAATGCTGGAATCATCTTCAATATGCTAAAATACACTAATGACAGCAAAAAGTTTGAGTCTACAACATTTAGTTAAGGTGTGAGAGCCAAAATGAACTTTGTATTGCTTTAAATGCATTATCAGGCCGATTGTACACTTCAGGTGAAACTGTCAAAATCTTCAAAATGAGCAAAAGCACAATGAAATGAATGCTGGAATCATCTTCAAGTTGCTAAAATACACTAATGACAGCAAAAAGTTTGAGTCTACAACATTTAGTTAAGGTATGAGAGCCAAAATGAACTTTGTATTGCTTTAAATGCATTTTCAGCCCGATAGTACACTTCAGGTGAAACTGTCAAAATCTTCAAAATGAGCAAAAGCACAATGAAATTAATGCTGGAATCATCTTCAAGTTGCTAAAATACACTAATGACAGCAAAAAGTTTTAGTCTACAACATTTAGTTAAGGTGTGAGAGCCAAAATGAACTTTGTATTGCTGTAAACGCGTTTTCAGCACCTGATTGTACACTTCAGGTGAAAATGTCAAAATCTTCAAAATGTGCAAAAGCACAATGAAATTAATGCTGGAATCATCTTCAAGTTGCTAAAATACACTAATGACAGCAAAAAGTTTGAGTCTACAACATTTAGTTAAGGTGTGAGAGCCAAAATTAACTTTGTATTGCTTTAAAATTCATTTTCAGCCCGATTGTACACTTCAGGTGAAACTGTCAAAATCTTCAAAATGAGCAAAAGCACAGTGAAATTAATGCTGGAATCATCTTCAAGTTGCTAAAATACACTAATGACAGCAACAAGTTTGAGTCTACAACATTTAGTTAAGGTGTGAGAGCCTAAATTACCTTTGCATTGCTTTAAACGCGTTTTCAGCCCCTGATTGTACACTTCAGGTGAAAATGTCAAAATCTTCAAAATGAGCAAAAGCACAATGAAATTAATGCTGGAATCATCTTCAAGTTGCTAAAATACACTAATGACAGCAAAAAGTTTGAGTCTACAACATTTAGTTAAGGTGTGAGAGCCAAAATGAACTTTATATTGCTTTAAATGCATTTTCAGCCCGATAGTACACTTCAGGTGAAACTGTCAAAATCTTCAAAATGAGCAAAAGCACAATGAAATTAATGCTGGAATCATCTTCAAGTTGCTAAAATACACTAATGACAGCAAAAAGTTTTAGTCTACAACATTTAGTTAAGGTGTGAGAGCCAAAATGAACTTTGTATTGCTTTAAATGCATTTTCAGCCGGATTGGACACTTCAGGTGAAAGTGTCAAAATCTTCAAAATGAGCAAAAGCACAATGAAATTAATGCTGGAATCATCTTCAATATGCTAAAATACACTAATGACAGCAAAAAGTTTGAGTCTACAACATTTAGTTAAGGTGTGAGAGCCAAAATGAACTTTGTATTGCTTTAAATGCATTATCAGGCCGATTGTACACTTCAGGTGAAACTGTCAAAATCTTCAAAATGAGCAAAAGCACAATGAAATGAATGCTGGAATCATCTTCAAGTTGCTAAAATACACTAATGACAGCAAAAAGTTTGAGTCTACAACATTTAGTTAAGGTATGAGAGCCAAAATGAACTTTGTATTGCTTTAAATGCATTTTCAGCCCGATAGTACACTTCAGGTGAAACTGTCAAAATCTTCAAAATGAGCAAAAGCACAATGAAATTAATGCTGGAATCATCTTCAAGTTGCTAAAATACACTAATGACAGCAAAAAGTTTGAGTCTACAACATTTAGTTAAGGTGTGAGAGCCAAAATTAACTTTGTATTGCTTTAAAATTCATTTTCAGCCCGATTGTACACTTCAGGTGAAACTGTCAAAATCTTCAAAATGAGCAAAAGCACAGTGAAATTAATGCTGGAATCATCTTCAAGTTGCTAAAATACACTAATGACAGCAACAAGTTTGAGTCTACAACATTTAGTTAAGGTGTGAGAGCCTAAATTACCTTTGCATTGCTTTAAACGCGTTTTCAGCCCCTGATTGTACACTTCAGGTGAAACTGTCAAAATCTTCAAAATGAGCAAAAGCACAATGAAATTAATGCTGGAATCATCTTCAAGTTGCTAAAATACACTAATGACAGCAAAAAGTTTGAGTCTACAACATTTAGTTAAGGTGTGAGAGCCAAAATGAACTTTGTATTGCTTTAAATGCATTTTCAGCCCGATAGTACACTTCAGGTGAAACTGTCAAAATCTTCAAAATGAGCAAAAGCACAATGAAATTAATGTTGGAATCATCTTCAAGTTGCTAAAATACACTAATGACAGCAAAAAAATTGAGTCTACAACATTTAGTTAAGGTGTGAGAGCCAAAATGAACTTTGTATTGCTTTAAATGTATTTTCAGCCCGATAGTACACTTCAGGTGAAACTGTCAAAATCTTCAAAATGAGCAAAAGCACAATGAAATTAATGTTGGAATCATCTTCAAGTTGCTAAAATACACTAATGACAGCAAAAAGTTTTAGTCAACAACATTTAGTTAAGGTGTGAGAGCCAAAATGAACTTTGTATTGCTTTAAACGCGTTTTCAGCACCTGATTGTACACTTCAGGTGAAAATGTCAAAATCTTCAAAATGAGCAAAAGCACAATGAAATTAATGCTGGAATCATCTTCAAGTTGCTAAAATACACTAATGACAGCAAAAAGTTTGAGTCTACAACATTTAGTTAAGGTGTGAGAGCCAAAATGAACTTTATATTGCTTTAAATGCATTTTCAGCCCGATAGTACACTTCAGGTGAAACTGTCAAAATCTTCAAAATGAGCAAAAGCACAATGAAATTAATGCTGGAATCATCTTCAAGTTGCTAAAATACACTAATGACAGCAAAAAGTTTGAGTCTACAACATTTAGTTAAGGTGTGAGAGCCAAAATTAACTTTGTATTGCTTTAAAATTCATTTTCAGCCCGATTGTACACTTCAGGTGAAACTGTCAAAATCTTCAAAATGAGCAAAAGCACAGTGAAATTAATGCTGGAATCATCTTCAAGTTGCTAAAATACACTAATGACAGCAACAAGTTTGAGTCTACAACATTTAGTTAAGGTGTGAGAGCCTAAATTACCTTTGCATTGCTTTAAACGCGTTTTCAGCCCCTGATTGTACACTTCAGGTGAAACTGTCAAAATCTTCAAAATGAGCAAAAGCACAATGAAATTAATGCTGGAATCATCTTCAAGTTGCTAAAATACACTAATGACAGCAAAAAGTTTGAGTCTACAACATTTAGTTAAGGTGTGAGAGCCAAAATGAACTTTGTATTGCTTTAAATGCATTTTCAGCCCGATAGTACACTTCAGGTGAAACTGTCAAAATCTTCAAAATGAGCAAAAGCACAATGAAATTAATGTTGGAATCATCTTCAAGTTGCTAAAATACACTAATGACAGCAAAAAAATTGAGTCTACAACATTTAGTTAAGGTGTGAGAGCCAAAATGAACTTTGTATTGCTTTAAATGTATTTTCAGCCCGATAGTACACTTCAGGTGAAACTGTCAAAATCTTCAAAATGAGCAAAAGCACAATGAAATTAATGTTGGAATCATCTTCAAGTTGCTAAAATACACTAATGACAGCAAAAAGTTTTAGTCAACAACATTTAGTTAAGGTGTGAGAGCCAAAATGAACTTTGTATTGCTTTAAACGCGTTTTCAGCACCTGATTGTACACTTCAGGTGAAAATGTCAAAATCTTCAAAATGAGCAAAAGCACAATGAAATTAATGCTGGAATCATCTTCAAGTTGCTAAAATACACTAATGACAGCAAAAAGTTTGAGTCTACAACATTTAGTTAAGGTGTGAGAGCCAAAATGAACTTTATATTGCTTTAAATGCATTTTCAGCCCGATAGTACACTTCAGGTGAAACTGTCAAAATCTTCAAAATGAGCAAAAGCACAATGAAATTAATGCTGGAATCATCTTCAAGTTGCTAAAATACACTAATGACAGCAAAAAGTTTTAGTCTACAACATTTAGTTAAGGTGTGAGAGCCAAAATGAACTTTGTATTGCTTTAAATGCATTTTCAGCCGGATTGGACACTTCAGGTGAAAGTGTCAAAATCTTCAAAATGAGCAAAAGCACAATGAAATTAATGCTGGAATCATCTTCAATATGCTAAAATACACTAATGACAGCAAAAAGTTTGAGTCTACAACATTTAGTTAAGGTGTGAGAGCCAAAATGAACTTTGTATTGCTTTAAATGCATTATCAGGCCGATTGTACACTTCAGGTGAAACTGTCAAAATCTTCAAAATGAGCAAAAGCACAATGAAATGAATGCTGGAATCATCTTCAAGTTGCTAAAATACACTAATGACAGCAAAAAGTTTGAGTCTACAACATTTAGTTAAGGTGTGAGATCCTAAATGAACTTTTCATTGCTTTAAACGCGTTTTCAGCCCTTGATTGTACAATTCAGGTGAAACTGTCAAAATCTTCAAAATGAGCAAAAGCACAATGAAATTAATGCTGGAATCATCTTCAAGTTGCTAAAATACACTAATGACAGCAAAAAGTTTGAGTCTACAACATTTAGTTAAGGTGTGAGAGCCAAAATGAACTTTGTATTGCTTTAAATGCATTATCAGGCCGATTGTACACTTCAGGTGAAACTGTCAAAATCTTCAAAATGAGCAAAAGCACAATGAAATGAATGCTGGAATCATCTTCAAGTTGCTAAAATACACTAATGACAGCAAAAAGTTTGAGTCTACAACATTTAGTTAAGGTGTGAGATCCTAAATGAACTTTTCATTGCTTTAAACGCGTTTTCAGCCCTTGATTGTACAATTCAGGTGAAACTGACAAAATCTTCAAAATGAGCAAAAGCACAATGAAATTAATGCTGGAATCATCTTCAAGTTGCTAAAATACACTAATGACAGCAAAAAGTTTGAGTCTACAACATTTAGTTAAGGTGTGAGAGCCAAAATGAACTTTGTATTGCTTTAAATGCATTTTCAGCCCGATTGTACACTTCAGGTGAAACTGTCAAAATCTTCAAAATGAGCAAAAGCACAATGAAATGAATGCTGGAATCATCTTCAAGTTGCTAAAATACACTAATGACAGCAAAAAGTTTGAGTCTACAACATTTAGTTAAGGTGTGAGATCCTAAATGAACTTTTCATTGCTGTAAACGCGTTTTCAGCACCTGAATGTACACTTCAGGTGGAACTGTCAAAATCTTCAAAATGAGCAAAAGCACAATGAAATTAATATTGGAATCATCTTCAAGTTGCTAAAATACACTAATGACAGCAAAAAGTTTGAGTCTACAACATTTAGTTAAGGTGTGAGAGCCAAAATGAACTTTGTATTGCTGTAAACGCGTTTTCAGCACCTGAATGTACACTTCAGGTGAAACTGTCAAAATCTTCAAAATGAGCAAAAGCACAATGAAATTAATGCTGGAATCATCTTCAAGTTGCTAAAATACACTAATGACAGCAAAACGTTTGAGTCTACAACATTTAGTTAAGGTGTGAGAGCCAAAATGAACTTTGTATTGCTTTAAATGCATTTTCAGCCCGATAGTACACTTCAGGTGAAACTGTCAAAATCTTAAAAATGAGCAAAAGCACAATGAAATTAATGCTGGAATCATCTTCAAGTTGCTAAAATACACTAATGACAGCAAAAAGTTTGAGTCTACAACATTTAGTTAAGTTGTGAGAGCCTAAATTAACTTTTTATTGCTTTAAACGCGTTTTCAGCCCTTGATTGTACACTTCAGGTGAAACTGTCAAAATCTTCAAAATGAGCAAAAGCACAATGAAATTAATGCTGGAATCATCTTCAAGTTGCTAAAATACACTAATGACAGCAAAAAGTTTGAGTCTACAACATTTAGTTAAGGTGTGAGAGCCAAAATGAACTTTGTATTGCTTTAAATGCATTTTCAGCCGGATTGGACACTTCAGGTGAAAGTGTCAAAATCTTCAAAATGAGCAAAAGCACAATGAAATTAATGCTGGAATCATCTTCAAGTAGCTAAAATACACTAATGACAGCAAAAAGTTTGAGTCTACAACATTTAGTTAAGGTGTGAGAGCCAAAATGAACTTTGTATTGCTGTAAACGCGTTTTCAGCACCTGATTGTACACTTCAGGTGAAACTGTCAAAATCTTCAAAATGAGCAAAAGCACAATGAAATTAATGCTGGAATCATCTTCAAGTTGCTAAAATACACTAATGACAGCAAAAAGTTTGAGTCTACAACATTTAGTTAAGGTGTGAGAGCCAAAATGAACTTTGTATTGCTTTAAATGCATTTTCAGCCGGATTGGACACTTCAGGTGAAAGTGTCAAAATCTTCAAAATGAGCAAAAGCACAATGAAATTAATGCTGGAATCATCTTCAATATGCTAAAATACACTAATGACAGCAAAAAGTTTGAGTCTACAACATTTAGTTAAGGTGTGAGAGCCAAAATGAACTTTGTATTGCTTTAAATGCATTATCAGGCCGATTGTACACTTCAGGTGAAACTGTCAAAATCTTCAAAATGAGCAAAAGCACAATGAAATTAATGCTGGAATCATCTTCAAGTTGCTAAAATACACTAATGACAGCAAAAAGTTTGAGTCTACAACATTTAGTTAAGGTGTGAGAGCCAAAATGAACTTTGTATTGCTTTAAATGCATTATCAGGCCGATTGTACACTTCAGGTGAAACTGTCAAATTCTTCAAAATGAGCAAAAGCACAATGAAATTAATGCTGGAATCATCTTCAAGTTGCTAAAATACACTAATGACAGCAAAAAGTTTGAGTCTACAACATTTAGTTAAGGTGTGAGATCCTAAATGAACTTTTCATTGCTTTAAACGCGTTTTCAGCCCTTGATTGTACAATTCAGGTGAAACTGTCAAAATCTTCAAAATGAGCAAAAGCACAATGAAATTAATGCTGGAATCATCTTCAAGTTGCTAAAATACACTAATGACAGCAAAAAGTTTGAGTCTACAACATTTAGTTAAGGTGTGAGAGCCAAAATGAACTTTGTATTGCTTTAAATGCATTTTCAGCCGGATTGGACACTTCAGGTGAAAGTGTCAAAATCTTCAAAATGAGCAAAAGCACAATGAAATTAATGCTGGAATCATCTTCAAGTTGCTAAAATACACTAATGACAGCAAAAAGTTTGAGTCTACAACATTTAGTTAAGGTGTGAGAGCCAAAATGAACTTTGTATTGCTTTAAATGCATTTTCAGCCGGATTGGACACTTCAGGTGAAAGTGTCAAAATCTTCAAAATGAGCAAAAGCACAATGAAATTAATGCTGGAATCATCTTCAATATGCTAAAATACACTAATGACAGCAAAAAGTTTGAGTCTACAACATTTAGTTAAGGTGTGAGAGCCAAAATGAACTTTGTATTGCTTTAAATGCATTATCAGGCCGATTGTACACTTCAGGTGAAACTGTCAAAATCTTCAAAATGAGCAAAAGCACAATGAAATTAATGCTGGAATCATCTTCAAGTTGCTAAAATACACTAATGACAGCAAAAAGTTTGAGTCTACAACATTTAGTTAAGGTGTGAGAGCCAAAATGAACTTTGTATTGCTTTAAATGCATTATCAGGCCGATTGTACACTTCAGGTGAAACTGTCAAATTCTTCAAAATGAGCAAAAGCACAATGAAATTAATGCTGGAATCATCTTCAAGTTGCTAAAATACACTAATGACAGCAAAAAGTTTGAGTCTACAACATTTAGTTAAGGTGTGAGATCCTAAATGAACTTTTCATTGCTTTAAACGCGTTTTCAGCCCTTGATTGTACAATTCAGGTGAAACTGTCAAAATCTTCAAAATGAGCAAAAGCACAATGAAATTAATGCTGGAATCATCTTCAAGTTGCTAAAATACACTAATGACAGCAACAAGTTTGAGTCTACAACATTTAGTTAAGGTGTGAGAGCCTAAATTAACTTTGTATTGCTTTAAACGCGTTTTCAGCACCTGATTGTACACTTCAGGTGAAAATGTCAAAATCTTCAAAATGAGCAAAAGCACAATAAAATTAATGCTGGAATCATCTTCAAGTTGCTAAAATACACTAATGACAGCAAAAAGTTTGAGTCTACAACATTTAGTTAAGGTGTGAGAGCCAAAATTAACTTTGTATTGCTTTAAAATTCATTTTCAGCCCGATTGTACACTTCAGGTGAAACTGTCAAAATCTTAAAAATGAGCAAAAGCACAATGAAATTAATGTTGGAATCATCTTCAAGTTGCTAAAATACACTAATGACAGCAAAAAGTTTGAGTCTACAACATTTAGTTAAGTTGTGAGAGCCTAAATTAACTTTTTATTGCTTTAAACGCGTTTTCAGCCCTTGATTGTACACTTCAGGTGAAACTGTCAAAATCTTCAAAATGAGCAAAAGCACAATGAAATTAATGCTGGAATCATCTTCAAGTAGCTAAAATACACTAATGACAGCAAAAAGTTTGAGTCTACAACATTTAGTTAAGGTGTGAGAGCCAAAATGAACTTTGTATTGCTTTAAATGCATTTTCAGCCGGATTGGACACTTCAGGTGAAAGTGTCAAAATCTTCAAAATGAGCAAAAGCACAATGAAATTAATGCTGGAATCATCTTCAAGTAGCTAAAATACACTAATGACAGCAAAAAGTTTGAGTCTACAACATTTAGTTAAGGTGTGAGAGCCAAAATGAACTTTGTATTGCTGTAAACGCGTTTTCAGCACCTGATTGTACACTTCAGGTGAAACTGTCAAAATCTTCAAAATGAGCAAAAGCACAATGAAATTAATGCTGGAATCATCTTCAAGTTGCTAAAATACACTAATGACAGCAAAAAGTTTGAGTCTACAACATTTAGTTAAGGTGTGAGAGCCAAAATGAACTTTGTATTGCTTTAAATGCATTTTCAGCCCGATAGTACACTTCAGGTGAAACTGTCAAAATCTTCAAAATGAGCAAAAGCACAATGAAATAATGCTGGAATCATCTTCAAGTTGCTAAAATACACTAATGACAGCAAAAAGTTTGAGTCTACAACATTTAGTTAAGGTGTGAGAGCCAAAATGAACTTTGTATTGCTGTAAACGCGTTTTCAGCACCTGAATGTACACTTCAGGTGAAACTGTCAAAATCTTCAAAATGAGCAAAAGCACAATGAAATTAATGCTGGAATCATCTTCAAGTTGCTAAAATACACTAATGACAGCAAAAAGTTTGAGTCTACAACATTTAGTTAAGGTGTGAGAGCCAAAATGAACTTTGTATTGCTTTAAATGCATTTTCAGCCCGATAGTACACTTCAGGTGAAACTGTCAAAATCTTCAAAATGAGCAAAAGCACAATGAAATTAATGTTGGAATCATCTTCAAGTTGCTAAAATACACTAATGACAGCAAAAAGTTTGAGTCTACAACATTTAGTTAAGGTGTGAGAGCCAAAATGAACTTTGTATTGCTGTAAACGCGTTTTCAGCACCTGAATGTACACTTCAGGTGAAACTGTCAAAATCTTCAAAATGAGCAAAAGCACAATGAAATTAATGCTGGAATCATCTTCAAGTTGCTAAAATACACTAATGACAGCAAAAAGTTTGAGTCTACAACATTTAGTTAAGGTGTGAGAGCCAAAATGAACTTTGTATTGCTGTAAACGCGTTTTCAGCACCTGATTGTACACTTCAGGTGAAAATGTCAAAATCTTCAAAATGTGCAAAAGCACAATGAAATTAATGCTGGAATCATCTTCAAGTTGCTAAAATACACTAATGACAGCAAAAAGTTTGAGTCTACAACATTTAGTTAAGGTGTGAGAGCCAAAATTAACTTTGTATTGCTTTAAAATTCATTTTCAGCCCGATTGTACACTTCAGGTGAAACTGTCAAAATCTTCAAAATGAGCAAAAGCACAATGAAATTAATGCTGGAATCATCTTCAAGTTGCTAAAATACACTAATGACAGCAACAAGTTTGAGTCTACAACATTTAGTTAAGGTGTGAGAGCCTAAATTACCTTTGCATTGCTTTAAACGCGTTTTCAGCCCCTGATTGTACACTTCAGGTGAAACTGTCAAAATCTTCAAAATGAGCAAAAGCACAATGAAATTAATGCTGGAATCATCTTCAAGTTGCTAAAATACACTAATGACAGCAAAAAGTTTGAGTCTACAACATTTAGTTAAGGTGTGAGAGCCAAAATGAACTTTGTATTGCTTTAAATGCATTTTCAGCCCGATAGTACACTTCAGGTGAAACTGTCAAAATCTTCAAAATGAGCAAAAGCACAATGAAATTAATGTTGGAATCATCTTCAAGTTGCTAAAATACACTAATGACAGCAAAAAAATTGAGTCTACAACATTTAGTTAAGGTGTGAGAGCCAAAATGAACTTTGTATTGCTTTAAATGCATTTTCAGCCCGATAGTACACTTCAGGTGAAACTGTCAAAATCTTCAAAATGAGCAAAAGCACAATGAAATAATGCTGGAATCATCTTCAAGTTGCTAAAATACACTAATGACAGCAAAAAGTTTGAGTCTACAACATTTAGTTAAGGTGTGAGAGCCAAAATGAACTTTGTATTGCTGTAAACGCGTTTTCAGCACCTGAATGTACACTTCAGGTGAAACTGTCAAAATCTTCAAAATGAGCAAAAGCACAATGAAATTAATGCTGGAATCATCTTCAAGTTGCTAAAATACACTAATGACAGCAAAAAGTTTGAGTCTACAACATTTAGTTAAGGTGTGAGAGCCAAAATGAACTTTGTATTGCTTTAAATGCATTTTCAGCCCGATAGTACACTTCAGGTGAAACTGTCAAAATCTTCAAAATGAGCAAAAGCACAATGAAATTAATGTTGGAATCATCTTCAAGTTGCTAAAATACACTAATGACAGCAAAAAGTTTTAGTCAACAACATTTAGTTAAGGTGTGAGAGCCAAAATGAACTTTGTATTGCTTTAAACGCGTTTTCAGCACCTGATTGTACACTTCAGGTGAAAATGTCAAAATCTTCAAAATGAGCAAAAGCACAATGAAATTAATGCTGGAATCATCTTCAAGTTGCTAAAATACACTAATGACAGCAAAAAGTTTGAGTCTACAACATTTAGTTAAGGTGTGAGAGCCAAAATGAACTTTATATTGCTTTAAATGCATTTTCAGCCCGATAGTACACTTCAGGTGAAACTGTCAAAATCTTCAAAATGAGCAAAAGCACAATGAAATTAATGCTGGAATCATCTTCAAGTTGCTAAAATACACTAATGACAGCAAAAAGTTTTAGTCTACAACATTTAGTTAAGGTGTGAGAGCCAAAATGAACTTTGTATTGCTTTAAATGCATTTTCAGCCGGATTGGACACTTCAGGTGAAAGTGTCAAAATCTTCAAAATGAGCAAAAGCACAATGAAATTAATGCTGGAATCATCTTCAATATGCTAAAATACACTAATGACAGCAAAAAGTTTGAGTCTACAACATTTAGTTAAGGTGTGAGAGCCAAAATGAACTTTGTATTGCTTTAAATGCATTATCAGGCCGATTGTACACTTCAGGTGAAACTGTCAAAATCTTCAAAATGAGCAAAAGCACAATGAAATGAATGCTGGAATCATCTTCAAGTTGCTAAAATACACTAATGACAGCAAAAAGTTTGAGTCTACAACATTTAGTTAAGGTGTGAGAGCCAAAATGAACTTTGTATTGCTTTAAATGCATTTTCAGCCCGATAGTACACTTCAGGTGAAACTGTCAAAATCTTAAAAATGAGCAAAAGCACAATGAAATTAATGCTGGAATCATCTTCAAGTTGCTAAAATACACTAATGACAGCAAAAAGTTTGAGTCTACAACATTTAGTTAAGGTGTGAGAGCCAAAATTAACTTTGTATTGCTTTAAAATTCATTTTCAGCCCGATTGTACACTTCAGGTGAAACTGTCAAAATCTTCAAAATGAGCAAAAGCACAATGAAATTAATGCTGGAATCATCTTCAAGTTGCTAAAATACACTAATGACAGCAACAAGTTTGAGTCTACAACATTTAGTTAAGGTGTGAGAGCCTAAATTACCTTTGCATTGCTTTAAACGCGTTTTCAGCCCCTGATTGTACACTTCAGGTGAAACTGTCAAAATCTTCAAAATGAGCAAAAGCACAATGAAATTAATGCTGGAATCATCTTCAAGTTGCTAAAATACACTAATGACAGCAAAAAGTTTGAGTCTACAACATTTAGTTAAGGTGTGAGAGCCAAAATGAACTTTGTATTGCTTTAAATGCATTTTCAGCCCGATAGTACACTTCAGGTGAAACTGTCAAAATCTTCAAAATGAGCAAAAGCACAATGAAATTAATGTTGGAATCATCTTCAAGTTGCTAAAATACACTAATGACAGCAAAAAAATTGAGTCTACAACATTTAGTTAAGGTGTGAGAGCCAAAATGAACTTTGTATTGCTTTAAATGCATTTTCAGCCCGATAGTACACTTCAGGTGAAACTGTCAAAATCTTCAAAATGAGCAAAAGCACAATGAAATAATGCTGGAATGATCTTCAAGTTGCTAAAATACACTAATGACAGCAAAACGTTTGAGTCTACAACATTTAGTTAAGGTGTGAGAGCCAAAATGAACTTTGTATTGCTGTAAACGCGTTTTCAGCACCTGAATGTACACTTCAGGTGAAACTGTCAAAATCTTCAAAATGAGCAAAAGCACAATGAAATTAATGCTGGAATCATCTTCAAGTTGCTAAAATACACTAATGACAGCAAAAAGTTTGAGTCTACAACATTTAGTTAAGGTGTGAGAGCCAAAATGAACTTTGTATTGCTTTAAATGCATTTTCAGCCCGATAGTACACTTCAGGTGAAACTGTCAAAATCTTCAAAATGAGCAAAAGCACAATGAAATTAATGTTGGAATCATCTTCAAGTTGCTAAAATACACTAATGACAGCAAAAAGTTTTAGTCAACAACATTTAGTTAAGGTGTGAGAGCCAAAATGAACTTTGTATTGCTTTAAACGCGTTTTCAGCACCTGATTGTACACTTCAGGTGAAAATGTCAAAATCTTCAAAATGAGCAAAAGCACAATGAAATTAATGCTGGAATCATCTTCAAGTTGCTAAAATACACTAATGACAGCAAAAAGTTTGAGTCTACAACATTTAGTTAAGGTGTGAGAGCCAAAAAGAACTTTATATTGCTTTAAATGCATTTTCAGCCCGATAGTACACTTCAGGTGAAACTGTCAAAATCTTCAAAATGAGCAAAAGCACAATGAAATTAATGCTGGAATCATCTTCAAGTTGCTAAAATACACTAATGACAGCAAAAAGTTTTAGTCTACAACATTTAGTTAAGGTGTGAGAGCCAAAATGAACTTTGTATTGCTTTAAATGCATTTTCAGCCGGATTGGACACTTCAGGTGAAAGTGTCAAAATCTTCAAAATGAGCAAAAGCACAATGAAATTAATGCTGGAATCATCTTCAATATGCTAAAATACACTAATGACAGCAAAAAGTTTGAGTCTACAACATTTAGTTAAGGTGTGAGAGCCAAAATGAACTTTGTATTGCTTTAAATGCATTATCAGGCCGATTGTACACTTCAGGTGAAACTGTCAAAATCTTCAAAATGAGCAAAAGCACAATGAAATGAATGCTGGAATCATCTTCAAGTTGCTAAAATACACTAATGACAGCAAAAAGTTTGAGTCTACAACATTTAGTTAAGGTGTGAGAGCCAAAATGAACTTTGTATTGCTTTAAATGCATTTTCAGCCCGATAGTACACTTCAGGTGAAACTGTCAAAATCTTAAAAATGAGCAAAAGCACAATGAAATTAATGCTGGAATCATCTTCAAGTTGCTAAAATACACTAATGACAGCAAAAAGTTTGAGTCTACAACATTTAGTTAAGTTGTGAGAGCCTAAATTAACTTTTTATTGCTTTAAACGCGTTTTCAGCCCTTGATTGTACACTTCAGGTGAAACTGTCAAAATCTTCAAAATGAGCAAAAGCACAATGAAATTAATGCTGGAATCATCTTCAAGTTGCTAAAATACACTAATGACAGCAAAAAGTTTGAGTCTACAACATTTAGTTAAGGTGTGAGAGCCAAAATGAACTTTGTATTGCTTTAAATGCATTTTCAGCCGGATTGGACACTTCAGGTGAAAGTGTCAAAATCTTCAAAATGAGCAAAAGCACAATGAAATTAATGCTGGAATCATCTTCAAGTAGCTAAAATACACTAGAGACAGCAAAAAGTTTGAGTCTACAACATTTAGTTAAGGTGTGAGAGCCAAAATGAACTTTGTATTGCTGTAAACGCGTTTTCAGCACCTGATTGTACACTTCAGGTGAAACTGTCAAAATCTTCAAAATGAGCAAAAGCACAATGAAATTAATGCTGGAATCATCTTCAAGTTGCTAAAATACACTAATGACAGCAAAAAGTTTGAGTCTACAACATTTAGTTAAGGTGTGAGAGCCAAAATGAACTTTGTATTGCTTTAAATGCATTATCAGGCCGATTGTACACTTCAGGTGAAAGTGTCAAAATCTTCAAAATGAGCAAAAGCACAATGAAATGAATGCTGGAATCATCTTCAAGTTGCTAAAATACACTAATGACAGCAAAAAGTTTGAGTCTACAACATTTAGTTAAGGTGTGAGAGCCAAAATGAACTTTGTATTGCTTTAAATGCATTATCAGGCCGATTGTACACTTCAGGTGAAACTGTCAAATTCTTCAAAATGAGCAAAAGCACAATGAAATGAATGCTGGAATCATCTTCAAGTTGCTAAAATACACTAATGACAGCAAAAAGTTTGAGTCTACAACATTTAGTTAAGGTGTGAGATCCTAAATGAACTTTTCATTGCTTTAAACGCGTTTTCAGCCCTTGATTGTACAATTCAGGTGAAACTGTCAAAATCTTCAAAATGAGCAAAAGCACAATGAAATTAATGCTGGAATCATCTTCAAGTTGCTAAAATACACTAATGACAGCAAAAAGTTTGAGTCTACAACATTTAGTTAAGGTGTGAGAGCCAAAAAGAACTTTGTATTGCTTTAAATGCATTTTCAGCCGGATTGGACACTTCAGGTGAAAGTGTCAAAATCTTCAAAATGAGCAAAAGCACAATGAAATTAATGCTGGAATCATCTTCAAGTAGCTAAAATACACTAATGACAGCAAAAAGTTTGAGTCTACAACATTTAGTTAAGGTGTGAGAGCCAAAATGAACTTTGTATTGCTGTAAACGCGTTTTCAGCACCTGATTGTACACTTCAGGTGAAACTGTCAAAATCTTCAAAATGAGCAAAAGCACAATGAAATTAATGCTGGAATCATCTTCAAGTTGCTAAAATACACTAATGACAGCAAAAAGTTTGAGTCTACAACATTTAGTTAAGGTGTGAGAGCCAAAATGAACTTTGTATTGCTTTAAATGCATTTTCAGCCGGATTGGACACTTCAGGTGAAAGTGTCAAAATCTTCAAAATGAGCAAAAGCACAATGAAATTAATGCTGGAATCATCTTCAATATGCTAAAATACACTAATGACAGCAAAAAGTTTGAGTCTACAACATTTAGTTAAGGTGTGAGAGCCAAAATGAACTTTGTATTGCTTTAAATGCATTATCAGGCCGATTGTACACTTCAGGTGAAACTGTCAAAATCTTCAAAATGAGCAAAAGCACAATGAAATTAATGCTGGAATCATCTTCAAGTTGCTAAAATACACTAATGACAGCAACAAGTTTGAGTCTACAACATTTAGTTAAGGTGTGAGAGCCAAAATGAACTTTGTATTGCTGTAAACGCGTTTTCAGCACCTGATTGTACACTTCAGGTGAAACTGTCAAAATCTTCAAAATGAGCAAAAGCACAATGAAATTAATGCTGGAATCATCTTCAAGTTGCTAAAATACACTAATGACAGCAAAAAGTTTGAGTCTACAACATTTAGTTAAGGTGTGAGATCCTAAATGAACTTTTCATTGCTTTAAACGCGTTTTCAGCCCTTGATTGTACAATTCAGGTGAAAATGTCAAAATCTTCAAAATGAGCAAAAGCACAATGAAATTAATGCTGGAATCATCTTCAAGTTGCTAAAATACACTAATGACAGCAAAAAGTTTGAGTCTACAACATTTAGTTAAGGTGTGAGAGCCAAAATGAACTTTGTATTGCTTTAAATGCATTATCAGGCCGATTGTACACTTCAGGTTAAACTGTCAAAATCTTCAAAATGAGCAAAAGCACAATGAAATGAATGCTGGAATCATCTTCAAGTTGCTAAAATACACTAATGACAGCAAAAAGTTTGAGTCTACAACATTTAGTTAAGGTGTGAGATCCTAAATGAACTTTTCATTGCTTTAAACGCGTTTTCAGCCCTTGATTGTACAATTCAGGTGAAACTGTCAAAATCTTCAAAATGAGCAAAAGCACAATGAAATTAATGCTGGAATCATCTTCAAGTTGCTAAAATACACTAATGACAGCAACAAGTTTGAGTCTACAACATTTAGTTAAGGTGTGAGAGCCTAAATTAACTTTGTATTGCTTTAAACGCGTTTTCAGCCCCTGATTGTACACTTCAGGTGAAACTGTCAAAATCTTCAAAATGAGCAAAAGCACAATGAAATTAATGCTGGAATCATCTTCAAGTTGCTAAAATACACTAATGACAGCAAAAAGTTTGAGTCTACAACATTTAGTTAAGGTGTGAGAGCCAAAATGAACTTTGTATTGCTTTAAATGCATTTTCAGCCCGATAGTACACTTCAGGTGAAAGTGTCAAAATCTTCAAAATGAGCAAAAGCACAATGAAATTAATGCTGGAATCATCTTCAATATGCTAAAATACACTAATGACAGCAAAAAGTTTGAGTCTACAACATTTAGTTAAGGTGTGAGAGCCAAAATGAACTTTATATTGCTTTAAATGCATTTTCAGCCCGATAGTACACTTCAGGTGAAACTGTCAAAATCTTCAAAATGAGCAAAAGCACAATGAAATTAATGCTGGAATCATCTTCAAGTTGCTAAAATACACTAATGACAGCAAAAAGTTTGAGTCTACAACATTTAGTTAAGGTGTGAGAGCCAAAATGAACTTTGTATTGCTTTAAATGCATTATCAGGCCGATTGTACACTTCAGGTGAAAGTGTCAAAATCTTCAAAATGAGCAAAAGCACAATGAAATGAATGCTGGAATCATCTTCAAGTTGCTAAAATACACTAATGACAGCAAAAAGTTTGAGTCTACAACATTTAGTTAAGGTGTGAGAGCCAAAATGAACTTTGTATTGCTTTAAATGCATTATCAGGCCGATTGTACACTTCAGGTGAAACTGTCAAATTCTTCAAAATGAGCAAAAGCACAATGAAATTAATGCTGGAATCATCTTCAAGTTGCTAAAATACACTAATGACAGCAAAAAGTTTGAGTCTACAACATTTAGTTAAGGTGTGAGAGCCAAAATGAACTTTGTATTGCTGTAAACGCGTTTTCAGCACCTGATTGTACACTTCAGGTGAAACTGTCAAAATCTTCAAAATGAGCAAAAGCACAATGAAATTAATGCTGGAATCATCTTCAATATGCTAAAATACACTAATGACAGCAAAAAGTTTGAGTCTACAACATTTAGTTAAGGTGTGAGAGCCAAAATGAACTTTGTATTGCTTTAAATGCATTATCAGGCCGATTGTACACTTCAGGTGAAACTGTCAAAATCTTCAAAATGAGCAAAAGCACAATGAAATGAATGCTGGAATCATCTTCAAGTTGCTAAAATACACTAATGACAGCAAAAAGTTTGAGTCTACAACATTTAGTTAAGGTGTGAGAGCCAAAATGAACTTTGTATTGCTTTAAATGCATTTTCAGCCCGATAGTACACTTCAGGTGAAACTGTCAAAATCTTAAAAATGAGCAAAAGCACAATGAAATTAATGCTGGAATCATCTTCAAGTTGCTAAAATACACTAATGACAGCAAAAAGTTTGAGTCTACAACATTTAGTTAAGTTGTGAGAGCCTAAATTAACTTTTTATTGCTTTAAACGCGTTTTCAGCCCTTGATTGTACACTTCAGGTGAAACTGTCAAAATCTTCAAAATGAGCAAAAGCACAATGAAATTAATGCTGGAATCATCTTCAAGTTGCTAAAATACACTAATGACAGCAAAAAGTTTGAGTCTACAACATTTAGTTAAGGTGTGAGAGCCAAAATGAACTTTGTATTGCTTTAAATGCATTTTCAGCCGGATTGGACACTTCAGGTGAAAGTGTCAAAATCTTCAAAATGAGCAAAAGCACAATGAAATTAACGCTGGAATCATCTTCAAGTAGCTAAAATACACTAATGACAGCAAAAAGTTTGAGTCTACAACATTTAGTTAAGGTGTGAGAGCCAAAATGAACTTTGTATTGCTGTAAACGCGTTTTCAGCACCTGATTGTACACTTCAGGTGAAACTGTCAAAATCTTCAAAATGAGCAAAAGCACAATGAAATTAATGCTGGAATCATCTTCAAGTTGCTAAAATACACTAATGACAGCAAAAAGTTTGAGTCTACAACATTTAGTTAAGGTGTGAGAGCCAAAATGAACTTTGTATTGCTTTAAATGCATTATCAGGCCGATTGTACACTTCAGGTGAAAGTGTCAAAATCTTCAAAATGAGCAAAAGCACAATGAAATGAATGCTGGAATCATCTTCAAGTTGCTAAAATACACTAATGACAGCAAAAAGTTTGAGTCTACAACATTTAGTTAAGGTGTGAGAGCCAAAATGAACTTTGTATTGCTTTAAATGCATTATCAGGCCGATTGTACACTTCAGGTGAAACTGTCAAATTCTTCAAAATGAGCAAAAGCACAATGAAATTAATGCTGGAATCATCTTCAAGTTGCTAAAATACACTAATGACAGCAAAAAGTTTGAGTCTACAACATTTAGTTAAGGTGTGAGAGCCAAAATGAACTTTGTATTGCTTTAAATGCATTATCAGGCCGATTGTACACTTCAGGTTAAACTGTCAAAATCTTCAAAATGAGCAAAAGCACAATGAAATGAATGCTGGAATCATCTTCAAGTTGCTAAAATACACTAATGACAGCAAAAAGTTTGAGTCTACAACATTTAGTTAAGGTGTGAGATCCTAAATGAACTTTTCATTGCTTTAAACGCGTTTTCAGCCCTTGATTGTACAATTCAGGTGAAACTGTCAAAATCTTCAAAATGAGCAAAAGCACAATGAAATTAATGCTGGAATCATCTTCAAGTTGCTAAAATACACTAATGACAGCAAAAAGTTTGAGTCTACAACATTTAGTTAAGGTGTGAGAGCCAAAATGAACTTTGTATTGCTTTAAATGCATTTTCAGCCGGATTGGACACTTCAGGTGAAAGTGTCAAAATCTTCAAAATGAGCAAAAGCACAATGAAATTAATGCTGGAATCATCTTCAAGTAGCTAAAATACACTAATGACAGCAAAAAGTTTGAGTCTACAACATTTAGTTAAGGTGTGAGAGCCAAAATGAACTTTGTATTGCTGTAAACGCGTTTTCAGCACCTGATTGTACACTTCAGGTGAAACTGTCAAAATCTTCAAAATGAGCAAAAGCACATTGAAATTAATGCTGGAATCATCTTCAATATGCTAAAATACACTAATGACAGCAAAAAGTTTGAGTCTACAACATTTAGTTAAGGTGTGAGAGCCAAAATGAACTTTGTATTGCTTTAAATGCATTATCAGGCCGATTGTACACTTCAGGTGAAACTGTCAAAATCTTCAAAATGAGCAAAAGCACAATGAAATGAATGCTGGAATCATCTTCAAGTTGCTAAAATACACTAATGACAGCAAAAAGTTTGAGTCTACAACATTTAGTTAAGGTGTGAGATCCTAAATGAACTTTTCATTGCTTTAAACGCGTTTTCAGCCCTTGATTGTACAATTCAGGTGAAACTGTCAAAATCTTCAAAATGAGCAAAAGCACAATGAAATTAATGCTGGAATCATCTTCAAGTTGCTAAAATACACTAATGACAGCAAAAAGTTTGAGTCTACAACATTTAGTTAAGGTGTGAGAGCCAAAATGAACTTTGTATTGCTTTAAATGCATTATCAGGCCGATTGTACACTTCAGGTTAAACTGTCAAAATCTTCAAAATGAGCAAAAGCACAATGAAATGAATGCTGGAATCATCTTCAAGTTGCTAAAATACACTAATGACAGCAAAAAGTTTGAGTCTACAACATTTAGTTAAGGTGTGAGATCCTAAATGAACTTTTCATTGCTTTAAACGCGTTTTCAGCCCTTGATTGTACAATTCAGGTGAAACTGTCAAAATCTTCAAAATGAGCAAAAGCACAATGAAATTAATGCTGGAATCATCTTCAAGTTGCTAAAATACACTAATGACAGCAACAAGTTTGAGTCTACAACATTTAGTTAAGGTGTGAGAGCCTAAATTAACTTTGTATTGCTTTAAACGCGTTTTCAGCCCCTGATTGTACACTTCAGGTGAAACTGTCAAAATCTTCAAAATGAGCAAAAGCACAATGAAATTAATGCTGGAATCATCTTCAAGTTGCTAAAATACACTAATGACAGCAAAAAGTTTGAGTCTACAAAATTTAGTTAAGGTGTGAGAGCCAAAATGAACTTTGTATTGCTTTAAATGCATTATCAGGCCGATTGTACACTTCAGGTGAAACTGTCAAAATCTTCAAAATGAGCAAAAGCACAATGAAATGAATGCTGGAATCATCTTCAAGTTGCTAAAATACACTAATGACAGCAAAAAGTTTGAGTCTACAACATTTAGTTAAGGTGTGAGATCCTAAATGAACTTTTCATTGCTTTAAACGCGTTTTCAGCCCTTGATTGTACAATTCAGGTGAAACTGTCAAAATCTTCAAAATGAGCAAAAGCACAATGAAATTAATGCTGGAATCATCTTCAAGTTGCTAAAATACACTAATGACAGCAAAAAGTTTGAGTCTACAACATTTAGTTAAGGTGTGAGAGCCAAAATGAACTTTGTATTGCTTTAAATGCATTATCAGGCCGATTGTACACTTCAGGTTAAACTGTCAAAATCTTCAAAATGAGCAAAAGCACAATGAAATGAATGCTGGAATCATCTTCAAGTTGCTAAAATACACTAATGACAGCAAAAAGTTTGAGTCTACAACATTTAGTTAAGGTGTGAGATCCTAAATGAACTTTTCATTGCTTTAAACGCGTTTTCAGCCCTTGATTGTACAATTCAGGTGAAACTGTCAAAATCTTCAAAATGAGCAAAAGCACAATGAAATTAATGCTGGAATCATCTTCAAGTTGCTAAAATACACTAATGACAGCAACAAGTTTGAGTCTACAACATTTAGTTAAGGTGTGAGAGCCTAAATTAACTTTGTATTGCTTTAAACGCGTTTTCAGCCCCTGATTGTACACTTCAGGTGAAACTGTCAAAATCTTCAAAATGAGCAAAAGCACAATGAAATTAATGCTGGAATCATCTTCAAGTTGCTAAAATACACTAATGACAGCAAAAAGTTTGAGTCTACAACATTTAGTTAAGGTGTGAGAGCCAAAATGAACTTTGTATTGCTTTAAATGCATTTTCAGCCCGATAGTACACTTCAGGTGAAAGTGTCAAAATCTTCAAAATGAGCAAAAGCACAATGAAATTAATGCTGGAATCATCTTCAATATGCTAAAATACACTAATGACAGCAAAAAGTTTGAGTCTACAACATTTAGTTAAGGTGTGAGAGCCAAAATGAACTTTATATTGCTTTAAATGCATTTTCAGCCCGATAGTACACTTCAGGTGAAACTGTCAAAATCTTCAAAATGAGCAAAAGCACAATGAAATTAATGCTGGAATCATCTTCAAGTTGCTAAAATACACTAATGACAGCAAAAAGTTTGAGTCTACAACATTTAGTTAAGGTGTGAGAGCCAAAATGAACTTTGTATTGCTTTAAATGCATTATCAGGCCGATTGTACACTTCAGGTGAAAGTGTCAAAATCTTCAAAATGAGCAAAAGCACAATGAAATGAATGCTGGAATCATCTTCAAGTTGCTAAAATACACTAATGACAGCAAAAAGTTTGAGTCTACAACATTTAGTTAAGGTGTGAGAGCCAAAATGAACTTTGTATTGCTTTAAATGCATTATCAGGCCGATTGTACACTTCAGGTGAAAGTGTCAAAATCTTCAAAATGAGCAAAAGCACAATGAAATGAATGCTGGAATCATCTTCAAGTTGCTAAAATACACTAATGACAGCAAAAAGTTTGAGTCTACAACATTTAGTTAAGGTGTGAGAGCCAAAATGAACTTTGTATTGCTTTAAATGCATTATCAGGCCGATTGTACACTTCAGGTGAAACTGTCAAATTCTTCAAAATGAGCAAAAGCACAATGAAATGAATGCTGGAATCATCTTCAAGTTGCTAAAATACACTAATGACAGCAAAAAGTTTGAGTCTACAACATTTAGTTAAGGTGTGAGATCCTAAATGAACTTTTCATTGCTTTAAACGCGTTTTCAGCCCTTGATTGTACAATTCAGGTGAAACTGTCAAAATCTTCAAAATGAGCAAAAGCACAATGAAATTAATGCTGGAATCATCTTCAAGTTGCTAAAATACACTAATGACAGCAAAAAGTTTGAGTCTACAACATTTAGTTAAGGTGTGAGAGCCAAAAAGAACTTTGTATTGCTTTAAATGCATTTTCAGCCGGATTGGACACTTCAGGTGAAAGTGTCAAAATCTTCAAAATGAGCAAAAGCACAATGAAATTAATGCTGGAATCATCTTCAAGTAGCTAAAATACACTAATGACAGCAAAAAGTTTGAGTCTACAACATTTAGTTAAGGTGTGAGAGCCAAAATGAACTTTGTATTGCTGTAAACGCGTTTTCAGCACCTGATTGTACACTTCAGGTGAAACTGTCAAAATCTTCAAAATGAGCAAAAGCACAATGAAATTAATGCTGGAATCATCTTCAAGTTGCTAAAATACACTAATGACAGCAAAAAGTTTTAGTCTACAACATTTAGTTAAGGTGTGAGAGCCAAAATAAACTTTGTATTGCTGTAAAGGCGTTTTCAGCACCTGATTGTACACTTCAGGTGAAAATGTCAAAATCTTCAAAATGTGCAAAAGCACAATGAAATTAATGCTGGAATCATCTTCAAGTTGCTAAAATACACTAATGACAGCAAAAAGTTTGAGTCTACAACATTTAGTTAAGGTGTGAGAGCCAAAATTAACTTTGTATTGCTTTAAAATTCATTTTCAGCCCGATTGTACACTTCAGGTGAAACTGTCAAAATCTTCAAAATGAGCAAAAGCACAATGAAATTAATGCTGGAATCATCTTCAAGTTGCTAAAATACACTAATGACAGCAACAAGTTTGAGTCTACAACATTTAGTTAAGGTGTGAGAGCCTAAATTACCTTTGCATTGCTTTAAACGCGTTTTCAGCCCCTGATTGTACACTTCAGGTGAAACTGTCAAAATCTTCAAAATGAGCAAAAGCACAATGAAATTAATGCTGGAATCATCTTCAAGTTGCTAAAATACACTAATGACAGCAAAACGTTTGAGTCTACAACATTTAGTTAAGGTGTGAGAGCCAAAATGAACTTTGTATTGCTTTAAATGCATTTTCAGCCCGATAGTACACTTCAGGTGAAACTGTCAAAATCTTAAAAATGAGCAAAAGCACAATGAAATTAATGCTGGAATCATCTTCAAGTTGCTAAAATACACTAATGACAGCAAAAAGTTTGAGTCTACAACATTTAGTTAAGTTGTGAGAGCCTAAATTAACTTTTTATTGCTTTAAACGCGTTTTCAGCCCTTGATTGTACACTTCAGGTGAAACTGTCAAAATCTTCAAAATGAGCAAAAGCACAATGAAATTAATGCTGGAATCATCTTCAAGTTGCTAAAATACACTAATGACAGCAAAAAGTTTGAGTCTACAACATTTAGTTAAGGTGTGAGAGCCAAAATGAACTTTGTATTGCTTTAAATGCATTATCAGGCCGATTGTACACTTCAGGTTAAACTGTCAAAATCTTCAAAATGAGCAAAAGCACAATGAAATGAATGCTGGAATCATCTTCAAGTTGCTAAAATACACTAATGACAGCAAAAAGTTTGAGTCTACAACATTTAGTTAAGGTGTGAGATCCTAAATGAACTTTTCATTGCTTTAAACGCGTTTTCAGCCCTTGATTGTACAATTCAGGTGAAACTGTCAAAATCTTCAAAATGAGCAAAAGCACAATGAAATTAATGCTGGAATCATCTTCAAGTTGCTAAAATACACTAATGACAGCAACAAGTTTGAGTCTACAACATTTAGTTAAGGTGTGAGAGCCTAAATTAACTTTGTATTGCTTTAAACGCGTTTTCAGCCCCTGATTGTACACTTCAGGTGAAACTGTCAAAATCTTCAAAATGAGCAAAAGCACAATGAAATTAATGCTGGAATCATCTTCAAGTTGCTAAAATACACTAATGACAGCAAAAAGTTTGAGTCTACAACATTTAGTTAAGGTGTGAGAGCCAAAATGAACTTTGTATTGCTTTAAATGCATTTTCAGCCCGATAGTACACTTCAGGTGAAAGTGTCAAAATCTTCAAAATGAGCAAAAGCACAATGAAATTAATGCTGGAATCATCTTCAATATGCTAAAATACACTAATGACAGCAAAAAGTTTGAGTCTACAACATTTAGTTAAGGTGTGAGAGCCAAAATGAACTTTATATTGCTTTAAATGCATTTTCAGCCCGATAGTACACTTCAGGTGAAACTGTCAAAATCTTCAAAATGAGCAAAAGCACAATGAAATTAATGCTGGAATCATCTTCAAGTTGCTAAAATACACTAATGACAGCAAAAAGTTTGAGTCTACAACATTTAGTTAAGGTGTGAGAGCCAAAATGAACTTTGTATTGCTTTAAATGCATTATCAGGCCGATTGTACACTTCAGGTGAAAGTGTCAAAATCTTCAAAATGAGCAAAAGCACAATGAAATGAATGCTGGAATCATCTTCAAGTTGCTAAAATACACTAATGACAGCAAAAAGTTTGAGTCTACAACATTTAGTTAAGGTGTGAGAGCCAAAATGAACTTTGTATTGCTTTAAATGCATTATCAGGCCGATTGTACACTTCAGGTGAAACTGTCAAAATCTTCAAAATGAGCAAAAGCACAATGAAATGAATGCTGGAATCATCTTCAAGTTGCTAAAATACACTAATGACAGCAAAAAGTTTGAGTCTACAACATTTAGTTAAGGTGTGAGAGCCAAAATGAACTTTGTATTGCTTTAAATGCATTATCAGGCCGATTGTACACTTCAGGTTAAACTGTCAAAATCTTCAAAATGAGCAAAAGCACAATGAAATGAATGCTGGAATCATCTTCAAGTTGCTAAAATACACTAATGACAGCAAAAAGTTTGAGTCTACAACATTTAGTTAAGGTGTGAGATCCTAAATGAACTTTTCATTGCTTTAAACGCGTTTTCAGCCCTTGATTGTACAATTCAGGTGAAACTGTCAAAATCTTCAAAATGAGCAAAAGCACAATGAAATTAATGCTGGAATCATCTTCAAGTTGCTAAAATACACTAATGACAGCAAAAAGTTTGAGTCTACAACATTTAGTTAAGGTGTGAGAGCCAAAATGAACTTTGTATTGCTTTAAATGCATTTTCAGCCGGATTGGACACTTCAGGTGAAAGTGTCAAAATCTTCAAAATGAGCAAAAGCACAATGAAATTAATGCTGGAATCATCTTCAAGTAGCTAAAATACACTAATGACAGCAAAAAGTTTGAGTCTACAACATTTAGTTAAGGTGTGAGAGCCAAAATGAACTTTGTATTGCTGTAAACGCGTTTTCAGCACCTGATTGTACACTTCAGGTGAAACTGTCAAAATCTTCAAAATGAGCAAAAGCACAATGAAATTAATGCTGGAATCATCTTCAAGTTGCTAAAATACACTAATGACAGCAAAAAGTTTTAGTCTACAACATTTAGTTAAGGTGTGAGAGCCAAAATAAACTTTGTATTGCTGTAAAGGCGTTTTCAGCACCTGATTGTACACTTCAGGTGAAAATGTCAAAATCTTCAAAATGTGCAAAAGCACAATGAAATTAATGCTGGAATCATCTTCAAGTTGCTAAAATACACTAATGACAGCAAAAAGTTTGAGTCTACAACATTTAGTTAAGGTGTGAGAGCCAAAATTAACTTTGTATTGCTTTAAAATTCATTTTCAGCCCGATTGTACACTTCAGGTGAAACTGTCAAAATCTTCAAAATGAGCAAAAGCACAATGAAATTAATGCTGGAATCATCTTCAAGTTGCTAAAATACACTAATGACAGCAACAAGTTTGAGTCTACAACATTTAGTTAAGGTGTGAGAGCCTAAATTACCTTTGCATTGCTTTAAACGCGTTTTCAGCCCCTGATTGTACACTTCAGGTGAAACTGTCAAAATCTTCAAAATGAGCAAAAGCACAATGAAATTAATGCTGGAATCATCTTCAAGTTGCTAAAATACACTAATGACAGCAAAAAGTTTGAGTCTACAACATTTAGTTAAGGTGTGAGAGCCAAAATGAACTTTGTATTGCTTTAAATGCATTTTCAGCCCGATAGTACACTTCAGGTGAAACTGTCAAAATCTTCAAAATGAGCAAAAGCACAATGAAATTAATGTTGGAATCATCTTCAAGTTGCTAAAATACACTAATGACAGCAAAAAAATTGAGTCTACAACATTTAGTTAAGGTGTGAGAGCCAAAATGAACTTTGTATTGCTTTAAATGCATTTTCAGCCCGATAGTACACTTCAGGTGAAACTGTCAAAATCTTCAAAATGAGCAAAAGCACAATGAAATAATGCTGGAATCATCTTCAAGTTGCTAAAATACACTAATGACAGCAAAAAGTTTGAGTCTACAACATTTAGTTAAGGTGTGAGAGCCAAAATGAACTTTGTATTGCTTTAAATGCATTTTCAGCCCGATAGTACACTTCAGGTGAAACTGTCAAAATCTTCAAAATGAAAAAAAGCACAATGAAATTAATGCTGGAATCATCTTCAAGTTGCTAAAATACACTAATGACAGCAAAAAGTTTGAGTCTACAACATTTAGTTAAGGTGTGAGAGCCAAAATGAACTTTGTATTGCTGTAAACGCGTTTTCAGCACCTGAATGTACACTTCAGGTGAAACTGTCAAAATCTTCAAAATGAGCAAAAGCACAATGAAATTAATGCTGGAATCATCTTCAAGTTGCTAAAATACACTAATGACAGCAAAAAGTTTGAGTCTACAACATTTAGTTAAGGTGTGAGAGCCAAAATGAACTTTGTATTGCTTTAAATGCATTTTCAGCCCGATAGTACACTTCAGGTGAAACTGTCAAAATCTTCAAAATGAGCAAAAGCACAATGAAATTAATGTTGGAATCATCTTCAAGTTGCTAAAATACACTAATGACAGCAAAAAGTTTTAGTCAACAACATTTAGTTAAGGTGTGAGAGCCAAAATGAACTTTGTATTGCTTTAAACGCGTTTTCAGCACCTGATTGTACACTTCAGGTGAAAATGTCAAAATCTTCAAAATGAGCAAAAGCACAATGAAATTAATGCTGGAATCATCTTCAAGTTGCTAAAATACACTAATGACAGCAAAAAGTTTGAGTCTACAACATTTAGTTAAGGTGTGAGAGCCAAAATGAACTTTATATTGCTTTAAATGCATTTTCAGCCCGATAGTACACTTCAGGTGAAACTGTCAAAATCTTCAAAATGAGCAAAAGCACAATGAAATTAATGCTGGAATCATCTTCAAGTTGCTAAAATACACTAATGACAGCAAAAAGTTTTAGTCTACAACATTTAGTTAAGGTGTGAGAGCCAAAATGAACTTTGTATTGCTTTAAATGCATTTTCAGCCGGATTGGACACTTCAGGTGAAAGTGTCAAAATCTTCAAAATGAGCAAAAGCACAATGAAATTAATGCTGGAATCATCTTCAATATGCTAAAATACACTAATGACAGCAAAAAGTTTGAGTCTACAACATTTAGTTAAGGTGTGAGAGCCAAAATGAACTTTGTATTGCTTTAAATGCATTATCAGGCCGATTGTACACTTCAGGTGAAACTGTCAAAATCTTCAAAATGAAAAAAAGCACAATGAAATTAATGCTGGAATCATCTTCAAGTTGCTAAAATACACTAATGACAGCAAAAAGTTTGAGTCTACAACATTTAGTTAAGGTGTGAGAGCCAAAATGAACTTTGTATTGCTGTAAACGCGTTTTCAGCACCTGAATGTACACTTCAGGTGAAACTGTCAAAATCTTCAAAATGAGCAAAAGCACAATGAAATTAATGCTGGAATCATCTTCAAGTTGCTAAAATACACTAATGACAGCAAAAAGTTTGAGTCTACAACATTTAGTTAAGGTGTGAGAGCCAAAATGAACTTTGTATTGCTTTAAATGCATTTTCAGCCCGATAGTACACTTCAGGTGAAACTGTCAAAATCTTCAAAATGAGCAAAAGCACAATGAAATTAATGTTGGAATCATCTTCAAGTTGCTAAAATACACTAATGACAGCAAAAAGTTTTAGTCAACAACATTTAGTTAAGGTGTGAGAGCCAAAATGAACTTTGTATTGCTTTAAACGCGTTTTCAGCACCTGATTGTACACTTCAGGTGAAAATGTCAAAATCTTCAAAATGAGCAAAAGCACAATGAAATTAATGCTGGAATCATCTTCAAGTTGCTAAAATACACTAATGACAGCAAAAAGTTTGAGTCTACAACATTTAGTTAAGGTGTGAGAGCCAAAATGAACTTTATATTGCTTTAAATGCATTTTCAGCCCGATAGTACACTTCAGGTGAAACTGTCAAAATCTTCAAAATGAGCAAAAGCACAATGAAATTAATGCTGGAATCATCTTCAAGTTGCTAAAATACACTAATGACAGCAAAAAGTTTTAGTCTACAACATTTAGTTAAGGTGTGAGAGCCAAAATGAACTTTGTATTGCTTTAAATGCATTTTCAGCCGGATTGGACACTTCAGGTGAAAGTGTCAAAATCTTCAAAATGAGCAAAAGCACAATGAAATTAATGCTGGAATCATCTTCAATATGCTAAAATACACTAATGACAGCAAAAAGTTTGAGTCTACAACATTTAGTTAAGGTGTGAGAGCCAAAATGAACTTTGTATTGCTTTAAATGCATTATCAGGCCGATTGTACACTTCAGGTGAAACTGTCAAAATCTTCAAAATGAGCAAAAGCACAATGAAATGAATGCTGGAATCATCTTCAAGTTGCTAAAATACACTAATGACAGCAAAAAGTTTGAGTCTACAACATTTAGTTAAGGTGTGAGATCCTAAATGAACTTTTCATTGCTTTAAACGCGTTTTCAGCCCTTGATTGTACAATTCAGGTGAAACTGTCAAAATCTTCAAAATGAGCAAAAGCACAATGAAATTAATGCTGGAATCATCTTCAAGTTGCTAAAATACACTAATGACAGCAAAAAGTTTGAGTCTACAACATTTAGTTAAGGTGTGAGAGCCAAAATGAACTTTGTATTGCTTTAAATGCATTATCAGGCCGATTGTACACTTCAGGTGAAACTGTCAAAATCTTCAAAATGAGCAAAAGCACAATGAAATTAATGCTGGAATCATCTTCAAGTTGCTAAAATACACTAATGACAGCAAAAAGTTTGAGTCTACAACATTTAGTTAAGGTGTGAGAGCCAAAATGAACTTTGTATTGCTTTAAATGCATTTTCAGCCCGATAGTACACTTCAGGTGAAACTGTCAAAATCTTCAAAATGAGCAAAAGCACAATGAAATTAATGTTGGAATCATCTTCAAGTTGCTAAAATACACTAATGACAGCAAAAAAATTAAGTCTACAACATTTAGTTAAGGTGTGAGAGCCAAAATGAACTTTGTATTGCTTTAAATGCATTTTCAGCCCGATAGTACACTTCAGGTGAAAGTGTCAAAATCTTCAAAATGAGCAAAAGCACAATGAAATTAATGCTGGAATCATCTTCAATATGCTAAAATACACTAATGACAGCAAAAAAGTTTGAGTCTACAACATTTAGTTAAGGTGTGAGAGCCAAAATGAACTTTATATTGCTTTAAATGCATTTTCAGCCCGATAGTACACTTCAGGTGAAACTGTCAAAATCTTCAAAATGAGCAAAAGCACAATGAAATTAATGCTGGAATCATCTTCAAGTTGCTAAAATACACTAATGACAGCAAAAAGTTTTAGTCTACAACATTTAGTTAAGGTGTGAGAGCCAAAATAAACTTTGTATTGCTGTAAAGGCGTTTTCAGCACCTGATTGTACACTTCAGGTGAAAATGTCAAAATCTTCAAAATGTGCAAAAGCACAATGAAATTAATGCTGGAATCATCTTCAAGTTGCTAAAATACACTAATGACAGCAAAAAGTTTGAGTCTACAACATTTAGTTAAGGTGTGAGAGCCAAAATTAACTTTGTATTGCTTTAAAATTCATTTTCAGCCCGATTGTACACTTCAGGTGAAACTGTCAAAATCTTCAAAATGAGCAAAAGCACAATGAAATTAATGCTGGAATCATCTTCAAGTTGCTAAAATACACTAATGACAGCAACAAGTTTGAGTCTACAACATTTAGTTAAGGTGTGAGAGCCTAAATTACCTTTGCATTGCTTTAAACGCGTTTTCAGCCCCTGATTGTACACTTCAGGTGAAACTGTCAAAATCTTCAAAATGAGCAAAAGCACAATGAAATTAATGCTGGAATCATCTTCAAGTTGCTAAAATACACTAATGACAGCAAAAAGTTTGAGTCTACAACATTTAGTTAAGGTGTGAGAGCCAAAATGAACTTTGTATTGCTTTAAATGCATTTTCAGCCCGATAGTACACTTCAGGTGAAACTGTCAAAATCTTCAAAATGAGCAAAAGCACAATGAAATTAATGTTGGAATCATCTTCAAGTTGCTAAAATACACTAATGACAGCAAAAAAATTGAGTCTACAACATTTAGTTAAGGTGTGAGAGCCAAAATGAACTTTGTATTGCTTTAAATGCATTTTCAGCCCGATAGTACACTTCAGGTGAAACTGTCAAAATCTTCAAAATGAGCAAAAGCACAATGAAATAATGCTGGAATCATCTTCAAGTTGCTAAAATACACTAATGACAGCAAAAAGTTTGAGTCTACAACATTTAGTTAAGGTGTGAGAGCCAAAATGAACTTTGTATTGCTTTAAATGCATTTTCAGCCCGATAGTACACTTCAGGTGAAACTGTCAAAATCTTCAAAATGAAAAAAAGCACAATGAAATTAATGCTGGAATCATCTTCAAGTTGCTAAAATACACTAATGACAGCAAAAAGTTTGAGTCTACAACATTTAGTTAAGGTGTGAGAGCCAAAATGAACTTTGTATTGCTGTAAACGCGTTTTCAGCACCTGAATGTACACTTCAGGTGAAACTGTCAAAATCTTCAAAATGAGCAAAAGCACAATGAAATTAATGCTGGAATCATCTTCAAGTTGCTAAAATACACTAATGACAGCAAAAAGTTTGAGTCTACAACATTTAGTTAAGGTGTGAGAGCCAAAATGAACTTTGTATTGCTTTAAATGCATTTTCAGCCCGATAGTACACTTCAGGTGAAACTGTCAAAATCTTCAAAATGAGCAAAAGCACAATGAAATTAATGTTGGAATCATCTTCAAGTTGCTAAAATACACTAATGACAGCAAAAAGTTTTAGTCAACAACATTTAGTTAAGGTGTGAGAGCCAAAATGAACTTTGTATTGCTTTAAACGCGTTTTCAGCACCTGATTGTACACTTCAGGTGAAAATGTCAAAATCTTCAAAATGAGCAAAAGCACAATGAAATTAATGCTGGAATCATCTTCAAGTTGCTAAAATACACTAATGACAGCAAAAAGTTTGAGTCTACAACATTTAGTTAAGGTGTGAGAGCCAAAATGAACTTTATATTGCTTTAAATGCATTTTCAGCCCGATAGTACACTTCAGGTGAAACTGTCAAAATCTTCAAAATGAGCAAAAGCACAATGAAATTAATGCTGGAATCATCTTCAAGTTGCTAAAATACACTAATGACAGCAAAAAGTTTTAGTCTACAACATTTAGTTAAGGTGTGAGAGCCAAAATGAACTTTGTATTGCTTTAAATGCATTTTCAGCCGGATTGGACACTTCAGGTGAAAGTGTCAAAATCTTCAAAATGAGCAAAAGCACAATGAAATTAATGCTGGAATCATCTTCAATATGCTAAAATACACTAATGACAGCAAAAAGTTTGAGTCTACAACATTTAGTTAAGGTGTGAGAGCCAAAATGAACTTTGTATTGCTTTAAATGCATTATCAGGCCGATTGTACACTTCAGGTGAAACTGTCAAAATCTTCAAAATGAAAAAAAGCACAATGAAATTAATGCTGGAATCATCTTCAAGTTGCTAAAATACACTAATGACAGCAAAAAGTTTGAGTCTACAACATTTAGTTAAGGTGTGAGAGCCAAAATGAACTTTGTATTGCTGTAAACGCGTTTTCAGCACCTGAATGTACACTTCAGGTGAAACTGTCAAAATCTTCAAAATGAGCAAAAGCACAATGAAATTAATGCTGGAATCATCTTCAAGTTGCTAAAATACACTAATGACAGCAAAAAGTTTGAGTCTACAACATTTAGTTAAGGTGTGAGAGCCAAAATGAACTTTGTATTGCTTTAAATGCATTTTCAGCCCCATAGTACACTTCAGGTGAAACTGTCAAAATCTTCAAAATGAGCAAAAGCACAATGAAATTAATGTTGGAATCATCTTCAAGTTGCTAAAATACACTAATGACAGCAAAAAGTTTTAGTCAACAACATTTAGTTAAGGTGTGAGAGCCAAAATGAACTTTGTATTGCTTTAAACGCGTTTTCAGCACCTGATTGTACACTTCAGGTGAAAATGTCAAAATCTTCAAAATGAGCAAAAGCACAATGAAATTAATGCTGGAATCATCTTCAAGTTGCTAAAATACACTAATGACAGCAAAAAGTTTGAGTCTACAACATTTAGTTAAGGTGTGAGAGCCAAAATGAACTTTATATTGCTTTAAATGCATTTTCAGCCCGATAGTACACTTCAGGTGAAACTGTCAAAATCTTCAAAATGAGCAAAAGCACAATGAAATTAATGCTGGAATCATCTTCAAGTTGCTAAAATACACTAATGACAGCAAAAAGTTTTAGTCTACAACATTTAGTTAAGGTGTGAGAGCCAAAATGAACTTTGTATTGCTTTAAATGCATTTTCAGCCGGATTGGACACTTCAGGTGAAAGTGTCAAAATCTTCAAAATGAGCAAAAGCACAATGAAATTAATGCTGGAATCATCTTCAATATGCTAAAATACACTAATGACAGCAAAAAGTTTGAGTCTACAACATTTAGTTAAGGTGTGAGAGCCAAAATGAACTTTGTATTGCTTTAAATGCATTATCAGGCCGATTGTACACTTCAGGTGAAACTGTCAAAATCTTCAAAATGAGCAAAAGCACAATGAAATGAATGCTGGAATCATCTTCAAGTTGCTAAAATACACTAATGACAGCAAAAAGTTTGAGTCTACAACATTTAGTTAAGGTGTGAGATCCTAAATGAACTTTTCATTGCTTTAAACGCGTTTTCAGCCCTTGATTGTACAATTCAGGTGAAACTGTCAAAATCTTCAAAATGAGCAAAAGCACAATGAAATTAATGCTGGAATCATCTTCAAGTTGCTAAAATACACTAATGACAGCAAAAAGTTTGAGTCTACAACATTTAGTTAAGGTGTGAGAGCCAAAATGAACTTTGTATTGCTTTAAATGCATTATCAGGCCGATTGTACACTTCAGGTGAAACTGTCAAAATCTTCAAAATGAGCAAAAGCACAATGAAATTAATGCTGGAATCATCTTCAAGTTGCTAAAATACACTAATGACAGCAAAAAGTTTGAGTCTACAACATTTAGTTAAGGTGTGAGAGCCAAAATGAACTTTGTATTGCTTTAAATGCATTTTCAGCCCGATAGTACACTTCAGGTGAAACTGTCAAAATCTTAAAAATGAGCAAAAGCACAATGAAATTAATGCTGGAATCATCTTCAAGTTGCTAAAATACACTAATGACAGCAAAAAGTTTGAGTCTACAACATTTAGTTAAGTTGTGAGAGCCTAAATTAACTTTTTATTGCTTTAAACGCGTTTTCAGCCCTTGATTGTACACTTCAGGTGAAACTGTCAAAATCTTCAAAATGAGCAAAAGCACAATGAAATTAATGCTGGAATCATCTTCAAGTTGCTAAAATACACTAATGACAGCAAAAAGTTTGAGTCTACAACATTTAGTTAAGGTGTGAGAGCCAAAATGAACTTTGTATTGCTTTAAATGCATTTTCAGCCGGATTGGACACTTCAGGTGAAAGTGTCAAAATCTTCAAAATGAGCAAAAGCACAATGAAATTAATGCTGGAATCATCTTCAAGTAGCTAAAATACACTAATGACAGCAAAAAGTTTGAGTCTACAACATTTAGTTAAGGTGTGAGAGCCAAAATGAACTTTGTATTGCTTTAAATGCATTATCAGGCCGATTGTACACTTCAGGTGAAACTGTCAAAATCTTCAAAATGAGCAAAAGCACAATGAAATGAATGCTGGAATCATCTTCAAGTTGCTAAAATACACTAATGACAGCAAAAAGTTTTAGTCTACAACATTTAGTTAAGGTGTGAGAGCCAAAATGAACTTTGTATTGCTTTAAATGCATTTTCAGCCGGATTGGACACTTCAGGTGAAAGTGTCAAAATCTTCAAAATGAGCAAAAGCACAATGAAATTAATGCTGGAATCATCTTCAAGTTGCTAAAATACACTAATGACAGCAAAAAGTTTGAGTCTACAACATTTAGTTAAGGTGTGAGAGCCAAAATGAACTTTGTATTGCTTTAAATGCATTATCAGGCCGATTGTACACTTCAGGTGAAACTGTCAAAATCTTCAAAATGAAAAAAAGCACAATGAAATTAATGCTGGAATCATCTTCAAGTTGCTAAAATACACTAATGACAGCAAAAAGTTTGAGTCTACAACATTTAGTTAAGGTGTGAGAGCCAAAATGAACTTTGTATTGCTGTAAACGCGTTTTCAGCACCTGAATGTACACTTCAGGTGAAACTGTCAAAATCTTCAAAATGAGCAAAAGCACAATGAAATTAATGCTGGAATCATCTTCAAGTTGCTAAAATACACTAATGACAGCAAAAAGTTTGAGTCTACAACATTTAGTTAAGGTGTGAGAGCCAAAATGAACTTTGTATTGCTTTAAATGCATTTTCAGCCCCATAGTACACTTCAGGTGAAACTGTCAAAATCTTCAAAATGAGCAAAAGCACAATGAAATTAATGTTGGAATCATCTTCAAGTTGCTAAAATACACTAATGACAGCAAAAAGTTTTAGTCAACAACATTTAGTTAAGGTGTGAGAGCCAAAATGAACTTTGTATTGCTTTAAACGCGTTTTCAGCACCTGATTGTACACTTCAGGTGAAAATGTCAAAATCTTCAAAATGAGCAAAAGCAAAATGAAATTAATGCTGGAATCATCTTCAAGTTGCTAAAATACACTAATGACAGCAAAAAGTTTGAGTCTACAACATTTAGTTAAGGTGTGAGAGCCAAAATGAACTTTATATTGCTTTAAATGCATTTTCAGCCCGATAGTACACTTCAGGTGAAACTGTCAAAATCTTCAAAATGAGCAAAAGCACAATGAAATTAATGCTGGAATCATCTTCAAGTTGCTAAAATACACTAATGACAGCAAAAAGTTTTAGTCTACAACATTTAGTTAAGGTGTGAGAGCCAAAATGAACTTTGTATTGCTTTAAATGCATTTTCAGCCGGATTGGACACTTCAGGTGAAAGTGTCAAAATCTTCAAAATGAGCAAAAGCACAATGAAATTAATGCTGGAATCATCTTCAATATGCTAAAATACACTAATGACAGCAAAAAGTTTGAGTCTACAACATTTAGTTAAGGTGTGAGAGCCAAAATGAACTTTGTATTGCTTTAAATGCATTATCAGGCCGATTGTACACTTCAGGTGAAACTGTCAAAATCTTCAAAATGAGCAAAAGCACAATGAAATGAATGCTGGAATCATCTTCAAGTTGCTAAAATACACTAATGACAGCAAAAAGTTTGAGTCTACAACATTTAGTTAAGGTGTGAGATCCTAAATGAACTTTTCATTGCTTTAAACGCGTTTTCAGCCCTTGATTGTACAATTCAGGTGAAACTGTCAAAATCTTCAAAATGAGCAAAAGCACAATGAAATTAATGCTGGAATCATCTTCAAGTTGCTAAAATACACTAATGACAGCAAAAAGTTTGAGTCTACAACATTTAGTTAAGGTGTGAGAGCCAAAATGAACTTTGTATTGCTTTAAATGCATTATCAGGCCGATTGTACACTTCAGGTGAAACTGTCAAAATCTTCAAAATGAGCAAAAGCACAATGAAATTAATGCTGGAATCATCTTCAAGTTGCTAAAATACACTAATGACAGCAAAAAGTTTGAGTCTACAACATTTAGTTAAGGTGTGAGAGCCAAAATGAACTTTGTATTGCTTTAAATGCATTTTCAGCCCGATAGTACACTTCAGGTGAAACTGTCAAAATCTTCAAAATGAGCAAAAGCACAATGAAATTAATGCTGGAATCATCTTCAAGTTGCTAAAATACACTAATGACAGCAAAAAGTTTTAGTCTACAACATTTAGTTAAGGTGTGAGAGCCAAAATGAACTTTGTATTGCTTTAAATGCATTTTCAGCCGGATTGGACACTTCAGGTGAAAGTGTCAAAATCTTCAAAATGAGCAAAAGCACAATGAAATTAATGCTGGAATCATCTTCAATATGCTAAAATACACTAATGACAGCAAAAAGTTTGAGTCTACAACATTTAGTTAAGGTGTGAGAGCCAAAATGAACTTTGTATTGCTTTAAATGCATTATCAGGCCGATTGTACACTTCAGGTGAAACTGTCAAAATCTTCAAAATGAAAAAAAGCACAATGAAATTAATGCTGGAATCATCTTCAAGTTGCTAAAATACACTAATGACAGCAAAAAGTTTGAGTCTACAACATTTAGTTAAGGTGTGAGAGCCAAAATGAACTTTGTATTGCTGTAAACGCGTTTTCAGCACCTGAATGTACACTTCAGGTGAAACTGTCAAAATCTTCAAAATGAGCAAAAGCACAATGAAATTAATGCTGGAATCATCTTCAAGTTGCTAAAATACACTAATGACAGCAAAAAGTTTGAGTCTACAACATTTAGTTAAGGTGTGAGAGCCAAAATGAACTTTGTATTGCTTTAAATGCATTTTCAGCCCCATAGTACACTTCAGGTGAAACTGTCAAAATCTTCAAAATGAGCAAAAGCACAATGAAATTAATGTTGGAATCATCTTCAAGTTGCTAAAATACACTAATGACAGCAAAAAGTTTTAGTCAACAACATTTAGTTAAGGTGTGAGAGCCAAAATGAACTTTGTATTGCTTTAAACGCGTTTTCAGCACCTGATTGTACACTTCAGGTGAAAATGTCAAAATCTTCAAAATGAGCAAAAGCACAATGAAATTAATGCTGGAATCATCTTCAAGTTGCTAAAATACACCAATGACAGCAAAAAGTTTGAGTCTACAACATTTAGTTAAGGTGTGAGAGCCAAAATGAACTTTATATTGCTTTAAATGCATTTTCAGCCCGATAGTACACTTCAGGTGAAACTGTCAAAATCTTCAAAATGAGCAAAAGCACAATGAAATTAATGCTGGAATCATCTTCAAGTTGCTAAAATACACTAATGACAGCAAAAAGTTTTAGTCTACAACATTTAGTTAAGGTGTGAGAGCCAAAATGAACTTTGTATTGCTTTAAATGCATTTTCAGCCGGATTGGACACTTCAGGTGAAAGTGTCAAAATCTTCAAAATGAGCAAAAGCACAATGAAATTAATGCTGGAATCATCTTCAATATGCTAAAATACACTAATGACAGCAAAAAGTTTGAGTCTACAACATTTAGTTAAGGTGTGAGAGCCAAAATGAACTTTGTATTGCTTTAAATGCATTATCAGGCCGATTGTACACTTCAGGTGAAACTGTCAAAATCTTCAAAATGAGCAAAAGCACAATGAAATGAATGCTGGAATCATCTTCAAGTTGCTAAAATACACTAATGACAGCAAAAAGTTTGAGTCTACAACATTTAGTTAAGGTGTGAGATCCTAAATGAACTTTTCATTGCTTTAAACGCGTTTTCAGCCCTTGATTGTACAATTCAGGTGAAACTGTCAAAATCTTCAAAATGAGCAAAAGCACAATGAAATTAATGCTGGAATCATCTTCAAGTTGCTAAAATACACTAATGACAGCAAAAAGTTTGAGTCTACAACATTTAGTTAAGGTGTGAGAGCCAAAATGAACTTTGTATTGCTTTAAATGCATTATCAGGCCGATTGTACACTTCAGGTGAAACTGTCAAAATCTTCAAAATGAGCAAAAGCACAATGAAATTAATGCTGGAATCATCTTCAAGTTGCTAAAATACACTAATGACAGCAAAAAGTTTGAGTCTACAACATTTAGTTAAGGTGTGAGAGCCAAAATGAACTTTGTATTGCTTTAAATGCATTTTCAGCCCGATAGTACACTTCAGGTGAAACTGTCAAAATCTTAAAAATGAGCAAAAGCACAATGAAATTAATGCTGGAATCATCTTCAAGTTGCTAAAATACACTAATGACAGCAAAAAGTTTGAGTCTACAACATTTAGTTAAGTTGTGAGAGCCTAAATTAACTTTTTATTGCTTTAAACGCGTTTTCAGCCCTTGATTGTACACTTCAGGTGAAACTGTCAAAATCTTCAAAATGAGCAAAAGCACAATGAAATTAATGCTGGAATCATCTTCAAGTTGCTAAAATACACTAATGACAGCAAAAAGTTTGAGTCTACAACATTTAGTTAAGGTGTGAGAGCCAAAATGAACTTTGTATTGCTTTAAATGCATTTTCAGCCGGATTGGACACTTCAGGTGAAAGTGTCAAAATCTTCAAAATGAGCAAAAGCACAATGAAATTAATGCTGGAATCATCTTCAAGTAGCTAAAATACACTAATGACAGCAAAAAGTTTGAGTCTACAACATTTAGTTAAGGTGTGAGAGCCAAAATGAACTTTGTATTGCTTTAAATGCATTATCAGGCCGATTGTACACTTCAGGTGAAACTGTCAAAATCTTCAAAATGAGCAAAAGCACAATGAAATGAATGCTGGAATCATCTTCAAGTTGCTAAAATACACTAATGACAGCAAAAAGTTTGAGTCTACAACATTTAGTTAAGGTGTGAGATCCTAAATGAACTTTTCATTGCTTTAAACGCGTTTTCAGCCCTTGATTGTACAATTCAGGTGAAACTGTCAAAATCTTCAAAATGAGCAAAAGCACAATGAAATTAATGCTGGAATCATCTTCAAGTTGCTAAAATACACTAATGACAGCAAAAAGTTTGAGTCTACAACATTTAGTTAAGGTGTGAGAGCCAAAATGAACTTTGTATTGCTTTAAATGCATTATCAGGCCGATTGTACACTTCAGGTTAAACTGTCAAAATCTTCAAAATGAGCAAAAGCACAATGAAATGAATGCTGGAATCATCTTCAAGTTGCTAAAATACACTAATGACAGCAAAAAGTTTGAGTCTACAACATTTAGTTAAGGTGTGAGATCCTAAATGAACTTTTCATTGCTTTAAACGCGTTTTCAGCCCTTGATTGTACAATTCAGGTGAAACTGTCAAAATCTTCAAAATGAGCAAAAGCACAATGAAATTAATGCTGGAATCATCTTCAAGTTGCTAAAATACACTAATGACAGCAACAAGTTTGAGTCTACAACATTTAGTTAAGGTGTGAGAGCCTAAATTAACTTTGTATTGCTTTAAACGCGTTTTCAGCCCCTGATTGTACACTTCAGGTGAAACTGTCAAAATCTTCAAAATGAGCAAAAGCACAATGAAATTAATGCTGGAATCATCTTCAAGTTGCTAAAATACACTAATGACAGCAAAAAGTTTGAGTCTACAACATTTAGTTAAGGTGTGAGAGCCAAAATGAACTTTGTATTGCTTTAAATGCATTATCAGGCCGATTGTACACTTCAGGTGAAACTGTCAAAATCTTCAAAATGAGCAAAAGCACAATGAAATGAATGCTGGAATCATCTTCAAGTTGCTAAAATACACTAATGACAGCAAAAAGTTTGAGTCTACAACATTTAGTTAAGGTGTGAGATCCTAAATGAACTTTTCATTGCTTTAAACGCGTTTTCAGCCCTTGATTGTACAATTCAGGTGAAACTGTCAAAATCTTCAAAATGAGCAAAAGCACAATGAAATTAATGCTGGAATCATCTTCAAGTTGCTAAAATACACTAATGACAGCAACAAGTTTGAGTCTACAACATTTAGTTAAGGTGTGAGAGCCTAAATTAACTTTGTATTGCTTTAAACGCGTTTTCAGCCCCTGATTGTACACTTCAGGTGAAACTGTCAAAATCTTCAAAATGAGCAAAAGCACAATGAAATTAATGCTGGAATCATCTTCAAGTTGCTAAAATACACTAATGACAGCAAAAAGTTTGAGTCTACAACATTTAGTTAAGGTGTGAGAGCCAAAATGAACTTTGTATTGCTTTAAATGCATTTTCAGCCCGATAGTACACTTCAGGTGAAAGTGTCAAAATCTTCAAAATGAGCAAAAGCACAATGAAATTAATGCTGGAATCATCTTCAATATGCTAAAATACACTAATGACAGCAAAAAGTTTGAGTCTACAACATTTAGTTAAGGTGTGAGAGCCAAAATGAACTTTATATTGCTTTAAATGCATTTTCAGCCCGATAGTACACTTCAGGTGAAACTGTCAAAATCTTCAAAATGAGCAAAAGCACAATGAAATTAATGCTGGAATCATCTTCAAGTTGCTAAAATACACTAATGACAGCAAAAAGTTTTAGTCTACAACATTTAGTTAAGGTGTGAGAGCCAAAATGAACTTTGTATTGCTGTAAACGCGTTTTCAGCACCTGATTGTACACTTCAGGTGAAAATGTCAAAATCTTCAAAATGTGCAAAAGCACAATGAAATTAATGCTGGAATCATCTTCAAGTTGCTAAAATACACTAATGACAGCAAAAAGTTTGAGTCTACAACATTTAGTTAAGGTGTGAGAGCCAAAATTAACTTTGTATTGCTTTAAAATTCATTTTCAGCCCGATTGTACACTTCAGGTGAAACTGTCAAAATCTTCAAAATGAGCAAAAGCACAATGAAATTAATGCTGGAATCATCTTCAAGTTGCTAAAATACACTAATGACAGCAACAAGTTTGAGTCTACAACATTTAGTTAAGGTGTGAGAGCCTAAATTACCTTTGCATTGTTTTAAACGCGTTTTCAGCCCCTGATTGTACACTTCAGGTGAAACTGTCAAAATCTTCAAAATGAGCAAAAGCACAATGAAATTAATGCTGGAATCATCTTCAAGTTGCTAAAATACACTAATGACAGCAAAAAGTTTGAGTCTACAACATTTAGTTAAGGTGTGAGAGCCAAAATGAACTTTGTATTGCTTTAAACGCGTTTTCAGCACCTGATTGTACACTTCAGGTGAAAATGTCAAAATCTTCAAAATGAGCAAAAGCACAATGAAATTAATGCTGGAATCATCTTCAAGTTGCTAAAATACACTAATGACAGCAAAAAGTTTGAGTCTACAACATTTAGTTAAGGTGTGAGAGCCAAAATGAACTTTGTATTGCTTTAAACGCGTTTTCAGCACCTGATTGTACACTTCAGGTGAAAATGTCAAAATCTTCAAAATGAGCAAAAGCACAATGAAATGAATGCTGGAATCATCTTCAAGTTGCTAAAATACACTAATGACAGCAAAAAGTTTGAGTCTACAACATTTAGTTAAGGTGTGAGATCCTAAATGAACTTTTCATTGCTTTAAACGCGTTTTCAGCCCTTGATTGTACAATTCAGGTGAAACTGTCAAAATCTTCAAAATGAGCAAAAGCACAATGAAATTAATGCTGGAATCATCTTCAAGTTGCTAAAATACACTAATGACAGCAACAAGTTTGAGTGTACAACATTTAGTTAAGGTGTGAGAGCCTAAATTAACTTTGTATTGCTTTAAACGCGTTTTCAGCCCCTGATTGTACACTTCAGGTGAAACTGTCAAAATCTTCAAAATGAGCAAAAGCACAATGAAATTAATGCTGGAATCATCTTCAAGTTGCTAAAATACACTAATGACAGCAAAAAGTTTGAGTCTACAAAATTTAGTTAAGGTGTGAGAGCCAAAATGAACTTTGTATTGCTTTAAATGCATTATCAGGCCGATTGTACACTTCAGGTGAAACTGTCAAAATCTTCAAAATGAGCAAAAGCACAATGAAATGAATGCTGGAATCATCTTCAAGTTGCTAAAATACACTAATGACAGCAAAAAGTTTGAGTCTACAACATTTAGTTAAGGTGTGAGATCCTAAATGAACTTTTCATTGCTTTAAACGCGTTTTCAGCCCTTGATTGTACAATTCAGGTGAAACTGTCAAAATCTTCAAAATGAGCAAAAGCACAATGAAATTAATGCTGGAATCATCTTCAAGTTGCTAAAATACACTAATGACAGCAAAAAGTTTGAGTCTACAACATTTAGTTAAGGTGTGAGAGCCAAAATGAACTTTGTATTGCTTTAAATGCATTATCAGGCCGATTGTACACTTCAGGTTAAACTGTCAAAATCTTCAAAATGAGCAAAAGCACAATGAAATGAATGCTGGAATCATCTTCAAGTTGCTAAAATACACTAATGACAGCAAAAAGTTTGAGTCTACAACATTTAGTTAAGGTGTGAGATCCTAAATGAACTTTTCATTGCTTTAAACGCGTTTTCAGCCCTTGATTGTACAATTCAGGTGAAACTGTCAAAATCTTCAAAATGAGCAAAAGCACAATGAAATTAATGCTGGAATCATCTTCAAGTTGCTAAAATACACTAATGACAGCAACAAGTTTGAGTCTACAACATTTAGTTAAGGTGTGAGAGCCTAAATTAACTTTGTATTGCTTTAAACGCGTTTTCAGCCCCTGATTGTACACTTCAGGTGAAATTGTCAAAATCTTCAAAATGAGCAAAAGCACAATGAAATTAATGCTGGAATTATTTTCAAGTTGCTAAAATACACTAATGACAGCAAAAAGTTTGAGTCTACAACATTTAGTTAAGGTGTGAGAGCCAAAATGAACTTTGTATTGCTTTAAATGCATTTTCAGCCCGATAGTACACTTCAGGTGAAAGTGTCAAAATCTTCAAAATGAGCAAAAGCACAATGAAATTAATGCTGGAATCATCTTCAATATGCTAAAATACACTAATGACCGCAAAAAGTTTGAGTCTACAACATTTAGTTAAGGTGTGAGAGCCAAAATGAACTTTATATTGCTTTAAATGCATTTTCAGCCCGATAGTACACTTCAGGTGAAACTGTCAAAATCTTCAAAATGAGCAAAAGCACAATGAAATTAATGCTGGAATCATCTTCAAGTTGCTAAAATACACTAATGACAGCAAAAAGTTTTAGTCTACAACATTTAGTTAAGGTGTGAGAGCCAAAATGAACTTTGTATTGCTGTAAACGCGTTTTCAGCACCTGATTGTACACTTCAGGTGAAAATGTCAAAATCTTCAAAATGTGCAAAAGCACAATGAAATTAATGCTGGAATCATCTTCAAGTTGCTAAAATACACTAATGACAGCAAAAAGTTTGAGTCTACAACATTTAGTTAAGGTGTGAGAGCCAAAATTAACTTTGTATTGCTTTAAAATTCATTTTCAGCCCGATTGTACACTTCAGGTGAAACTGTCAAAATCTTCAAAATGAGCAAAAGCACAATGAAATTAATGCTGGAATCATCTTCAAGTTGCTAAAATACACTAATGACAGCAACAAGTTTGAGTCTACAACATTTAGTTAAGGTGGAAGAGCCTAAATTACCTTTGCATTGCTTTAAACGCGTTTTCAGCCCCTGATTGTACACTTCAGGTGAAACTGTCAAAATCTTCAAAATGAGCAAAAGCACAATGAAATTAATGCTGGAATCATCTTCAAGTTGCTAAAATACACTAATGACAGCAAAAAGTTTGAGTCTACAACATTTAGTTAAGGTGTGAGAGCCAAAATGAACTTTGTATTGCTTTAAATGCATTTTCAGCCCGATAGTACACTTCAGGTGAAACTGTCAAAATCTTCAAAATGAGCAAAAGCACAATGAAATTAATGTTGGAATCATCTTCAAGTTGCTAAAATACACTAATGACAGCAAAAAAATTGAGTCTACAACATTTAGTTAAGGTGTGAGAGCCAAAATGAACTTTGTATTGCTTTAAATGCATTTTCAGCCCGATAGTACACTTCAGGTGAAAGTGTCAAAATCTTCAAAATGAGCAAAAGCACAATGAAATTAATGCTGGAATCATCTTCAATATGCTAAAATACACTAATGACAGCAAAAAAGTTTGAGTCTACAACATTTAGTTAAGGTGTGAGAGCCAAAATGAACTTTATATTGCTTTAAATGCATTTTCAGCCCGATAGTACACTTCAGGTGAAACTGTCAAAATCTTCAAAATGAGCAAAAGCACAATGAAATTAATGCTGGAATCATTTTCAAGTTGCTAAAATACACTAATGACAGCAAAAAGTTTTAGTCTACAACATTTAGTTAAGGTGTGAGAGCCAAAATAAACTTTGTATTGCTGTAAAGGCGTTTTCAGCACCTGATTGTACACTTCAGGTGAAAATGTCAAAATCTTCAAAATGTGCAAAAGCACAATGAAATTAATGCTGGAATCATCTTCAAGTTGCTAAAATACACTAATGACAGCAAAAAGTTTGAGTCTACAACATTTAGTTAAGGTGTGAGAGCCAAAATTAACTTTGTATTGCTTTAAAATTCATTTTCAGCCCGATTGTACACTTCAGGTGAAACTGTCAAAATCTTCAAAATGAGCAAAAGCACAATGAAATTAATGCTGGAATCATCTTCAAGTTGCTAAAATACACTAATGACAGCAACAAGTTTGAGTCTACAACATTTAGTTAAGGTGTGAGAGCCTAAATTACCTTTGCATTGCTTTAAACGCGTTTTCAGCCCCTGATTGTACACTTCAGGTGAAACTGTCAAAATCTTCAAAATGAGCAAAAGCACAATGAAATTAATGCTGGAATCATCTTCAAGTTGCTAAAATACACTAATGACAGCAAAAAGTTTGAGTCTACAACATTTAGTTAAGGTGTGAGAGCCAAAATGAACTTTGTATTGCTTTAAATGCATTTTCAGCCCGATAGTACACTTCAGGTGAAACTGTCAAAATCTTCAAAATGAGCAAAAGCACAATGAAATTAATGTTGGAATCATCTTCAAGTTGCTAAAATACACTAATGACAGCAAAAAAATTGAGTCTACAACATTTAGTTAAGGTGTGAGAGCCAAAATGAACTTTGTATTGCTTTAAATGCATTTTCAGCCCGATAGTACACTTCAGGTGAAACTGTCAAAATCTTCAAAATGAGCAAAAGCACAATGAAATAATGCTGGAATCATCTTCAAGTTGCTAAAATACACTAATGACAGCAAAAAGTTTGAGTCTACAACATTTAGTTAAGGTGTGAGAGCCAAAATGAACTTTGTATTGCTTTAAATGCATTTTCAGCCCGATAGTACACTTCAGGTGAAACTGTCAAAATCTTCAAAATGAAAAAAAGCACAATGAAATTAATGCTGGAATCATCTTCAAGTTGCTAAAATACACTAATGACAGCAAAAAGTTTGAGTCTACAACATTTAGTTAAGGTGTGAGAGCCAAAATGAACTTTGTATTGCTGTAAACGCGTTTTCAGCACCTGAATGTACACTTCAGGTGAAACTGTCAAAATCTTCAAAATGAGCAAAAGCACAATGAAATTAATGCTGGAATCATCTTCAAGTTGCTAAAATACACTAATGACAGCAAAAAGTTTGAGTCTACAACATTTAGTTAAGGTGTGAGAGCCAAAATGAACTTTGTATTGCTTTAAATGCATTTTCAGCCCGATAGTACACTTCAGGTGAAACTGTCAAAATCTTCAAAATGAGCAAAAGCACAATGAAATTAATGTTGGAATCATCTTCAAGTTGCTAAAATACACTAATGACAGCAAAAAGTTTTAGTCAACAACATTTAGTTAAGGTGTGAGAGCCAAAATGAACTTTGTATTGCTTTAAACGCGTTTTCAGCACCTGATTGTACACTTCAGGTGAAAATGTCAAAATCTTCAAAATGAGCAAAAGCACAATGAAATTAATGCTGGAATCATCTTCAAGTTGCTAAAATACACTAATGACAGCAAAAAGTTTGAGTCTACAACATTTAGTTAAGGTGTGAGAGCCAAAATGAACTTTATATTGCTTTAAATGCATTTTCAGCCCGATAGTACACTTCAGGTGAAACTGTCAAAATCTTCAAAATGAGCAAAAGCACAATGAAATTAATGCTGGAATCATCTTCAAGTTGCTAAAATACACTAATGACAGCAAAAAGTTTTAGTCTACAACATTTAGTTAAGGTGTGAGAGCCAAAATGAACTTTGTATTGCTTTAAATGCATTTTCAGCCGGATTGGACACTTCAGGTGAAAGTGTCAAAATCTTCAAAATGAGCAAAAGCACAATGAAATTAATGCTGGAATCATCTTCAATATGCTAAAATACACTAATGACAGCAAAAAGTTTGAGTCTACAACATTTAGTTAAGGTGTGAGAGCCAAAATGAACTTTGTATTGCTTTAAATGCATTATCAGGCCGATTGTACACTTCAGGTGAAACTGTCAAAATCTTCAAAATGAAAAAAAGCACAATGAAATTAATGCTGGAATCATCTTCAAGTTGCTAAAATACACTAATGACAGCAAAAAGTTTGAGTCTACAACATTTAGTTAAGGTGTGAGAGCCAAAATGAACTTTGTATTGCTGTAAACGCGTTTTCAGCACCTGAATGTACACTTCAGGTGAAACTGTCAAAATCTTCAAAATGAGCAAAAGCACAATGAAATTAATGCTGGAATCATCTTCAAGTTGCTAAAATACACTAATGACAGCAAAAAGTTTGAATCTACAACATTTAGTTAAGGTGTGAGAGCCAAAATGAACTTTGTATTGCTTTAAATGCATTTTCAGCCCGATAGTACACTTCAGGTGAAACTGTCAAAATCTTCAAAATGAGCAAAAGCACAATGAAATTAATGTTGGAATCATCTTCAAGTTGCTAAAATACACTAATGACAGCAAAAAGTTTTAGTCAACAACATTTAGTTAAGGTGTGAGAGCCAAAATGAACTTTGTATTGCTTTAAACGCGTTTTCAGCACCTGATTGTACACTTCAGGTGAAAATGTCAAAATCTTCAAAATGAGCAAAAGCACAATGAAATTAATGCTGGAATCATCTTCAAGTTGCTAAAATACACTAATGACAGCAAAAAGTTTGAGTCTACAACATTTAGTTAAGGTGTGAGAGCCAAAATGAACTTTATATTGCTTTAAATGCATTTTCAGCCCGATAGTACACTTCAGGTGAAACTGTCAAAATCTTCAAAATGAGCAAAAGCACAATGAAATTAATGCTGGAATCATCTTCAAGTTGCTAAAATACACTAATGACAGCAAAAAGTTTTAGTCTACAACATTTAGTTAAGGTGTGAGAGCCAAAATGAACTTTGTATTGCTTTAAATGCATTTTCAGCCGGATTGGACACTTCAGGTGAAAGTGTCAAAATCTTCAAAATGAGCAAAAGCACAATGAAATTAATGCTGGAATCATCTTCAATATGCTAAAATACACTAATGACAGCAAAAAGTTTGAGTCTACAACATTTAGTTAAGGTGTGAGAGCCAAAATGAACTTTGTATTGCTTTAAATGCATTATCAGGCCGATTGTACACTTCAGGTGAAACTGTCAAAATCTTCAAAATGAGCAAAAGCACAATGAAATGAATGCTGGAATCATCTTCAAGTTGCTAAAATACACTAATGACAGCAAAAAGTTTGAGTCTACAACATTTAGTTAAGGTGTGAGATCCTAAATGAACTTTTCATTGCTTTAAACGCGTTTTCAGCCCTTGATTGTACAATTCAGGTGAAACTGTCAAAATCTTCAAAATGAGCAAAAGCACAATGAAATTAATGCTGGAATCATCTTCAAGTTGCTAAAATACACTAATGACAGCAAAAAGTTTGAGTCTACAACATTTAGTTAAGGTGTGAGAGCCAAAATGAACTTTGTATTGCTTTAAATGCATTATCAGGCCGATTGTACACTTCAGGTGAAACTGTCAAAATCTTCAAAATGAGCAAAAGCACAATGAAATTAATGCTGGAATCATCTTCAAGTTGCTAAAATACACTAATGACAGCAAAAAGTTTGAGTCTACAACATTTAGTTAAGGTGTGAGAGCCAAAATGAACTTTGTATTGCTTTAAATGCATTTTCAGCCCGATAGTACACTTCAGGTGAAACTGTCAAAATCTTAAAAATGAGCAAAAGCACAATGAAATTAACGCTGGAATCATCTTCAAGTTGCTAAAATACACTAATGACAGCAAAAAGTTTGAGTCTACAACATTTAGTTAAGTTGTGAGAGCCTAAATTAACTTTTTATTGCTTTAAACGCGTTTTCAGCCCTTGATTGTACACTTCAGGTGAAACTGTCAAAATCTTCAAAATGAGCAAAAGCACAATGAAATTAATGCTGGAATCATCTTCAAGTTGCTAAAATACACTAATGACAGCAAAAAGTTTGAGTCTACAACATTTAGTTAAGGTGTGAGAGCCAAAATGAACTTTGTATTGCTTTAAATGCATTTTCAGCCGGATTGGACACTTCAGGTGAAAGTGTCAAAATCTTCAAAATGAGCAAAAGCACAATGAAATTAATGCTGGAATCATCTTCAAGTAGCTAAAATACACTAATGACAGCAAAAAGTTTGAGTCTACAACATTTAGTTAAGGTGTGAGAGCCAAAATGAACTTTGTATTGCTTTAAATGCATTATCAGGCCGATTGTACACTTCAGGTGAAACTGTCAAAATCTTCAAAATGAGCAAAAGCACAATGAAATGAATGCTGGAATCATCTTCAAGTTGCTAAAATACACTAATGACAGCAAAAAGTTTGAGTCTACAACATTTAGTTAAGGTGTGAGATCCTAAATGAACTTTTCATTGCTTTAAACGCGTTTTCAGCCCTTGATTGTACAATTCAGGTGAAACTGTCAAAATCTTCAAAATGAGCAAAAGCACAATGAAATTAATGCTGGAATCATCTTCAAGTTGCTAAAATACACTAATGACAGCAAAAAGTTTGAGTCTACAACATTTAGTTAAGGTGTGAGAGCCAAAATGAACTTTGTATTGCTTTAAATGCATTATCAGGCCGATTGTACACTTCAGGTTAAACTGTCAAAATCTTCAAAATGAGCAAAAGCACAATGAAATGAATGCTGGAATCATCTTCAAGTTGCTAAAATACACTAATGACAGCAAAAAGTTTGAGTCTACAACATTTAGTTAAGGTGTGAGATCCTAAATGAACTTTTCATTGCTTTAAACGCGTTTTCAGCCCTTGATTGTACAATTCAGGTGAAACTGTCAAAATCTTCAAAATGAGCAAAAGCACAATGAAATTAATGCTGGAATCATCTTCAAGTTGCTAAAATACACTAATGACAGCAACAAGTTTGAGTCTACAACATTTAGTTAAGGTGTGAGAGCCTAAATTAACTTTGTATTGCTTTAAACGCGTTTTCAGCCCCTGATTGTACACTTCAGGTGAAACTGTCAAAATCTTCAAAATGAGCAAAAGCACAATGAAATTAATGCTGGAATCATCTTCAAGTTGCTAAAATACACTAATGACAGCAAAAAGTTTGAGTCTACAACATTTAGTTAAGGTGTGAGAGCCAAAATGAACTTTGTATTGCTTTAAATGCATTATCAGGCCGATTGTACACTTCAGGTGAAACTGTCAAAATCTTCAAAATGAGCAAAAGCACAATGAAATGAATGCTGGAATCATCTTCAAGTTGCTAAAATACACTAATGACAGCAAAAAGTTTGAGTCTACAACATTTAGTTAAGGTGTGAGATCCTAAATGAACTTTTCATTGCTTTAAACGCGTTTTCAGCCCTTGATTGTACAATTCAGGTGAAACTGTCAAAATCTTCAAAATGAGCAAAAGCACAATGAAATTAATGCTGGAATCATCTTCAAGTTGCTAAAATACACTAATGACAGCACAAAGTTTGAGTCTACAACATTTAGTTAAGGTGTGAGAGCCAAAATGAACTTTGTATTGCTTTAAATGCATTATCAGGCCGATTGTACACTTCAGGTTAAACTGTCAAAATCTTCAAAATGAGCAAAAGCACAATGAAATGAATGCTGGAATCATCTTCAAGTTGCTAAAATACACTAATGACAGCAAAAAGTTTGAGTCTACAACATTTAGTTAAGGTGTGAGATCCTAAATGAACTTTTCATTGCTTTAAACGCGTTTTCAGCCCTTGATTGTACAATTCAGGTGAAACTGTCAAAATCTTCAAAATGAGCAAAAGCACAATGAAATTAATGCTGGAATCATCTTCAAGTTGCTAAAATACACTAATGACAGCAACAAGTTTGAGTCTACAACATTTAGTTAAGGTGTGAGAGCCTAAATTAACTTTGTATTGCTTTAAACGCGTTTTCAGCCCCTGATTGTACACTTCAGGTGAAACTGTCAAAATCTTCAAAATGAGCAAAAGCACAATGAAATTAATGCTGGAATCATCTTCAAGTTGCTAAAATACACTAATGACAGCAAAAAGTTTGAGTCTACAACATTTAGTTAAGGTGTGAGAGCCAAAATGAACTTTGTATTGCTTTAAATGCATTTTCAGCCCGATAGTACACTTCAGGTGAAAGTGTCAAAATCTTCAAAATGAGCAAAAGCACAATGAAATTAATGCTGGAATCATCTTCAATATGCTAAAATACACTAATGACAGCAAAAAGTTTGAGTCTACAACATTTAGTTAAGGTGTGAGAGCCAAAATGAACTTTATATTGCTTTAAATGCATTTTCAGCCCGATAGTACACTTCAGGTGAAACTGTCAAAATCTTCAAAATGAGCAAAAGCACAATGAAATTAATGCTGGAATCATCTTCAAGTTGCTAAAATACACTAATGACAGCAAAAAGTTTTAGTCTACAACATTTAGTTAAGGTGTGAGAGCCAAAATGAACTTTGTATTGCTGTAAACGCGTTTTCAGCACCTGATTGTACACTTCAGGTGAAAATGTCAAAATCTTCAAAATGTGCAAAAGCACAATGAAATTAATGCTGGAATCATCTTCAAGTTGCTAAAATACACTAATGACAGCAACAAGTTTGAGTCTACAACATTTAGTTAAGGTGTGAGAGCCAAAATTAACTTTGTATTGCTTTAAAATTCATTTTCAGCCCGATTGTACACTTCAGGTGAAACTGTCAAAATCTTCAAAATGAGCAAAAGCACAATGAAATTAATGCTGGAATCATCTTCAAGTTGCTAAAATACACTAATGACAGCAACAAGTTTGAGTCTACAACATTTAGTTAAGGTGTGAGAGCCTAAATTACCTTTGCATTGTTTTAAACGCGTTTTCAGCCCCTGATTGTACACTTCAGGTGAAACTGTCAAAATCTTCAAAATGAGCAAAAGCACAATGAAATTAATGCTGGAATCATCTTCAAGTTGCTAAAATACACTAATGACAGCAAAAAGTTTGAGTCTACAACATTTAGTTAAGGTGTGAGAGCCAAAATGAACTTTGTATTGCTTTAAACGCGTTTTCAGCACCTGATTGTACACTTCAGGTGAAAATGTCAAAATCTTCAAAATGAGCAAAAGCACAATGAAATTAATGCTGGAATCATCTTCAAGTTGCTAAAATACACTAATGACAGCAAAAAGTTTGAGTCTACAACATTTAGTTAAGGTGTGAGAGCCAAAATGAACTTTATATTGCTTTAAATGCATTTTCAGCCCGATAGTACACTTCAGGTGAAACTGTCAAAATCTTCAAAATGAGCAAAAGCACAATGAAATTAATGCTGGAATCATCTTCAAGTTGCTAAAATACACTAATGACAGCAAAAAGTTTTAGTCTACAACATTTAGTTAAGGTGTGAGAGCCAAAATGAACTTTGTATTGCTTTAAATGCATTTTCAGCCGGATTGGACACTTCAGGTGAAAGTGTCAAAATCTTCAAAATGAGCAAAAGCACAATGAAATTAATGCTGGAATCATCTTCAATATGCTAAAATACACTAATGACAGCAAAAAGTTTGAGTCTACAACATTTAGTTAAGGTGTGAGAGCCAAAATGAACTTTGTATTGCTTTAAATGCATTATCAGGCCGATTGTACACTTCAGGTGAAACTGTCAAAATCTTCAAAATGAGCAAAAGCACAATGAAATGAATGCTGGAATCATCTTCAAGTTGCTAAAATACACTAATGACAGCAAAAAGTTTGAGTCTACAACATTTAGTTAAGGTGTGAGATCCTAAATGAACTTTTCATTGCTTTAAACGCGTTTTCAGCCCTTGATTGTACAATTCAGGTGAAACTGTCAAAATCTTCAAAATGAGCAAAAGCACAATGAAATTAATGCTGGAATCATCTTCAAGTTGCTAAAATACACTAATGACAGCAAAAAGTTTGAGTCTACAACATTTAGTTAAGGTGTGAGAGCCAAAATGAACTTTGTATTGCTTTAAATGCATTATCAGGCCGATTGTACACTTCAGGTGAAACTGTCAAAATCTTCAAAATGAGCAAAAGCACAATGAAATTAATGCTGGAATCATCTTCAAGTTGCTAAAATACACTAATGACAGCAAAAAGTTTGAGTCTACAACATTTAGTTAAGGTGTGAGAGCCAAAATGAACTTTGTATTGCTTTAAATGCATTTTCAGCCCGATAGTACACTTCAGGTGAAACTGTCAAAATCTTAAAAATGAGCAAAAGCACAATGAAATTAATGCTGGAATCATCTTCAAGTTGCTAAAATACACTAATGACAGCAAAAAGTTTGAGTCTACAACATTTAGTTAAGTTGTGAGAGCCTAAATTAACTTTTTATTGCTTTAAACGCGTTTTCAGCCCTTGATTGTACACTTCAGGTGAAACTGTCAAAATCTTCAAAATGAGCAAAAGCACAATGAAATTAATGCTGGAATCATCTTCAAGTTGCTAAAATACACTAATGACAGCAAAAAGTTTGAGTCTACAACATTTAGTTAAGGTGTGAGAGCCAAAATGAACTTTGTATTGCTTTAAATGCATTTTCAGCCGGATTGGACACTTCAGGTGAAAGTGTCAAAATCTTCAAAATGAGCAAAAGCACAATGAAATTAATGCTGGAATCATCTTCAAGTAGCTAAAATACACTAATGACAGCAAAAAGTTTGAGTCTACAACATTTAGTTAAGGTGTGAGAGCCAAAATGAACTTTGTATTGCTTTAAATGCATTATCAGGCCGATTGTACACTTCAGGTGAAACTGTCAAAATCTTCAAAATGAGCAAAAGCACAATGAAATGAATGCTGGAATCATCTTCAAGTTGCTAAAATACACTAATGACAGCAAAAAGTTTGAGTCTACAACATTTAGTTAAGGTGTGAGATCCTAAATGAACTTTTCATTGCTTTAAACGCGTTTTCAGCCCTTGATTGTACAATTCAGGTGAAACTGTCAAAATCTTCAAAATGAGCAAAAGCACAATGAAATTAATGCTGGAATCATCTTCAAGTAGCTAAAATACACTAATGACAGCAAAAAGTTTGAGTCTACAACATTTAGTTAAGGTGTGAGAGCCAAAATGAACTTTGTATTGCTTTAAATGCATTATCAGGCCGATTGTACACTTCAGGTGAAACTGTCAAAATCTTCAAAATGAGCAAAAGCACAATGAAATGAATGCTGGAATCATCTTCAAGTTGCTAAAATACACTAATGACAGCAAAAAGTTTGAGTCTACAACATTTAGTTAAGGTGTGAGATCCTAAATGAACTTTTCATTGCTTTAAACGCGTTTTCAGCCCTTGATTGTACAATTCAGGTGAAACTGTCAAAATCTTCAAAATGAGCAAAAGCACAATGAAATTAATGCTGGAATCATCTTCAAGTTGCTAAAATACACTAATGACAGCAAAAAGTTTGAGTCTACAACATTTAGTTAAGGTGTGAGAGCCAAAATGAACTTTGTATTGCTTTAAATGCATTATCAGGCCGATTGTACACTTCAGGTTAAACTGTCAAAATCTTCAAAATGAGCAAAAGCACAATGAAATGAATGCTGGAATCATCTTCAAGTTGCTAAAATACACTAATGACAGCAAAAAGTTTGAGTCTACAACATTTAGTTAAGTTGTGAGAGCCTAAATTAACTTTTTATTGCTTTAAACGCGTTTTCAGCCCTTGATTGTACACTTCAGGTGAAACTGTCAAAATCTTCAAAATGAGCAAAAGCACAATGAAATGAATGCTGGAATCATCTTCAAGTTGCTAAAATACACTAATGACAGCAAAAAGTTTGAGTCTACAACATTTAGTTAAGGTGTGAGATCCTAAATGAACTTTTCATTGCTTTAAACGCGTTTTCAGCCCTTGATTGTACAATTCAGGTGAAACTGTCAAAATCTTCAAAATGAGCAAAAGCACAATGAAATTAATGCTGGAATCATCTTCAAGTAGCTAAAATACACTAATGACAGCAAAAAGTTTGAGTCTACAACATTTAGTTAAGGTGTGAGAGCCAAAATGAACTTTGTATTGCTTTAAATGCATTATCAGGCCGATTGTACACTTCAGGTGAAACTGTCAAAATCTTCAAAATGAGCAAAAGCACAATGAAATGAATGCTGGAATCATCTTCAAGTTGCTAAAATACACTAATGACAGCAAAAAGTTTGAGTCTACAACATTTAGTTAAGGTGTGAGATCCTAAATGAACTTTTCATTGCTTTAAACGCGTTTTCAGCCCTTGATTGTACAATTCAGGTGAAACTGTCAAAATCTTCAAAATGAGCAAAAGCACAATGAAATTAATGCTGGAATCATCTTCAAGTTGCTAAAATACACTAATGACAGCAAAAAGTTTGAGTCTACAACATTTAGTTAAGGTGTGAGAGCCAAAATGAACTTTGTATTGCTTTAAATGCATTATCAGGCCGATTGTACACTTCAGGTTAAACTGTCAAAATCTTCAAAATGAGCAAAAGCACAATGAAATGAATGCTGGAATCATCTTCAAGTTGCTAAAATACACTAATGACAGCAAAAAGTTTGAGTCTACAACATTTAGTTAAGGTGTGAGATCCTAAATGAACTTTTCATTGCTTTAAATGCATTTTCAGCCCGATAGTACACTTCAGGTGAAAGTGTCAAAATCTTCAAAATGAGCAAAAGCACAATGAAATTAATGCTGGAATCATCTTCAATATGCTAAAATACACTAATGACAGCAAAAAGTTTGAGTCTACAACATTTAGTTAAGGTGTGAGAGCCAAAATGAACTTTATATTGCTTTAAATGCATTTTCAGCCCGATAGTACACTTCAGGTGAAACTGTCAAAATCTTCAAAATGAGCAAAAGCACAATGAAATTAATGCTGGAATCATCTTCAAGTTGCTAAAATGCACTAATGACAGCAAAAAGTTTTAGTCTACAACATTTAGTTAAGGTGTGAGAGCCAAAATGAACTTTGTATTGCTGTAAACGCGTTTTCAGCACCTGATTGTACACTTCAGGTGAAAATGTCAAAATCTTCAAAATGTGCAAAAGCACAATGAAATTAATGCTGGAATCATCTTCAAGTTGCTAAAATACACTAATGATAGCAAAAAGTTTGAGTCTACAACATTTAGTTAAGGTGTGAGAGCCAAAATTAACTTTGTATTGCTTTAAAATTCATTTTCAGCCCGATTGTACACTTCAGGTGAAACTGTCAAAATCTTAAAAATGAGCAAAAGCACAATGAAATTAATGCTGGAATCATCTTCAAGTTGCTAAAATACACTAATGACAGCAACAAGTTTGAGTCTACAACATTTAGTTAAGGTGTGAGAGCCAAAATGAACTTTGTATTGCTTTAAATGCATTTTCAGCCCGATAGTACACTTCAGGTGAAACTGTCAAAATCTTCAAAATGAGCAAAAGCACAATGAAATTAATGTTGGAATCATCTTCAAGTTGCTAAAATACACTAATGACAGCAAAAAAATTGAGTCTACAACATTTAGTTAAGGTGTGAGAGCCAAAATGAACTTTGTATTGCTTTAAATGCATTTTCAGCCCGATAGTACACTTCAGGTGAAAGTGTCAAAATCTTCAAAATGAGCAAAAGCACAATGAAATTAATGCTGGAATCATCTTCAAGTAGCTAAAATACACTAATGACAGCAAAAAGTTTGAGTCTACAACATTTAGTTAAGGTGTGAGAGCCAAAATGAACTTTGTATTCTTTAAATGCATTATCAGGCCGATTGTACACTTCAGGTTAAACTGTCAAAATCTTCAAAATGAGCAAAAGCACAATGAAATGAATGCTGGAATCATCTTCAAGTTGCTAAAATACACTAATGACAGCAAAAAGTTTGAGTCTACAACATTTAGTTAAGGTGTGAGATCCTAAATGAACTTTTCATTGCTTTAAACGCGTTTTCAGCCCTTGATTGTACAATTCAGGTGAAACTGTCAAAATCTTCAAAATGAGCAAAAGCACAATGAAATTAATGCTGGAATCATCTTCAAGTTGCTAAAATACACTAATGACAGCAACAAGTTTGAGTCTACAACATTTAGTTAAGGTGTGAGAGCCAAAATGAACTTTGTATTGCTTTAAATGCATTTTCAGCACGATAGTACACTTCAGGTGAAACTGTCAAAATCTTCAAAATGAGCAAAAGCACAATGAAATTAATGTTGGAATCATCTTCAAGTTGCTAAAATACACTAATGACAGCAAAAAAATTGAGTCTACAACATTTAGTTAAGGTGTGAGAGCCAAAATGAACTTTGTATTGCTTTAAATGCATTTTCAGCCCGATAGTACACTTCAGGTGAAACTGTCAAAATCTTCAAAATGAGCAAAAGCACAATGAAATAATGCTGGAATCATCTTCAAGTTGCTAAAATACACTAATGACAGCAAAAAGTTTGAGTCTACAACATTTAGTTAAGGTGTGAGAGCCAAAATGAACTTTGTATTGCTTTAAATGCATTTTCAGCCCGATAGTACACTTCAGGTGAAACTGTCAAAATCTTCAAAATGAAAAAAAGCACAATGAAATTAATGCTGGAATCATCTTCAAGTTGCTAAAATACACTAATGACAGCAAAAAGTTTGAGTCTACAACATTTAGTTAAGGTGTGAGAGCCAAAATGAACTTTGTATTGCTGTAAACGCGTTTTCAGCACCTGAATGTACACTTCAGGTGAAACTGTCAAAATCTTCAAAATGAGCAAAAGCACAATGAAATTAATGCTGGAATCATCTTCAAGTTGCTAAAATACACTAATGACAGCAAAAAGTTTGAGTCTACAACATTTAGTTAAGGTGTGAGAGCCAAAATGAACTTTGTATTGCTTTAAATGCATTTTCAGCCCGATAGTACACTTCAGGTGAAACTGTCAAAATCTTCAAAATGAGCAAAAGCACAATGAAATTAATGTTGGAATCATCTTCAAGTTGCTAAAATACACTAATGACAGCAAAAAGTTTTAGTCAACAACATTTAGTTAAGGTGTGAGAGCCAAAATGAACTTTGTATTGCTTTAAACGCGTTTTCAGCACCTGATTGTACACTTCAGGTGAAAATGTCAAAATCTTCAAAATGAGCAAAAGCACAATGAAATTAATGCTGGAATCATCTTCAAGTTGCTAAAATACACTAATGACAGCAAAAAGTTTGAGTCTACAACATTTAGTTAAGGTGTGAGAGCCAAAATGAACTTTGTATTGCTTTAAATGCATTATCAGGCCGATTGTACACTTCAGGTGAAACTGTCAAAATCTTCAAAATGAGCAAAAGCACAATGAAATGAATGCTGGAATCATCTTCAAGTTGCTAAAATACACTAATGACAGCAAAAAGTTTGAGTCTACAACATTTAGTTAAGGTGTGAGATCCTAAATGAACTTTTCATTGCTTTAAACGCGTTTTCAGCCCTTGATTGTACAATTCAGGTGAAACTGTCAAAATCTTCAAAATGAGCAAAAGCACAATGAAATTAATGCTGGAATCATCTTCAAGTTGCTAAAATACACTAATGACAGCAACAAGTTTGAGTCTACAACATTTAGTTAAGGTGTGAGAGCCTAAATTAACTTTGTATTGCTTTAAATGCATTATCAGGCCGATTGTACACTTCAGGTGAAACTGTCAAAATCTTCAAAATGAGCAAAAGCACAATGAAATGAATGCTGGAATCATCTTCAAGTTGCTAAAATACACTAATGACAGCAAAAAGTTTGAGTCTACAACATTTAGTTAAGGTGTGAGATCCTAAATGAACTTTTCATTGCTTTAAACGCGTTTTCAGCCCTTGATTGTACAATTCAGGTGAAACTGTCAAAATCTTCAAAATGAGCAAAAGCACAATGAAATTAATGCTGGAATCATCTTCAAGTTGCTAAAATACACTAATGACAGCAAGAAGTTTGAGTCTACAACATTTAGTTAAGGTGTGAGAGCCAAAATGAACTTTGTATTCTTTAAATGCATTATCAGGCCGATTGTACACTTCAGGTTAAACTGTCAAAATCTTCAAAATGAGCAAAAGCACAATGAAATGAATGCTGGAATCATCTTCAAGTTGCTAAAATACACTAATGACAGCAAAAAGTTTGAGTCTACAACATTTAGTTAAGGTGTGAGATCCTAAATGAACTTTTCATTGCTTTAAACGCGTTTTCAGCCCTTGATTGTACAATTCAGGTGAAACTGTCAAAATCTTCAAAATGAGCAAAAGCACAATGAAATTAATGCTGGAATCATCTTCAAGTTGCTAAAATACACTAATGACAGCAACAAGTTTGAGTCTACAACATTTAGTTAAGGTGTGAGAGCCTAAATTAACTTTGTATTGCTTTAAACGCGTTTTCAGCCCCTGATTGTACACTTCAGGTGAAACTGTCAAAATCTTCAAAATGAGCAAAAGCACAATGAAATTAATGCTGGAATCATCTTCAAGTTGCTAAAATACACTAATGACAGCAAAAAGTTTGAGTCTACAACATTTAGTTAAGGTGTGAGAGCCAAAATGAACTTTGTATTGCTTTAAATGCATTTTCAGCCCGATAGTACACTTCAGGTGAAAGTGTCAAAATCTTCAAAATGAGCAAAAGCACAATGAAATTAATGCTGGAATCATCTTCAATATGCTAAAATACACTAATGACAGCAAAAAGTTTGAGTCTACAACATTTAGTTAAGGTGTGAGAGCCAAAATGAACTTTATATTGCTTTAAATGCATTTTCAGCCCGATAGTACACTTCAGGTGAAACTGTCAAAATCTTCAAAATGAGCAAAAGCACAATGAAATTAATGCTGGAATCATCTTCAAGTTGCTAAAATACACTAATGACAGCAAAAAGTTTTAGTCTACAACATTTAGTTAAGGTGTGAGAGCCAAAATGAACTTTGTATTGCTGTAAACGCGTTTTCAGCACCTGATTGTACACTTCAGGTGAAAATGTCAAAATCTTCAAAATGTGCAAAAGCACAATGAAATTAATGCTGGAATCATCTTCAAGTTGCTAAAATACACTAATGACAGCAAAAAGTTTGAGTCTACAACATTTAGTTAAGGTGTGAGAGCCAAAATTAACTTTGTATTGCTTTAAAATTCATTTTCAGCCCGATTGTACACTTCAGGTGAAACTGTCAAAATCTTAAAAATGAGCAAAAGCACAATGAAATTAATGCTGGAATCATCTTCAAGTTGCTAAAATACACTAATGACAGCAACAAGTTTGAGTCTACAACATTTAGTTAAGGTGTGAGAGCCAAAATGAACTTTGTATTGCTTTAAATGCATTTTCAGCCCGATAGTACACTTCAGGTGAAACTGTCAAAATCTTCAAAATGAGCAAAAGCACAATGAAATTAATGTTGGAATCATCTTCAAGTTGCTAAAATACACTAATGACAGCAAAAAAATTGAGTCTACAACATTTAGTTAAGGTGTGAGAGCCAAAATGAACTTTGTATTGGTTTAAATTTTTTTCAGCCCGATAGTACACTTCAGGTGAAAGTGTCAAAATCTTCAAAATGAGCAAAAGCACAATGAAATTAATGCTGGAATCATCTTCAAGTAGCTAAAATACACTAATGACAGCAAAAAGTTTGAGTCTACAACATTTAGTTAAGGTGTGAGAGCCAAAATGAACTTTGTATTCTTTAAATGCATTATCAGGCCGATTGTACACTTCAGGTTAAACTGTCAAAATCTTCAAAATGAGCAAAAGCACAATGAAATGAATGCTGGAATCATCTTCAAGTTGCTAAAATACACTAATGACAGCAAAAAGTTTGAGTCTACAACATTTAGTTAAGGTGTGAGATCCTAAATGAACTTTTCATTGCTTTAAACGCGTTTTCAGCCCTTGATTGTACAATTCAGGTGAAACTGTCAAAATCTTCAAAATGAGCAAAAGCACAATGAAATTAATGCTGGAATCATCTTCAAGTTGCTAAAATACACTAATGACAGCAACAAGTTTGAGTCTACAACATTTAGTTAAGGTGTGAGAGCCTAAATTAACTTTGTATTGCTTTAAACGCGTTTTCAGCCCCTGATTGTACACTTCAGGTGAAACTGTCAAAATCTTCAAAATGAGCAAAAGCACAATGAAATTAATGCTGGAATCATCTTCAAGTTGCTAAAATACACTAATGACAGCAAAAAGTTTGAGTCTACAACATTTAGTTAAGGTGTGAGAGCCAAAATGAACTTTGTATTGCTTTAAATGCATTTTCAGCCCGATAGTACACTTCAGGTGAAAGTGTCAAAATCTTCAAAATGAGCAAAAGCACAATGAAATTAATGCTGGAATCATCTTCAATATGCTAAAATACACTAATGACAGCAAAAAGTTTGAGTCTACAACATTTAGTTAAGGTGTGAGAGCCAAAATGAACTTTATATTGCTTTAAATGCATTTTCAGCCCGATAGTACACTTCAGGTGAAACTGTCAAAATCTTCAAAATGAGCAAAAGCACAATGAAATTAATGCTGGAATCATCTTCAAGTTGCTAAAATACACTAATGACAGCAAAAAGTTTTAGTCTACAACATTTAGTTAAGGTGTGAGAGCCAAAATGAACTTTGTATTGCTGTAAACGCGTTTTCAGCACCTGATTGTACACTTCAGGTGAAAATGTCAAAATCTTCAAAATGTGCAAAAGCACAATGAAATTAATGCTGGAATCATCTTCAAGTTGCTAAAATACACTAATGACAGCAAAAAGTTTGAGTCTACAACATTTAGTTAAGGTGTGAGAGCCAAAATTAACTTTGTATTGCTTTAAAATTCATTTTCAGCCCGATTGTACACTTCAGGTGAAACTGTCAAAATCTTAAAAATGAGCAAAAGCACAATGAAATTAATGCTGGAATCATCTTCAAGTTGCTAAAATACACTAATGACAGCAACAAGTTTGAGTCTACAACATTTAGTTAAGGTGTGAGAGCCAAAATGAACTTTGTATTGCTTTAAATGCATTTTCAGCCCGATAGTACACTTCAGGTGAAACTGTCAAAATCTTCAAAATGAGCAAAAGCACAATGAAATTAATGTTGGAATCATCTTCAAGTTGCTAAAATACACTAATGACAGCAAAAAAATTGAGTCTACAACATTTAGTTAAGGTGTGAGAGCCAAAATGAACTTTGTATTGCTTTAAATGCATTTTCAGCCCGATATTACACTTCAGGTGAAAGTGTCAAAATCTTCAAAATGAGCAAAAGCACAATGAAATTAATGCTGGAATCATCTTCAATATGCTAAAATACACTAATGACAGCAAAAAAGTTTGAGTCTACAACATTTAGTTAAGGTGTGAGAGCCAAAATGAACTTTATATTGCTTTAAATGCATTTTCAGCCCGATAGTACACTTCAGGTGAAACTGTCAAAATCTTCAAAATGAGCAAAAGCACAATGAAATTAATGCTGGAATCATCTTCAAGTTGCTAAAATACACTAATGACAGCAAAAAGTTTTAGTCTACAACATTTAGTTAAGGTGTGAGAGCCAAAATAAACTTTGTATTGCTGTAAACGCGTTTTCAGCACCTGATTGTACACTTCAGGTGAAAATGTCAAAATCTTCAAAATGTGCAAAAGCACAATGAAATTAATGCTGGAATCATCTTCAAGTTGCTAAAATACACTAATGACAGCAAAAAGTTTGAGTCTACAACATTTAGTTAAGGTGTGAGAGCCAAAATTAACTTTGTATTGCTTTAAAATTCATTTTCAGCCCGATTGTACACTTCAGGTGAAACTGTCAAAATCTTCAAAATGAGCAAAAGCACAATGACATTAATGCTGGAATCATCTTCAAGTTGCTAAAATACACTAATGACAGCAACAAGTTTGAGTCTACAACATTTAGTTAAGGTGTGAGAGCCTAAATTACCTTTGCATTGCTTTAAACGCGTTTTCAGCCCCTGATTGTACACTTCAGGTGAAACTGTCAAAATCTTCAAAATGAGCAAAAGCACAATGAAATTAATGCTGGAATCATCTTCAAGTTGCTAAAATACACTAATGACAGCAAAAAGTTTGAGTCTACAACATTTAGTTAAGGTGTGAGAGCCAAAATGAACTTTGTATTGCTTTAAATGCATTTTCAGCCCGATAGTACACTTCAGGTGAAACTGTCAAAATCTTCAAAATGAGCAAAAGCACAATGAAATTAATGTTGGAATCATCTTCAAGTTGCTAAAATACACTAATGACAGCAAAAAAATTGAGTCTACAACATTTAGTTAAGGTGTGAGAGCCAAAATGAACTTTGTATTGCTTTAAATGCATTTTCAGCCCGATAGTACACTTCAGGTGAAACTGTCAAAATCTTCAAAATGAGCAAAAGCACAATGAAATAATGCTGGAATCATCTTCAAGTTGCTAAAATACACTAATGACAGCAAAAAGTTTGAGTCTACAACATTTAGTTAAGGTGTGAGAGCCAAAATGAACTTTGTATTGCTTTAAATGCATTTTCAGCCCGATAGTACACTTCAGGTGAAACTGTCAAAATCTTCAAAATGAAAAAAAGCACAATGAAATTAATGCTGGAATCATCTTCAAGTTGCTAAAATACACTAATGACAGCAAAAAGTTTGAGTCTACAACATTTAGTTAAGGTGTGACAGCCAAAATGAACTTTGTATTGCTGTAAACGCGTTTTCAGCACCTGAATGTACACTTCAGGTGAAACTGTCAAAATCTTCAAAATGAGCAAAAGCACAATGAAATTAATGCTGGAATCATCTTCAAGTTGCTAAAATACACTAATGACAGCAAAAAGTTTGAGTCTACAACATTTAGTTAAGGTGTGAGAGCCAAAATGAACTTTGTATTGCTTTAAATGCATTTTCAGCCCGATAGTACACTTCAGGTGAAACTGTCAAAATCTTCAAAATGAGCAAAAGCACAATGAAATTAATGTTGGAATCATCTTCAAGTTGCTAAAATACACTAATGACAGCAAAAAGTTTTAGTCAACAACATTTAGTTAAGGTGTGAGAGCCAAAATGAACTTTGTATTGCTTTAAACGCGTTTTCAGCACCTGATTGTACACTTCAGGTGAAAATGTCAAAATCTTCAAAATGAGCAAAAGCACAATGAAATTAATGCTGGAATCATCTTCAAGTTGCTAAAATACACTAATGACAGCAAAAAGTTTGAGTCTACAACATTTAGTTAAGGTGTGAGAGCCAAAATGAACTTTGTATTGCTTTAAATGCATTATCAGGCCGATTGTACACTTCAGGTGAAACTGTCAAAATCTTCAAAATGAGCAAAAGCACAATGAAATGAATGCTGGAATCATCTTCAAGTTGCTAAAATACACTAATGACAGCAAAAAGTTTGAGTCTACAACATTTAGTTAAGGTGTGAGATCCTAAATGAACTTTTCATTGCTTTAAACGCGTTTTCAGCCCTTGATTGTACAATTCAGGTGAAACTGTCAAAATCTTCAAAATGAGCAAAAGCACAATGAAATTAATGCTGGAATCATCTTCAAGTTGCTAAAATACACTAATGACAGCAACAAGTTTGAGTCTACAACATTTAGTTAAGGTGTGAGAGCCTAAATTAACTTTGTATTGCTTTAAACGCGTTTTCAGCCCCTGATTGTACACTTCAGGTGAAACTGTCAAAATCTTCAAAATGAGCAAAAGCACAATGAAATTAATGCTGGAATCATCTTCAAGTTGCTAAAATACACTAATGACAGCAAAAAGTTTGAGTCTACAAAATTTAGTTAAGGTGTGAGAGCCAAAATGAACTTTGTATTGCTTTAAATGCATTATCAGGCCGATTGTACACTTCAGGTGAAACTGTCAAAATCTTCAAAATGAGCAAAAGCACAATGAAATGAATGCTGGAATCATCTTCAAGTTGCTAAAATACACTAATGACAGCAAAAAGTTTGAGTCTACAACATTTAGTTAAGGTGTGAGATCCTAAATGAACTTTTCATTGCTTTAAACGCGTTTTCAGCCCTTGATTGTACAATTCAGGTGAAACTGTCAAAATCTTCAAAATGAGCAAAAGCACAATGAAATTAATGCTGGAATCATCTTCAAGTTGCTAAAATACACTAATGACAGCAAAAAGTTTGAGTCTACAACATTTAGTTAAGGTGTGAGAGCCAAAATGAACTTTGTATTCTTTAAATGCATTATCAGGCCGATTGTACACTTCAGGTTAAACTGTCAAAATCTTCAAAATGAGCAAAAGCACAATGAAATGAATGCTGGAATCATCTTCAAGTTGCTAAAATACACTAATGACAGCAAAAAGTTTGAGTCTACAACATTTAGTTAAGGTGTGAGATCCTAAATGAACTTTTCATTGCTTTAAACGCGTTTTCAGCCCGATATTACACTTCAGGTGAAAGTGTCAAAATCTTCAAAATGAGCAAAAGCACAATGAAATTAATGCTGGAATCATCTTCAATATGCTAAAATACACTAATGACAGCAAAAAAGTTTGAGTCTACAACATTTAGTTAAGGTGTGAGAGCCAAAATGAACTTTATATTGCTTTAAATGCATTTTCAGCCCGATAGTACACTTCAGGTGAAACTGTCAAAATCTTCAAAATGAGCAAAAGCACAATGAAATTAATGCTGGAATCATCTTCAAGTTGCTAAAATACACTAATGACAGCAAAAAGTTTTAGTCTACAACATTTAGTTAAGTTGTGAGAGCCTAAATTAACTTTTTATTGCTTTAAACGCGTTTTCAGCCCTTGATTGTACACTTCAGGTGAAACTGTCAAAATCTTCAAAATGAGCAAAAGCACAATGAAATTAATGCTGGAATCATCTTCAAGTTGCTAAAATACACTAATGACAGCAAAAAGTTTGAGTCTACAACATTTAGTTAAGGTGTGAGAGCCAAAATTAACTTTGTATTGCTTTAAAATTCATTTTCAGCCCGATTGTACACTTCAGGTGAAACTGTCAAAATCTTCAAAATGAGCAAAAGCACAATGACATTAATGCTGGAATCATCTTCAAGTTGCTAAAATACACTAATGACAGCAACAAGTTTGAGTCTACAACATTTAGTTAAGGTGTGAGAGCCTAAATTACCTTTGCATTGCTTTAAACGCGTTTTCAGCCCCTGATTGTACACTTCAGGTGAAACTGTCAAAATCTTCAAAATGAGCAAAAGCACAATGAAATTAATGCTGGAATCATCTTCAAGTTGCTAAAATACACTAATGACAGCAAAAAGTTTGAGTCTACAACATTTAGTTAAGGTGTGAGAGCCAAAATGAACTTTGTATTGCTTTAAATGCATTTTCAGCCCGATAGTACACTTCAGGTGAAACTGTCAAAATCTTCAAAATGAGCAAAAGCACAATGAAATTAATGTTGGAATCATCTTCAAGTTGCTAAAATACACTAATGACAGCAAAAAAATTGAGTCTACAACATTTAGTTAAGGTGTGAGAGCCAAAATGAACTTTGTATTGCTTTAAATGCATTTTCAGCCCGATAGTACACTTCAGGTGAAACTGTCAAAATCTTCAAAATGAGCAAAAGCACAATGAAATAATGCTGGAATCATCTTCAAGTTGCTAAAATACACTAATGACAGCAAAAAGTTTGAGTCTACAACATTTAGTTAAGGTGTGAGAGCCAAAATGAACTTTGTATTGCTTTAAATGCATTTTCAGCCCGATAGTACACTTCAGGTGAAACTGTCAAAATCTTCAAAATGAAAAAAAGCACAATGAAATTAATGCTGGAATCATCTTCAAGTTGCTAAAATACACTAATGACAGCAAAAAGTTTGAGTCTACAACATTTAGTTAAGGTGTGACAGCCAAAATGAACTTTGTATTGCTGTAAACGCGTTTTCAGCACCTGAATGTACACTTCAGGTGAAACTGTCAAAATCTTCAAAATGAGCAAAAGCACAATGAAATTAATGCTGGAATCATCTTCAAGTTGCTAAAATACACTAATGACAGCAAAAAGTTTGAGTCTACAACATTTAGTTAAGGTGTGAGAGCCAAAATGAACTTTGTATTGCTTTAAATGCATTTTCAGCCCGATAGTACACTTCAGGTGAAACTGTCAAAATCTTCAAAATGAGCAAAAGCACAATGAAATTAATGTTGGAATCATCTTCAAGTTGCTAAAATACACTAATGACAGCAAAAAGTTTTAGTCAACAACATTTAGTTAAGGTGTGAGAGCCAAAATGAACTTTGTATTGCTTTAAACGCGTTTTCAGCACCTGATTGTACACTTCAGGTGAAAATGTCAAAATCTTCAAAATGAGCAAAAGCACAATGAAATTAATGCTGGAATCATCTTCAAGTTGCTAAAATACACTAATGACAGCAAAAAGTTTGAGTCTACAACATTTAGTTAAGGTGTGAGAGCCAAAATGAACTTTGTATTGCTTTAAATGCATTATCAGGCCGATTGTACACTTCAGGTGAAACTGTCAAAATCTTCAAAATGAGCAAAAGCACAATGAAATGAATGCTGGAATCATCTTCAAGTTGCTAAAATACACTAATGACAGCAAAAAGTTTGAGTCTACAACATTTAGTTAAGGTGTGAGATCCTAAATGAACTTTTCATTGCTTTAAACGCGTTTTCAGCCCTTGATTGTACAATTCAGGTGAAACTGTCAAAATCTTCAAAATGAGCAAAAGCACAATGAAATTAATGCTGGAATCATCTTCAAGTTGCTAAAATACACTAATGACAGCAACAAGTTTGAGTCTACAACATTTAGTTAAGGTGTGAGAGCCTAAATTAACTTTGTATTGCTTTAAACGCGTTTTCAGCCCCTGATTGTACACTTCAGGTGAAACTGTCAAAATCTTCAAAATGAGCAAAAGCACAATGAAATTAATGCTGGAATCATCTTCAAGTTGCTAAAATACACTAATGACAGCAAAAAGTTTGAGTCTACAAAATTTAGTTAAGGTGTGAGAGCCAAAATGAACTTTGTATTGCTTTAAATGCATTATCAGGCCGATTGTACACTTCAGGTGAAACTGTCAAAATCTTCAAAATGAGCAAAAGCACAATGAAATGAATGCTGGAATCATCTTCAAGTTGCTAAAATACACTAATGACAGCAAAAAGTTTGAGTCTACAACATTTAGTTAAGGTGTGAGATCCTAAATGAACTTTTCATTGCTTTAAACGCGTTTTCAGCCCTTGATTGTACAATTCAGGTGAAACTGTCAAAATCTTCAAAATGAGCAAAAGCACAATGAAATTAATGCTGGAATCATCTTCAAGTTGCTAAAATACACTAATGACAGCAAAAAGTTTGAGTCTACAACATTTAGTTAAGGTGTGAGAGCCAAAATGAACTTTGTATTCTTTAAATGCATTATCAGGCCGATTGTACACTTCAGGTTAAACTGTCAAAATCTTCAAAATGAGCAAAAGCACAATGAAATGAATGCTGGAATCATCTTCAAGTTGCTAAAATACACTAATGACAGCAAAAAGTTTGAGTCTACAACATTTAGTTAAGGTGTGAGATCCTAAATGAACTTTTCATTGCTTTAAACGCGTTTTCAGCCCTTGATTGTACAATTCAGGTGAAACTGTCAAAATCTTCAAAATGAGCAAAAGCACAATGAAATTAATGCTGGAATCATCTTCAAGTTGCTAAAATACACTAATGACAGCAACAAGTTTGAGTCTACAACATTTAGTTAAGGTGTGAGAGCCTAAATTAACTTTGTATTGCTTTAAACGCGTTTTCAGCCCCTGATTGTACACTTCAGGTGAAACTGTCAAAATCTTCAAAATGAGCAAAAGCACAATGAAATTAATGCTGGAATCATCTTCAAGTTGCTAAAATACACTAATGACAGCAAAAAGTTTGAGTCTACAACATTTAGTTAAGGTGTGAGAGCCAAAATGAACTTTGTATTGCTTTAAATGCATTTTCAGCCCGATAGTACACTTCAGGTGAAAGTGTCAAAATCTTCAAAATGAGCAAAAGCACAATGAAATTAATGCTGGAATCATCTTCAATATGCTAAAATACACTAATGACAGCAAAAAGTTTGAGTCTACAACATTTAGTTAAGGTGTGAGAGCCAAAATGAACTTTATATTGCTTTAAATGCATTTTCAGCCCGATAGTACACTTCAGGTGAAACTGTCAAAATCTTCAAAATGAGCAAAAGCACAATGAAATTAATGCTGGAATCATCTTCAAGTTGCTAAAATACACTAATGACAGCAAAAAGTTTTAGTCTACAACATTTAGTTAAGGTGTGAGAGCCAAAATGAACTTTGTATTGCTGTAAACGCGTTTTCAGCACCTGATTGTACACTTCAGGTGAAAATGTCAAAATCTTCAAAATGTGCAAAAGCACAATGAAATTAATGCTGGAATCATCTTCAAGTTGCTAAAATACACTAATGACAGCAAAAAGTTTGAGTCTACAACATTTAGTTAAGGTGTGAGAGCCAAAATTAACTTTGTATTGCTTTAAAATTCATTTTCAGCCCGATTGTACACTTCAGGTGAAACTGTCAAAATCTTAAAAATGAGCAAAAGCACAATGAAATTAATGCTGGAATCATCTTCAAGTTGCTAAAATACACTAATGACAGCAACAAGTTTGAGTCTACAACATTTAGTTAAGGTGTGAGAGCCTAAATTACCTTTGCATTGCTTTAAACGCGTTTTCAGCCCCTGATTGTACACTTCAGGTGAAACTGTCAAAATCTTCAAAATGAGCAAAAGCACAATGAAATTAATGCTGGAATCATCTTCAAGTTGCTACAATACACTAATGACAGCAAAAAGTTTGAGTCTACAACATTTAGTTAAGGTGTGAGAGCCAAAATGAACTTTGTATTGCTTTAAATGCATTTTCAGCCCGATAGTACACTTCAGGTGAAACTGTCAAAATCTTCAAAATGAGCAAAAGCACAATGAAATTAATGTTGGAATCATCTTCAAGTTGCTAAAATACACTAATGACAGCAAAAAAATTGAGTCTACAACATTTAGTTAAGGTGTGAGAGCCAAAATGAACTTTGTATTGCTTTAAATGCATTTTCAGCCCGATAGTACACTTCAGGTGAAAGTGTCAAAATCTTCAAAATGAGCAAAAGCACAATGAAATTAATGCTGGAATCATCTTCAATATGCTAAAATACACTAATGACAGCAAAAAGTTTGAGTCTACAACATTTAGTTAAGGTGTGAGAGCCAAAATGAACTTTGTATTGCTTTAAATGCATTATCAGGCCGATTGTACACTTCAGGTGAAACTGTCAAAATCTTCAAAATGAGCAAAAGCACAATGAAATGAATGCTGGAATCATCTTCAAGTTGCTAAAATACACTAATGACAGCAAAAAGTTTTAGTCTACAACATTTAGTTAAGGTGTGAGAGCCAAAATAAACTTTTTATTGCTGTAAACGCGTTTTCAGCACCTGATTGTACACTTCAGGTGAAAATGTCAAAATCTTCAAAATGTGCAAAAGCACAATGAAATTAATGCTGGAATCATCTTCAAGTTGCTAAAATACACTAATGACAGCAAAAAGTTTGAGTCTACAACATTTAGTTAAGGTGTGAGAGCCAAAATTAACTTTGTATTGCTTTAAAATTCATTTTCAGCCCGATTGTACACTTCAGGTGAAACTGTCAAAATCTTCAAAATGAGCAAAAGCACAATGAAATTAATGCTGGAATCATCTTCAAGTTGCTAAAATACACTAATGACAGCAACAAGTTTGAGTCTACAACATTTAGTTAAGGTGTGAGAGCCTAAATTACCTTTGCATTGCTTTAAACGCGTTTTCAGCCCCTGATTGTACACTTCAGGTGAAACTGTCAAAATCTTCAAAATGAGCAAAAGCACAATGAAATTAATGCTGGAATCATCTTCAAGTTGCTAAAATACACTAATGACAGCAAAAAGTTTGAGTCTACAACATTTAGTTAAGGTGTGAGAGCCAAAATGAACTTTGTATTGCTTTAAATGCATTTTCAGCCCGATAGTACACTTCAGGTGAAACTGTCAAAATCTTCAAAATGAGCAAAAGCACAATGAAATTAATGTTGGAATCATCTTCAAGTTGCTAAAATACACTAATGACAGCAAAAAAATTGAGTCTACAACATTTAGTTAAGGTGTGAGAGCCAAAATGAACTTTGTATTGCTTTAAATGCATTTTCAGCCCGATAGTACACTTCAGGTGAAACTGTCAAAATCTTCAAAATGAGCAAAAGCACAATGAAATAATGCTGGAATCATCTTCAAGTTGCTAAAATACACTAATGACAGCAAAAAGTTTGAGTCTACAACATTTAGTTAAGGTGTGAGAGCCAAAATGAACTTTGTATTGCTTTAAATGCATTTTCAGCCCGATAGTACACTTCAGGTGAAACTGTCAAAATCTTCAAAATGAAAAAAAGCACAATGAAATTAATGCTGGAATCATCTTCAAGTTGCTAAAATACACTAATGACAGCAAAAAGTTTGAGTCTACAACATTTAGTTAAGGTGTGAGAGCCAAAATGAACTTTGTATTGCTGTAAACGCGTTTTCAGCACCTGAATGTACACTTCAGGTGAAACTGTCAAAATCTTCAAAATGAGCAAAAGCACAATGAAATTAATGCTGGAATCATCTTCAAGTTGCTAAAATACACTAATGACAGCAAAAAGTTTGAGTCTACAACATTTAGTTAAGGTGTGAGAGCCAAAATGAACTTTGTATTGCTTTAAATGCATTTTCAGCCCGATAGTACACTTCAGGTGAAACTGTCAAAATCTTCAAAATGAGCAAAAGCACAATGAAATTAATGTTGGAATCATCTTCAAGTTGCTAAAATACACTAATGACAGCAAAAAGTTTTAGTCAACAACATTTAGTTAAGGTGTGAGAGCCAAAATGAACTTTGTATTGCTTTAAACGCGTTTTCAGCACCTGATTGTACACTTCAGGTGAAAATGTCAAAATCTTCAAAATGAGCAAAAGCACAATGAAATTAATGCTGGAATCATCTTCAATATGCTAAAATACACTAATGACAGCAAAAAGTTTGAGTCTACAACATTTAGTTAAGGTGTGAGAGCCAAAATGAACTTTGTATTGCTTTAAATGCATTATCAGGCCGATTGTACACTTCAGGTGAAACTGTCAAAATCTTCAAAATGAGCAAAAGCACAATGAAATGAATGCTGGAATCATCTTCAAGTTGCTAAAATACACTAATGACAGCAAAAAGTTTGAGTCTACAACATTTAGTTAAGGTGTGAGATCCTAAATGAACTTTTCATTGCTTTAAACGCGTTTTCAGCCCTTGATTGTACAATTCAGGTGAAACTGTCAAAATCTTCAAAATGAGCAAAAGCACAATGAAATTAATGCTGGAATCATCTTCAAGTTGCTAAAATACACTAATGACAGCAAAAAGTTTGAGTCTACAACATTTAGTTAAGGTGTGAGAGCCAAAATGAACTTTGTATTGCTTTAAATGCATTTTCAGCCCGATAGTACACTTCAGGTGGAACTGTCAAAATCTTCAAAATGAGCAAAAGCACAATGAAATTAATGTTGGAATCATCTTCAAGTTGCTAAAATACACTAATGACAGCAAAAAGTTTGAGTCTACAACATTTAGTTAAGGTGTGAGAGCCAAAATGAACTTTGTATTGCTGTAAACGCGTTTTCAGCACCTGAATGTACACTTCAGGTGAAACTGTCAAAATCTTCAAAATGAGCAAAAGCACAATGAAATTAATGCTGGAATCATCTTCAAGTTGCTAAAATACACTAATGACAGCAAAAAGTTTGAGTCTACAACATTTAGTTAAGGTGTGAGAGCCAAAATGAACTTTGTATTGCTTTAAATGCATTTTCAGCCCGATAGTACACTTCAGGTGAAACTGTCAAAATCTTAAAAATGAGCAAAAGCACAATGAAATTAATGCTGGAATCATCTTCAAGTTGCTAAAATACACTAATGACAGCAAAAAGTTTGAGTCTACAACATTTAGTTAAGTTGTGAGAGCCTAAATTAACTTTTTATTGCTTTAAACGCGTTTTCAGCCCTTGATTGTACACTTCAGGTGAAACTGTCAAAATCTTCAAAATGAGCAAAAGCACAATGAAATTAATGCTGGAATCATCTTCAAGTTGCTAAAATACACTAATGACAGCAAAAAGTTTGAGTCTACAACATTTAGTTAAGGTGTGAGAGCCAAAATGAACTTTGTATTGCTTTAAATGCATTTTCAGCCGGATTGGACACTTCAGGTGAAAGTGTCAAAATCTTCAAAATGAGCAAAAGCACAATGAAATTAATGCTGGAATCATCTTCAAGTAGCTAAAATACACTAATGACAGCAAAAAGTTTGAGTCTACAACATTTAGTTAAGGTGTGAGAGCCAAAATGAACTTTGTATTGCTTTAAATGCATTATCAGGCCGATTGTACACTTCAGGTGAAACTGTCAAAATCTTCAAAATGAGCAAAAGCACAATGAAATGAATGCTGGAATCATCTTCGAGTTGCTAAAATACACTAATGACAGCAAAAAGTTTGAGTCTACAACATTTAGTTAAGGTGTGAGATCCTAAATGAACTTTTCATTGCTTTAAACGCGTTTTCAGCCCTTGATTGTACAATTCAGGTGAAACTGTCAAAATCTTCAAAATGAGCAAAAGCACAATGAAATTAATGCTGGAATCATCTTCAAGTTGCTAAAATACACTAATGACAGCACAAAGTTTGAGTCTACAACATTTAGTTAAGGTGTGAGAGCCAAAATGAACTTTGTATTGCTTTAAATGCATTATCAGGCCGATTGTACACTTCAGGTTAAACTGTCAAAATCTTCAAAATGAGCAAAAGCACAATGAAATGAATGCTGGAATCATCTTCAAGTTGCTAAAATACACTAATGACAGCAAAAAGTTTGAGTCTACAACATTTAGTTAAGGTGTGAGATCCTAAATGAACTTTTCATTGCTTTAAACGCGTTTTCAGCCCTTGATTGTACAATTCAGGTGAAACTGTCAAAATCTTCAAAATGAGCAAAAGCACAATGAAATTAATGCTGGAATCATCTTCAAGTTGCTAAAATACACTAATGACAGCAACAAGTTTGAGTCTACAACATTTAGTTAAGGTGTGAGAGCCTAAATTAACTTTGTATTGCTTTAAACGCGTTTTCAGCCCCTGATTGTACACTTCAGGTGAAACTGTCAAAATCTTCAAAATGAGCAAAAGCACAATGAAATTAATGCTGGAATCATCTTCAAGTTGCTAAAATACACTAATGACAGCAAAAAGTTTGAGTCTACAACATTTAGTTAAGGTGTGAGAGCCAAAATGAACTTTGTATTGCTTTAAATGCATTTTCAGCCCGATAGTACACTTCAGGTGAAAGTGTCAAAATCTTCAAAATGAGCAAAAGCACAATGAAATTAATGCTGGAATCATCTTCAATATGCTAAAAAACACTAATGACAGCAAAAAGTTTGAGTCTACAACATTTAGTTAAGGTGTGAGAGCCAAAATGAACTTTATATTGCTTTAAATGCATTTTCAGCCCGATAGTACACTTCAGGTGAAACTGTCAAAATCTTCAAAATGAGCAAAAGCACAATGAAATTAATGCTGGAATCATCTTCAAGTTGCTAAAATACACTAATGACAGCAAAAAGTTTTAGTCTACAACATTTAGTTAAGGTGTGAGAGCCAAAATGAACTTTGTATTGCTGTAAACGCGTTTTCAGCACCTGATTGTACACTTCAGGTGAAAATGTCAAAATCTTCAAAATGTGCAAAAGCACAATGAAATTAATGCTGGAATCATCTTCAAGTTGCTAAAATACACTAATGACAGCAAAAAGTTTGAGTCTACAACATTTAGTTAAGGTGTGAGAGCCAAAATTAACTTTGTATTGCTTTAAAATTCATTTTCAGCCCGATTGTACACTTCAGGTGAAACTGTCAAAATCTTCAAAATGAGCAAAAGCACAATGAAATTAATGCTGGAATCATCTTCAAGTTGCTAAAATACACTAATGACAGCAACAAGTTTGAGTCTACAACATTTAGTTAAGGTGTGAGAGCCTAAATTACCTTTGCATTGTTTTAGACGCGTTTTCAGCCCCTGATTATACACTTCAGGTGAAACTGTCAAAATCTTCAAAATGAGCAAAAGCACAATGAAATTAATGCTGGAATCATCTTCAAGTTGCTAAAATACACTAATGACAGCAAAAAGTTTGAGTCTACAACATTTAGTTAAGGTGTGAGAGCCAAAATGAACTTTGTATTGCTTTAAATGCATTTTCAGCCCGATAGTACACTTCAGGTGAAACTGTCAAAATCTTCAAAATGAGCAAAAGCACAATGAAATTAATGTTGGAATCATCTTCAAGTTGCTAAAATACACTAATGACAGCAAAAAAATTGAGTCTACAACATTTAGTTAAGGTGTGAGAGCCAAAATGAACTTTGTATTGCTTTAAATGCATTTTCAGCCCGATAGTACACTTCAGGTGAAAGTGTCAAAATCTTCAAAATGAGCAAAAGCACAATGAAATTAATGCTGGAATCATCTTCAATATGCTAAAATACACTAATGACAGCAAAAAGTTTGAGTCTACAACATTTAGTTAAGGTGTGAGAGCCAAAATGAACTTTATATTGCTTTAAATGCATTTTCAGCCCGATAGTACACTTCAGGTGAAACTGTCAAAATCTTCAAAATGAGCAAAAGCACAATGAAATTAATGCTGGAATCATCTTCAAGTTGCTAAAATACACTAATGACAGCAAAAAGTTTTAGTCTACAACATTTAGTTAAGGTGTGAGAGCCAAAATGAACTTTGTATTGCTGTAAACGCGTTTTCAACACCTGATTGTACACTTCAGGTGAAAATGTCAAAATCTTCAAAATGTGCAAAAGCACAATGAAATTAATGCTGGAATCATCTTCAAGTTGCTAAAATACACTAATGACAGCAAAAAGTTTGAGTCTACAACATTTAGTTAAGGTGTGAGAGCCAAAATTAACTTTGTATTGCTTTAAAATTCATTTTCAGCCCGATTGTACACTTCAGGTGAAACTGTCAAAATCTTCAAAATGAGCAAAAGCACAATGAAATTAATGCTGGAATCATCTTCAAGTTGCTAAAATACACTAATGACAGCAACAAGTTTGAGTCTACAACATTTAGTTAAGGTGTGAGAGCCTAAATTACCTTTGCATTGCTTTAAACGCGTTTTCAGCCCCTGATTGTACACTTCAGGTGAAACTGTCAAAATCTTCAAAATGAGCAAAAGCACAATGAAATTAATGCTGGAATCATCTTCAAGTTGCTAAAATACACTAATGACAGCAAAAAGTTTGAGTCTACAACATTTAGTTAAGGTGTGAGAGCCAAAATGAACTTTGTATTGCTTTAAATGCATTTTCAGCCCGATAGTACACTTCAGGTGAAACTGTCAAAATCTTCAAAATGAGCAAAAGCACAATGAAATAATGCTGGAATCATCTTCAAGTTGCTAAAATACACTAATGACAGCAAAAAGTTTGAGTCTACAACATTTAGTTAAGGTGTGAGAGCCAAAATGAACTTTGTATTGCTTTAAATGCATTTTCAGCCCGATAGTACACTTCAGGTGAAACTGTCAAAATCTTCAAAATGAAAAAAAGCACAATGAAATTAATGCTGGAATCATCTTCAAGTTGCTAAAATACACTAATGACAGCAAAAAGTTTGAGTCTACAACATTTAGTTAAGGTGTGAGAGCCAAAATGAACTTTGTATTGCTGTAAACGCGTTTTCAGCACCTGAATGTACACTTCAGGTGAAACTGTCAAAATCTTCAAAATGAGCAAAAGCACAATGAAATTAATGCTGGAATCATCTTCAAGTTGCTAAAATACACTAATGACAGCAAAAAGTTTGAGTCTACAACATTTAGTTAAGGTGTGAGAGCCAAAATGAACTTTGTATTGCTTTAAATGCATTTTCAGCCCGATAGTACACTTCAGGTGAAACTGTCAAAATCTTCAAAATGAGCAAAAGCACAATGAAATTAATGTTGGAATCATCTTCAAGTTGCTAAAATACACTAATGACAGCAAAAAGTTTTAGTCAACAACATTTAGTTAAGGTGTGAGAGCCAAAATGAACTTTGTATTGCTTTAAACGCGTTTTCAGCACCTGATTGTACACTTCAGGTGAAAATGTCAAAATCTTCAAAATGAGCAAAAGCACAATGAAATTAATGCTGGAATCATCTTCAAGTTGCTAAAATACACTAATGACAGTAAAAAGTTTGAGTCTACAACATTTAGTTAAGGTGTGAGAGCCAAAATGAACTTTGTATTGCTTTAAATGCATTATCAGGCCGATTGTACACTTCAGGTGAAACTGTCAAATTCTTCAAAATGAGCAAAAGCACAATGAAATTAATGCTGGAATCATCTTCAAGTTGCTAAAATACACTAATGACAGCAAAAAGTTTGAGTCTACAACATTTAGTTAAGGTGTGAGAGCCAAAATGAACTTTGTATTGCTTTAAATGCATTATCAGGCCGATTGTACACTTCAGGTTAAACTGTCAAAATCTTCAAAATGAGCAAAAGCACAATGAAATGAATGCTGGAATCATCTTCAAGTTGCTAAAATACACTAATGACAGCAAAAAGTTTGAGTCTACAACATTTAGTTAAGGTGTGAGATCCTAAATGAACTTTTCATTGCTTTAAACGCGTTTTTAGCCCTTGATTGTACAATTCAGGTGAAACTGTCAAAATCTTCAAAATGAGCAAAAGCACAATGAAATTAATGCTGGAATCATCTTCAAGTTGCTAAAATACACTAATGACAGCAACAAGTTTGAGTCTACAACATTTAGTTAAGGTGTGAGAGCCTAAATTAACTTTGTAATGCTTTAAACGCGTTTTCAGCCCCTGATTGTACACTTCAGGTGAAACTGTCAAAATCTTCAAAATGAGCAAAAGCACAATGAAATTAATGCTGGAATCATCTTCAAGTTGCTAAAATACACTAATGACAGCAAAAAGTTTGAGTCTACAATATTTAGTTAAGGTGTGAGAGCCAAAATGAACTTTGTATTGCTTTAAAATTTATTTTCAGCCCGATTGTACACTTCAGGTGAAACTGTCAAAATCTTCAAAATGAGCAAAAGCACAATGAAATTAATGTTGGAATCATCTTCAAGTTGCTAAAATACACTAATGACAGCAAAAAGTTTGAGTCTACAACATTTAGTTGAGGTGTGAGAGCCTAAATGAACTTTGTATTGCTTTAAATGCATTTTCAGCCCGATTGTACACTTCAGGTAAAACTGTCAAAATCTTCAAAATGAGCAAAAGCACAATGAAATTAATGCTGGAATCATCTTCAAGTTGCTAAAATACACTAATGACAGCAAAAAGTTTGAGTCTACAACATTTAGTTAAGGTGTGAGAGCCAAAATGAACTTTGTATTGCTTTAAATGCATTTTCAGCCCGATAGTACACTTCAGGTGAAACTGTCAAAATCTTCAAAATGAGCAAAAGCACAATGAAATTAATGCTGGAATCATCTTCAAGTTGCTAAAATACACTAATGACAGCAAAAAGTTTGAGTCTACAACATTTAGTTAAGGTGTGAGAGCCAAAATGAACTTTGTATTGCTTTAAATGCATTTTCAGCCCGATAGTACACTTCAGGTGAAACTGTCAAAATCTTCAAAATGAGCAAAAGCACAATGAAATTAATGTTGGAATCATCTTCAAGTTGCTAAAATACACTAATGACAGCAAAAAAATTGAGTCTACAACATTTAGTTAAGGTGTGAGAGCCAAAATGAACTTTGTATTGCTTTAAATGCATTTTCAGCCCGATAGTACACTTCAGGTGAAACTGTCAAAATCTTCAAAATGAGCAAAAGCACAATGAAATAATGCTGGAATCATCTTCAAGTTGCTAAAATACACTAATGACAGCAAAAAGTTTGAGTCTACAACATTTAGTTAAGGTGTGAGAGCCAAAATGAACTTTGTATTGCTTTAAATGCATTTTCAGCCCGATAGTACACTTCAGGTGAAACTGTCAAAATCTTCAAAATGAAAAAAAGCACAATGAAATTAATGCTGGAATCATCTTCAAGTTGCTAAAATACACTAATGACAGCAAAAAGTTTGAGTCTACAACATTTAGTTAAGGTGTGAGAGCCAAAATGAACTTTATATTGCTTTAAATGCATTTTCAGCCCGATAGTACACTTCAGGTGAAACTGTCAAAATCTTTAAAATGAGCAAAAGCACAATGAAATTAATGCTGGAATCATCTTCAAGTTGCTAAAATACACTAATGACAGCAAAAAGTTTTAGTCTACAACATTTAGTTAAGGTGTGAGAGCCAAAATGAACTTTGTATTGCTTTAAATGCATTTTCAGCCGGATTGGACACTTCAGGTGAAAGTGTCAAAATCTTCAAAATGAGCAAAAGCACAATGAAATTAATGCTGGAATCATCTTCAATATGCTAAAATACACTAATGACAGCAAAAAGTTTGAGTCTACAACATTTAGTTAAGGTGTGAGAGCCAAAATGAACTTTGTATTGCTTTAAATGCATTATCAGGCCGATTGTACACTTCAGGTGAAACTGTCAAAATCTTCAAAATGAGCAAAAGCACAATGAAATGAATGCTGGAATCATCTTCAAGTTGCTAAAATACACTAATGACAGCAAAAAGTTTGAGTCTACAACATTTAGTTAAGGTGTGAGAGCCAAAATGAACTTTGTATTGCTTTAAATGCATTATCAGGCCGATTGTACACTTCAGGTGAAACTGTCAAATTCTTCAAAATGAGCAAAAGCACAATGAAATTAATGCTGGAATCATCTTCAAGTTGCTAAAATACACTAATGACAGCAAAAAGTTTGAGTCTACAACATTTAGTTAAGGTGTGAGAGCCAAAATGAACTTTGTATTGCTTTAAATGCATTATCAGGCCGATTGTACACTTCAGGTTAAACTGTCAAAATCTTCAAAATGAGCAAAAGCACAATGAAATGAATGCTGGAATCATCTTCAAGTTGCTAAAATACACTAATGACAGCAAAAAGTTTGAGTCTACAACATTTAGTTAAGGTGTGAGATCCTAAATGAACTTTTCATTGCTTTAAACGCGTTTTTAGCCCTTGATTGTACAATTCAGGTGAAACTGTCAAAATCTTCAAAATGAGCAAAAGCACAATGAAATTAATGCTGGAATCATCTTCAAGTTGCTAAAATACACTAATGACAGCAACAAGTTTGAGTCTACAACATTTAGTTAAGGTGTGAGAGCCTAAATTAACTTTGTAATGCTTTAAACGCGTTTTCAGCCCCTGATTGTACACTTCAGGTGAAACTGTCAAAATCTTCAAAATGAGCAAAAGCACAATGAAATTAATGCTGGAATCATCTTCAAGTTGCTAAAATACACTAATGACAGCAAAAAGTTTGAGTCTACAATATTTAGTTAAGGTGTGAGAGCCAAAATGAACTTTGTATTGCTTTAAAATTTATTTTCAGCCCGATTGTACACTTCAGGTGAAACTGTCAAAATCTTCAAAATGAGCAAAAGCACAATGAAATTAATGTTGGAATCATCTTCAAGTTGCTAAAATACACTAATGACAGCAAAAAGTTTGAGTCTACAACATTTAGTTGAGGTGTGAGAGCCTAAATGAACTTTGTATTGCTTTAAATGCATTTTCAGCCCGATTGTACACTTCAGGTAAAACTGTCAAAATCTTCAAAATGAGCAAAAGCACAATGAAATTAATGCTGGAATCATCTTCAAGTTGCTAAAATACACTAATGACAGCAAAAAGTTTGAGTCTACAACATTTAGTTAAGGTGTGAGAGCCAAAATGAACTTTGTATTGCTTTAAATGCATTTTCAGCCCGATAGTACACTTCAGGTGAAACTGTCAAAATCTTCAAAATGAGCAAAAGCACAATGAAATTAATGCTGGAATCATCTTCAAGTTGCTAAAATACACTAATGACAGCAAAAAGTTTGAGTCTACAACATTTAGTTAAGGTGTGAGAGCCAAAATGAACTTTGTATTGCTTTAAATGCATTTTCAGCCCGATAGTACACTTCAGGTGAAACTGTCAAAATCTTCAAAATGAGCAAAAGCACAATGAAATTAATGTTGGAATCATCTTCAAGTTGCTAAAATACACTAATGACAGCAAAAAAATTGAGTCTACAACATTTAGTTAAGGTGTGAGAGCCAAAATGAACTTTGTATTGCTTTAAATGCATTTTCAGCCCGATAGTACACTTCAGGTGAAACTGTCAAAATCTTCAAAATGAGCAAAAGCACAATGAAATAATGCTGGAATCATCTTCAAGTTGCTAAAATACACTAATGACAGCAAAAAGTTTGAGTCTACAACATTTAGTTAAGGTGTGAGAGCCAAAATGAACTTTGTATTGCTTTAAATGCATTTTCAGCCCGATAGTACACTTCAGGTGAAACTGTCAAAATCTTCAAAATGAAAAAAAGCACAATGAAATTAATGCTGGAATCATCTTCAAGTTGCTAAAATACACTAATGACAGCAAAAAGTTTGAGTCTACAACATTTAGTTAAGGTGTGAGAGCCAAAATGAACTTTATATTGCTTTAAATGCATTTTCAGCCCGATAGTACACTTCAGGTGAAACTGTCAAAATCTTTAAAATGAGCAAAAGCACAATGAAATTAATGCTGGAATCATCTTCAAGTTGCTAAAATACACTAATGACAGCAAAAAGTTTTAGTCTACAACATTTAGTTAAGGTGTGAGAGCCAAAATGAACTTTGTATTGCTTTAAATGCATTTTCAGCCGGATTGGACACTTCAGGTGAAAGTGTCAAAATCTTCAAAATGAGCAAAAGCACAATGAAATTAATGCTGGAATCATCTTCAATATGCTAAAATACACTAATGACAGCAAAAAGTTTGAGTCTACAACATTTAGTTAAGGTGTGAGAGCCAAAATGAACTTTGTATTGCTTTAAATGCATTATCAGGCCGATTGTACACTTCAGGTGAAACTGTCAAAATCTTCAAAATGAGCAAAAGCACAATGAAATTAATGCTAGAATCATCTTCAAGTTGCTAAAATACACTAATGACAGCAAAAAGTTTGAGTCTACAACATTTAGTTAAGGTGTGAGAGCCAAAATGAACTTTATATTGCTTTAAATGCATTTTCAGCCCGATAGTACACTTCAGGTGAAACTGTCAAAATCTTTAAAATGAGCAAAAGCACAATGAAATTAATGCTGGAATCATCTTCAAGTTGCTAAAATACACTAATGACAGCAAAAAGTTTTAGTCTACAACATTTAGTTAAGGTGTGAGAGCCAAAATGAACTTTGTATTGCTTTAAATGCATTTTCAGCCGGATTGGACACTTCAGGTGAAAGTGTCAAAATCTTCAAAATGAGCAAAAGCACAATGAAATTAATGCTGGAATCATCTTCAATATGCTAAAATACACTAATGACAGCAAAAAGTTTGAGTCTACAACATTTAGTTAAGGTGTGAGAGCCAAAATGAACTTTGTATTGCTTTAAATGCATTATCAGGCCGATTGTACACTTTAGGTGAAACTGTCAAAATCTTCAAAATGAGCAAAAGCACAATGAAATGAATGCTGGAATCATCTTCAAGCTGCTAAAATACACTAATGACAGCAAAAAAATTGAGTCTACAACATTTAGTTAAGGTGTGAGAGCCAAAATGAACTTTGTATTGCTTTAAATGCATTTTCAGCCCGATAGTACACTTCAGGTGAAAGTGTCAAAATCTTCAAAATGAGCAAAAGCACAATGAAATTAATGCTGGAATCATCTTCAATATGCTAAAATACACTAATGACAGCAAAAAGTTTGAGTCTACAACATTTAGTTAAGGTGTGAGAGCCAAAATGAACTTTATATTGCTTTAAATGCATTTTCAGCCCGATAGTACACTTCAGGTGAAACTGTCAAAATCTTCAAAATGAGCAAAAGCACAATGAAATTAATGCTGGAATCATCTTCAAGTTGCTAAAATACACTAATGACAGCAAAAAGTTTTAGTCTACAACATTTAGTTAAGGTGTGAGAGCCAAAATGAACTTTGTATTGCTGTAAACGCGTTTTCAGCACCTGATTGTACACTTCAGGTGAAAATGTCAAAATCTTCAAAATGTGCAAAAGCACAATGAAATTAATGCTGGAATCATCTTCAAGTTGCTAAAATACACTAATGACAGCAAAAAGTTTGAGTCTACAACATTTAGTTAAGGTGTGAGAGCCAAAATTAACTTTGTATTGCTTTATAATTCATTTTCAGCCCGATTGTACACTTCAGGTGAAACTGTCAAAATCTTCAAAATGAGCAAAAGCACAATGAAATTAATGCTGGAATCATCTTCAAGTTGCTAAAATACACTAATGACAGCAACAAGTTTGAGTCTACAACATTTAGTTAAGGTGTGAGAGCCTAAATTACCTTTGCATTGCTTTAAACGCGTTTTCAGCCCCTGATTGTACACTTCAGGTGAAACTGTCAAAATCTTCAAAATGAGCAAAAGCACAATGAAATTAATGCTGGAATCATCTTCAAGTTGCTAAAATACACTAATGACAGCAAAAAGTTTGAGTCTACAACATTTAGTTAAGGTGTGAGAGCCAAAATGAACTTTGTATTGCTTTAAATGCATTTTCAGCCCGATAGTACACTTCAGGTGAAACTGTCAAAATCTTCAAAATGAGCAAAAGCACAATGAAATAATGCTGGAATCATCTTCAAGTTGCTAAAATACACTAATGACAGCAAAAAGTTTGAGTCTACAACATTTAGTTAAGGTGTGAGAGCCAAAATGAACTTTGTATTGCTGTAAACGCGTTTTCAGCACCTGAATGTACACTTCAGGTGAAACTGTCAAAATCTTCAAAATGAGCAAAAGCACAATGAAATTAATGCTGGAATCATCTTCAAGTTGCTAAAATACACTAATGACAGCAAAAAGTTTGAGTCTACAACATTTAGTTAAGGTGTGAGAGCCAAAATGAACTTTGTATTGCTTTAAATGCATTTTCAGCCCGATAGTACACTTCAGGTGAAACTGTCAAAATCTTCAAAATGAGCAAAAGCACAATGAAATTAATGTTGGAATCATCTTCAAGTTGCTAAAATACACTAATGACAGCAAAAAGTTTTAGTCAACAACATTTAGTTAAGGTGTGAGAGCCAAAATGAACTTTGTATTGCTTTAAACGCGTTTTCAGCACCTGATTGTACACTTCAGGTGAAAATGTCAAAATCTTCAAAATGAGCAAAAGCACAATGAAATTAATGCTGGAATCATCTTCAAGTTGCTAAAATACACTAATGACAGCAAAAAGTTTGAGTCTACAACATTTAGTTAAGGTGTGAGAGCCAAAATGAACTTTATATTGCTTTAAATGCATTTTCAGCCCGATAGTACACTTCAGGTGAAACTGTCAAAATCTTTAAAATGAGCAAAAGCACAATGAAATTAATGCTGGAATCATCTTCAAGTTGCTAAAATACACTAATGACAGCAAAAAGTTTTAGTCTACAACATTTAGTTAAGGTGTGAGAGCCAAAATGAACTTTGTATTGCTTTAAATGCATTTTCAGCCGGATTGGACACTTCAGGTGAAAGTGTCAAAATCTTCAAAATGAGCAAAAGCACAATGAAATTAATGCTGGAATCATCTTCAATATGCTAAAATACACTAATGACAGCAAAAAGTTTGAGTCTACAACATTTAGTTAAGGTGTGAGAGCCAAAATGAACTTTGTATTGCTTTAAATGCATTATCAGGCCGATTGTACACTTCAGGTGAAACTGTCAAAATCTTCAAAATGAGCAAAAGCACAATGAAATTAATGCTGGAATCATCTTCAAGTTGCTAAAATACACTAATGACAGCAAAAAGTTTGAGTCTACAACATTTAGTTAAGGTGTGAGAGCCAAAATGAACTTTATATTGCTTTAAATGCATTTTCAGCCCGATAGTACACTTCAGGTGAAACTGTCAAAATCTTTAAAATGAGCAAAAGCACAATGAAATTAATGCTGGAATCATCTTCAAGTTGCTAAAATACACTAATGACAGCAAAAAGTTTTAGTCTACAACATTTAGTTAAGGTGTGAGAGCCAAAATGAACTTTGTATTGCTTTAAATGCATTTTCAGCCGGATTGGACACTTCAGGTGAAAGTGTCAAAATCTTCAAAATGAGCAAAAGCACAATGAAATTAATGCTGGAATCATCTTCAATATGCTAAAATACACTAATGACAGCAAAAAGTTTGAGTCTACAACATTTAGTTAAGGTGTGAGAGCCAAAATGAACTTTGTATTGCTTTAAATGCATTATCAGGCCGATTGTACACTTCAGGTGAAACTGTCAAAATCTTCAAAATGAGCAAAAGCACAATGAAATGAATGCTGGAATCATCTTCAAGTTGCTAAAATACACTAATGACAGCAAAAAGTTTGAGTCTACAACATTTAGTTAAGGTGTGAGATCCTAAATGAACTTTTCATTGCTTTAAACGCGTTTTCAGCCCTTGATTGTACAATTCAGGTGAAACTGTCAAAATCTTCAAAATGAGCAAAAGCACAATGAAATTAATGCTGGAATCATCTTCAAGTTGCTAAAATACACTAATGACAGCAAAAAGTTTGAGTCTACAACATTTAGTTAAGGTGTGAGAGCCAAAATGAACTTTGTATTGCTGTAAACGCGTTTTCAGCACCTGAATGTACACTTCAGGTGAAACTGTCAAAATCTTCAAAATGAGCAAAAGCACAATGAAATTAATGCTGGAATCATCTTCAAGTTGCTAAAATACACTAATGACAGCAAAAAGTTTGAGTCTACAACATTTAGTTAAGGTGTGAGAGCCAAAATGAACTTTGTATTGCTTTAAATGCATTTTCAGCCCGATAGTACACTTCAGGTGAAACTGTCAAAATCTTAAAAATGAGCAAAAGCACAATGAAATTAATGCTGGAATCATCTTCAATATGCTAAAATACACTAATGACAGCAAAAAGTTTGAGTCTACAACATTTAGTTAAGGTGTGAGAGCCAAAATGAACTTTGTATTGCTTTAAATGCATTATCAGGCCGATTGTACACTTCAGGTGAAACTGTCAAAATCTTCAAAATGAGCAAAAGCACAATGAAATGAATGCTGGAATCATCTTCAAGTTGCTAAAATACACTAATGACAGCAAAAAGTTTGAGTCTACAACATTTAGTTAAGGTGTGAGAGCCAAAATGAACTTTGTATTGCTTTAAATGCATTATCAGGCCGATTGTACACTTCAGGTTAAACTGTCAAAATCTTCAAAATGAGCAAAAGCACAATGAAATGAATGCTGGAATCATCTTCAAGTTGCTAAAATACACTAATGACAGCAAAAAGTTTGAGTCTACAACATTTAGTTAAGGTGTGAGATCCTAAATGAACTTTTCATTGCTTTAAACGCGTTTTTAGCCCTTGATTGTACAATTCAGGTGAAACTGTCAAAATCTTCAAAATGAGCAAAAGCACAATGAAATTAATGCTGGAATCATCTTCAAGTTGCTAAAATACACTAATGACAGCAACAAGTTTGAGTCTACAACATTTAGTTAAGGTGTGAGAGCCTAAATTAACTTTGTAATGCTTTAAACGCGTTTTCAGCCCCTGATTGTACACTTCAGGTGAAACTGTCAAAATCTTCAAAATGAGCAAAAGCACAATGAAATTAATGCTGGAATCATCTTCAAGTTGCTAAAATACACTAATGACAGCAAAAAGTTTGAGTCTACAATATTTAGTTAAGGTGTGAGAGCCAAAATGAACTTTGTATTGCTTTAAATGCATTTTCAGCCCGATAGTACACTTCAGGTGAAACTGTCAAAATCTTCAAAATGAAAAAAAGCACAATGAAATTAATGCTGGAATCATCTTCAAGTTGCTAAAATACACTAATGACAGCAAAAAGTTTGAGTCTACAACATTTAGTTAAGGTGTGAGAGCCAAAATGAACTTTATATTGCTTTAAATGCATTTTCAGCCCGATAGTACACTTCAGGTGAAACTGTCAAAATCTTTAAAATGAGCAAAAGCACAATGAAATTAATGCTGGAATCATCTTCAAGTTGCTAAAATACACTAATGACAGCAAAAAGTTTTAGTCTACAACATTTAGTTAAGGTGTGAGAGCCAAAATGAACTTTGTATTGCTTTAAATGCATTTTCAGCCGGATTGGACACTTCAGGTGAAAGTGTCAAAATCTTCAAAATGAGCAAAAGCACAATGAAATTAATGCTGGAATCATCTTCAATATGCTAAAATACACTAATGACAGCAAAAAGTTTGAGTCTACAACATTTAGTTAAGGTGTGAGAGCCAAAATGAACTTTGTATTGCTTTAAATGCATTATCAGGCCGATTGTACACTTCAGGTGAAACTGTCAAAATCTTCAAAATGAGCAAAAGCACAATGAAATTAATGCTGGAATCATCTTCAAGTTGCTAAAATACACTAATGACAGCAAAAAGTTTGAGTCTACAACATTTAGTTAAGGTGTGAGAGCCAAAATGAACTTTATATTGCTTTAAATGCATTTTCAGCCCGATAGTACACTTCAGGTGAAACTGTCAAAATCTTTAAAATGAGCAAAAGCACAATGAAATTAATGCTGGAATCATCTTCAAGTTGCTAAAATACACTAATGACAGCAAAAAGTTTTAGTCTACAACATTTAGTTAAGGTGTGAGAGCCAAAATGAACTTTGTATTGCTTTAAATGCATTTTCAGCCGGATTGGACACTTCAGGTGAAAGTGTCAAAATCTTCAAAATGAGCAAAAGCACAATGAAATTAATGCTGGAATCATCTTCAATATGCTAAAATACACTAATGACAGCAAAAAGTTTGAGTCTACAACATTTAGTTAAGGTGTGAGAGCCAAAATGAACTTTGTATTGCTTTAAATGCATTATCAGGCCGATTGTACACTTCAGGTGAAACTGTCAAAATCTTCAAAATGAGCAAAAGCACAATGAAATGAATGCTGGAATCATCTTCAAGTTGCTAAAATACACTAATGACAGCAAAAAGTTTGAGTCTACAACATTTAGTTAAGGTTTGAGATCCTAAATGAACTTTTCATTGCTTTAAACGCGTTTTCAGCCCTTGATTGTACAATTCAGGTGAAACTGTCAAAATCTTCAAAATGAGAAAAAGCACAATGAAATTAATGCTGGAATCATCTTCAAGTTGCTAAAATACACTAATGACAGCAAAAAGTTTGAGTCTACAACATTTAGTTAAGGTGTGAGAGCCAAAATGAACTTTGTATTGCTGTAAACGCGTTTTCAGCACCTGAATGTACACTTCAGGTGAAACTGTCAAAATCTTCAAAATGAGCAAAAGCACAATGAAATTAATGCTGGAATCATCTTCAAGTTGCTAAAATACACTAATGACAGCAAAAAGTTTGAGTCTACAACATTTAGTTAAGGTGTGAGAGCCAAAATGAACTTTGTATTGCTTTAAATGCATTTTCAGCCCGATAGTACACTTCAGGTGAAACTGTCAAAATCTTAAAAATGAGCAAAAGCACAATGAAATTAATGCTGGAATCATCTTCAATATGCTAAAATACACTAATGACAGCAAAAAGTTTGAGTCTACAACATTTAGTTAAGGTGTGAGAGCCAAAATGAACTTTGTATTGCTTTAAATGCATTATCAGGCCGATTGTACACTTCAGGTGAAACTGTCAAAATCTTCAAAATGAGCAAAAGCACAATGAAATGAATGCTGGAATCATCTTCAAGTTGCTAAAATACACTAATGACAGCAAAAAGTTTGAGTCTACAACATTTAGTTAAGGTGTGAGAGCCAAAATGAACTTTGTATTGCTTTAAATGCATTATCAGGCCGATTGTACACTTCAGGTGAAACTGTCAAATTCTTCAAAATGAGCAAAAGCACAATGAAATTAATGCTGGAATCATCTTCAAGTTGCTAAAATACACTAATGACAGCAAAAAGTTTGAGTCTACAACATTTAGTTAAGGTGTGAGAGCCAAAATGAACTTTGTATTGCTTTAAATGCATTATCAGGCCGATTGTACACTTCAGGTTAAACTGTCAAAATCTTCAAAATGAGCAAAAGCACAATGAAATGAATGCTGGAATCATCTTCAAGTTGCTAAAATACACTAATGACAGCAAAAAGTTTGAGTCTACAACATTTAGTTAAGGTGTGAGATCCTAAATGAACTTTTCATTGCTTTAAACGCGTTTTTAGCCCTTGATTGTACAATTCAGGTGAAACTGTCAAAATCTTCAAAATGAGCAAAAGCACAATGAAATTAATGCTGGAATCATCTTCAAGTTGCTAAAATACACTAATGACAGCAACAAGTTTGAGTCTACAACATTTAGTTAAGGTGTGAGAGCCTAAATTAACTTTGTAATGCTTTAAACGCGTTTTCAGCCCCTGATTGTACACTTCAGGTGAAACTGTCAAAATCTTCAAAATGAGCAAAAGCACAATGAAATTAATGCTGGAATCATCTTCAAGTTGCTAAAATACACTAATGACAGCAAAAAGTTTGAGTCTACAATATTTAGTTAAGGTGTGAGAGCCAAAATGAACTTTGTATTGCTTTAAATGCATTTTCAGCCCGATAGTACACTTCAGGTGAAACTGTCAAAATCTTCAAAATGAAAAAAAGCACAATGAAATTAATGCTGGAATCATCTTCAAGTTGCTAAAATACACTAATGACAGCAAAAAGTTTGAGTCTACAACATTTAGTTAAGGTGTGAGAGCCAAAATGAACTTTATATTGCTTTAAATGCATTTTCAGCCCGATAGTACACTTCAGGTGAAACTGTCAAAATCTTTAAAATGAGCAAAAGCACAATGAAATTAATGCTGGAATCATCTTCAAGTTGCTAAAATACACTAATGACAGCAAAAAGTTTTAGTCTACAACATTTAGTTAAGGTGTGAGAGCCAAAATGAACTTTGTATTGCTTTAAATGCATTTTCAGCCGGATTGGACACTTCAGGTGAAAGTGTCAAAATCTTCAAAATGAGCAAAAGCACAATGAAATTAATGCTGGAATCATCTTCAATATGCTAAAATACACTAATGACAGCAAAAAGTTTGAGTCTACAACATTTAGTTAAGGTGTGAGAGCCAAAATGAACTTTGTATTGCTTTAAATGCATTATCAGGCCGATTGTACACTTCAGGTGAAACTGTCAAAATCTTCAAAATGAGCAAAAGCACAATGAAATTAATGCTGGAATCATCTTCAAGTTGCTAAAATACACTAATGACAGCAAAAAGTTTGAGTCTACAACATTTAGTTAAGGTGTGAGAGCCAAAATGAACTTTATATTGCTTTAAATGCATTTTCAGCCCGATAGTACACTTCAGGTGAAACTGTCAAAATCTTTAAAATGAGCAAAAGCACAATGAAATTAATGCTGGAATCATCTTCAAGTTGCTAAAATACACTAATGACAGCAAAAAGTTTTAGTCTACAACATTTAGTTAAGGTGTGAGAGCCAAAATGAACTTTGTATTGCTTTAAATGCATTTTCAGCCGGATTGGACACTTCAGGTGAAAGTGTCAAAATCTTCAAAATGAGCAAAAGCACAATGAAATTAATGCTGGAATCATCTTCAATATGCTAAAATACACTAATGACAGCAAAAAGTTTGAGTCTACAACATTTAGTTAAGGTGTGAGAGCCAAAATGAACTTTGTATTGCTTTAAATGCATTATCAGGCCGATTGTACACTTCAGGTGAAACTGTCAAAATCTTCAAAATGAGCAAAAGCACAATGAAATGAATGCTGGAATCATCTTCAAGTTGCTAAAATACACTAATGACAGCAAAAAGTTTGAGTCTACAACATTTAGTTAAGGTTTGAGATCCTAAATGAACTTTTCATTGCTTTAAACGCGTTTTCAGCCCTTGATTGTACAATTCAGGTGAAACTGTCAAAATCTTCAAAATGAGAAAAAGCACAATGAAATTAATGCTGGAATCATCTTCAAGTTGCTAAAATACACTAATGACAGCAAAAAGTTTGAGTCTACAACATTTAGTTAAGGTGTGAGAGCCAAAATGAACTTTGTATTGCTGTAAACGCGTTTTCAGCACCTGAATGTACACTTCAGGTGAAACTGTCAAAATCTTCAAAATGAGCAAAAGCACAATGAAATTAATGCTGGAATCATCTTCAAGTTGCTAAAATACACTAATGACAGCAAAAAGTTTGAGTCTACAACATTTAGTTAAGGTGTGAGAGCCAAAATGAACTTTGTATTGCTTTAAATGCATTTTCAGCCCGATTGGACACTTCAGGTGAAAGTGTCAAAATCTTCAAAATGAGAAAAAGCACAATGAAATTAATGCTGGAATCATCTTCAAGTTGCTAAAATACACTAATGACAGCAACAAGTTTGAGTCTACAACATTTAGTTAAGGTGTGAGAGCCTAAATTACCTTTGCATTGTTTTAGACGCGTTTTCAGCCCCTGATTATACACTTCAGGTGAAACTGTCAAAATCTTCAAAATGAGCAAAAGCACAATGAAATTAATGCTGGAATCATCTTCAAGTTGCTAAAATACACTAATGACAGCAAAAAGTTTGAGTCTACAACATTTAGTTAAGGTGTGAGAGCCAAAATGAACTTTGTATTGCTTTAAATGCATTTTCAGCCCGATAGTACACTTCAGGTGAAACTGTCAAAATCTTCAAAATGAGCAAAAGCACAATGAAATTAATGTTGGAATCATCTTCAAGTTGCTAAAATACACTAATGACAGCAAAAAAATAGAGTCTACAACATTTAGTTAAGGTGTGAGAGCCAAAATGAACTTTGTATTGCTTTAAATGCATTTTCAGCCCGATAGTACACTTCAGGTGAAAGTGTCAAAATCTTCAAAATGAGCAAAAGCACAATGAAATTAATGCTGGAATCATCTTCAATATGCTAAAATACACTAATGACAGCAAAAAGTTTGAGTCTACAACATTTAGTTAAGGTGTGAGAGCCAAAATGAACTTTATATTGCTTTAAATGCATTTTCAGCCCGATAGTACACTTCAGGTGAAACTGTCAAAATCTTCAAAATGAGCAAAAGCACAATGAAATTAATGCTGGAATCATCTTCAAGTTGCTAAAATACACTAATGACAGCAAAAAGTTTTAGTCTACAACATTTAGTTAAGGTGTGAGAGCCAAAATGAACTTTGTATTGCTGTAAACGCGTTTTCAGCACCTGATTGTACACTTCAGGTGAAAATGTCAAAATCTTCAAAATGTGCAAAAGCACAATGAAATTAATGCTGGAATCATCTTCAAGTTGCTAAAATACACTAATGACAGCAAAAAGTTTGAGTCTACAACATTTAGTTAAGGTGTGAGAGCCAAAATTAACTTTGTATTGCTTTATAATTCATTTTCAGCCCGATTGTACACTTCAGGTGAAACTGTCAAAATCTTCAAAATGAGCAAAAGCACAATGAAATTAATGCTGGAATCATCTTCAAGTTGCTAAAATACACTAATGACAGCAACAAGTTTGAGTCTACAACATTTAGTTAAGGTGTGAGAGCCTAAATTACCTTTGCATTGCTTTAAACGCGTTTTCAGCCCCTGATTGTACACTTCAGGTGAAACTGTCAAAATCTTCAAAATGAGCAAAAGCACAATGAAATTAATGCTGGAATCATCTTCAAGTTGCTAAAATACACTAATGACAGCAAAAAGTTTGAGTCTACAACATTTAGTTAAGGTGTGAGAGCCAAAATGAACTTTGTATTGCTTTAAATGCATTTTCAGCCCGATAGTACACTTCAGGTGAAACTGTCAAAATCTTCAAAATGAGCAAAAGCACAATGAAATAATGCTGGAATCATCTTCAAGTTGCTAAAATACACTAATGACAGCAAAAAGTTTGAGTCTACAACATTTAGTTAAGGTGTGAGAGCCAAAATGAACTTTGTATTGCTGTAAACGCGTTTTCAGCACCTGAATGTACACTTCAGGTGAAACTGTCAAAATCTTCAAAATGAGCAAAAGCACAATGAAATTAATGCTGGAATCATCTTCAAGTTGCTAAAATACACTAATGACAGCAAAAAGTTTGAGTCTACAACATTTAGTTAAGGTGTGAGAGCCAAAATGAACTTTGTATTGCTTTAAATGCATTTTCAGCCCGATAGTACACTTCAGGTGAAACTGTCAAAATCTTCAAAATGAGCAAAAGCACAATGAAATTAATGTTGGAATCATCTTCAAGTTGCTAAAATACACTAATGACAGCAAAAAGTTTTAGTCAACAACATTTAGTTAAGGTGTGAGAGCCAAAATGAACTTTGTATTGCTTTAAACGCGTTTTCAGCACCTGATTGTACACTTCAGGTGAAAATGTCAAAATCTTCAAAATGAGCAAAAGCACAATGAAATTAATGCTGGAATCATCTTCAAGTTGCTAAAATACACTAATGACAGCAAAAAGTTTGAGTCTACAACATTTAGTTAAGGTGTGAGAGCCAAAATGAACTTTATATTGCTTTAAATGCATTTTCAGCCCGATAGTACACTTCAGGTGAAACTGTCAAAATCTTTAAAATGAGCAAAAGCACAATGAAATTAATGCTGGAATCATCTTCAAGTTGCTAAAATACACTAATGACAGCAAAAAGTTTTAGTCTACAACATTTATTTAAGGTGTGAGAGCCAAAATGAACTTTGTATTGCTTTAAATGCATTTTCAGCCGGATTGGACACTTCAGGTGAAAGTGTCAAAATCTTCAAAATGAGCAAAAGCACAATGAAATTAATGCTGGAATCATCTTCAATATGCTAAAATACACTAATGACAGCAAAAAGTTTGAGTCTACAACATTTAGTTAAGGTGTGAGAGCCAAAATGAACTTTGTATTGCTTTAAATGCATTATCAGGCCGATTGTACACTTCAGGTGAAACTGTCAAAATCTTCAAAATGAGCAAAAGCACAATGAAATTAATGCTGGAATCATCTTCAAGTTGCTAAAATACACTAATGACAGCAAAAAGTTTGAGTCTACAACATTTAGTTAAGGTGTGAGAGCCAAAATGAACTTTATATTGCTTTAAATGCATTTTCAGCCCGATAGTACACTTCAGGTGAAACTGTCAAAATCTTTAAAATGAGCAAAAGCACAATGAAATTAATGCTGGAATCATCTTCAAGTTGCTAAAATACACTAATGACAGCAAAAAGTTTTAGTCTACAACATTTAGTTAAGGTGTGAGAGCCAAAATGAACTTTGTATTGCTTTAAATGCATTTTCAGCCGGATTGGACACTTCAGGTGAAAGTGTCAAAATCTTCAAAATGAGCAAAAGCACAATGAAATTAATGCTGGAATCATCTTCAATATGCTAAAATACACTAATGACAGCAAAAAGTTTGAGTCTACAACATTTAGTTAAGGTGTGAGAGCCAAAATGAACTTTGTATTGCTTTAAATGCATTATCAGGCCGATTGTACACTTCAGGTGAAACTGTCAAAATCTTCAAAATGAGCAAAAGCACAATGAAATGAATGCTGGAATCATCTTCAAGTTGCTAAAATACACTAATGACAGCAAAAAGTTTGAGTCTACAACATTTAGTTAAGGTGTGAGATCCTAAATGAACTTTTCATTGCTTTAAACGCGTTTTCAGCCCTTGATTGTACAATTCAGGTGAAACTGTCAAAATCTTCAAAATGAGCAAAAGCACAATGAAATTAATGCTGGAATCATCTTCAAGTTGCTAAAATACACTAATGACAGCAAAAAGTTTGAGTCTACAACATTTAGTTAAGGTGTGAGAGCCAAAATGAACTTTGTATTGCTGTAAACGCGTTTTCAGCACCTGAATGTACACTTCAGGTGAAACTGTCAAAATCTTCAAAATGAGCAAAAGCACAATGAAATTAATGCTGGAATCATCTTCAAGTTGCTAAAATACACTAATGACAGCAAAAAGTTTGAGTCTACAACATTTAGTTAAGGTGTGAGAGCCAAAATGAACTTTGTATTGCTTTAAATGCATTTTCAGCCCGATAGTACACTTCAGGTGAAAGTGTCAAAATCTTAAAAATGAGCAAAAGCACAATGAAATTAATGCTGGAATCATCTTCAATATGCTAAAATACACTAATGACAGCAAAAAGTTTGAGTCTACAACATTTAGTTAAGGTGTGAGAGCCAAAATGAACTTTATATTGCTTTAAATGCATTTTCAGCCCGATAGTACACTTCAGGTGAAACTGTCAAAATCTTCAAAATGAGCAAAAGCACAATGAAATTAATGCTGGAATCATCTTCAAGTTGCTAAAATACACTAATGACAGCAAAAAGTTTTAGTCTACAACATTTAGTTAAGGTGTGAGAGCCAAAATGAACTTTGTATTGCTGTAAACGCGTTTTCAGCACCTGATTGTACACTTCAGGTGAAAATGTCAAAATCTTCAAAATGTGCAAAAGCACAATGAAATTAATGCTGGAATCATCTTCAAGTTGCTAAAATACACTAATGACAGCAAAAAGTTTGAGTCTACAACATTTAGTTAAGGTGTGAGAGCCAAAATTAACTTTGTATTGCTTTATAATTCATTTTCAGCCCGATTGTACACTTCAGGTGAAACTGTCAAAATCTTCAAAATGAGCAAAAGCACAATGAAATTAATGCTGGAATCATCTTCAAGTTGCTAAAATACACTAATGACAGCAACAAGTTTGAGTCTACAACATTTAGTTAAGGTGTGAGAGCCTAAATTACCTTTGCATTGCTTTAAACGCGTTTTCAGCCCCTGATTGTACACTTCAGGTGAAACTGTCAAAATCTTCAAAATGAGCAAAAGCACAATGAAATTAATGCTGGAATCATCTTCAAGTTGCTAAAATACACTAATGACAGCAAAAAGTTTGAGTCTACAACATTTAGTTAAGGTGTGAGAGCCAAAATGAACTTTGTATTGCTTTAAATGCATTTTCAGCCCGATAGTACACTTCAGGTGAAACTGTCAAAATCTTCAAAATGAGCAAAAGCACAATGAAATAATGCTGGAATCATCTTCAAGTTGCTAAAATACACTAATGACAGCAAAAAGTTTGAGTCTACAACATTTAGTTAAGGTGTGAGAGCCAAAATGAACTTTGTATTGCTGTAAACGCGTTTTCAGCACCTGAATGTACACTTCAGGTGAAACTGTCAAAATCTTCAAAATGAGCAAAAGCACAATGAAATTAATGCTGGAATCATCTTCAAGTTGCTAAAATACACTAATGACAGCAAAAAGTTTGAGTCTACAACATTTAGTTAAGGTGTGAGAGCCAAAATGAACTTTGTATTGCTTTAAATGCATTTTCAGCCCGATAGTACACTTCAGGTGAAACTGTCAAAATCTTCAAAATGAGCAAAAGCACAATGAAATTAATGTTGGAATCATCTTCAAGTTGCTAAAATACACTAATGACAGCAAAAAGTTTTAGTCAACAACATTTAGTTAAGGTGTGAGAGCCAAAATGAACTTTGTATTGCTTTAAACGCGTTTTCAGCACCTGATTGTACACTTCAGGTGAAAATGTCAAAATCTTCAAAATGAGCAAAAGCACAATGAAATTAATGCTGGAATCATCTTCAAGTTGCTAAAATACACTAATGACAGCAAAAAGTTTGAGTCTACAACATTTAGTTAAGGTGTGAGAGCCAAAATGAACTTTATATTGCTTTAAATGCATTTTCAGCCCGATAGTACACTTCAGGTGAAACTGTCAAAATCTTTAAAATGAGCAAAAGCACAATGAAATTAATGCTGGAATCATCTTCAAGTTGCTAAAATACACTAATGACAGCAAAAAGTTTTAGTCTACAACATTTAGTTAAGGTGTGAGAGCCAAAATGAACTTTGTATTGCTTTAAATGCATTTTCAGCCGGATTGGACACTTCAGGTGAAAGTGTCAAAATCTTCAAAATGAGCAAAAGCACAATGAAATTAATGCTGGAATCATCTTCAATATGCTAAAATACACTAATGACAGCAAAAAGTTTGAGTCTACAACATTTAGTTAAGGTGTGAGAGCCAAAATGAACTTTGTATTGCTTTAAATGCATTATCAGGCCGATTGTACACTTCAGGTGAAACTGTCAAAATCTTCAAAATGAGCAAAAGCACAATGAAATTAATGCTGGAATCATCTTCAAGTTGCTAAAATACACTAATGACAGCAAAAAGTTTGAGTCTACAACATTTAGTTAAGGTGTGAGAGCCAAAATGAACTTTATATTGCTTTAAATGCATTTTCAGCCCGATAGTACACTTCAGGTGAAACTGTCAAAATCTTTAAAATGAGCAAAAGCACAATGAAATTAATGCTGGAATCATCTTCAAGTTGCTAAAATACACTAATGACAGCAAAAAGTTTTAGTCTACAACATTTAGTTAAGGTGTGAGAGCCAAAATGAACTTTGTATTGCTTTAAATGCATTTTCAGCCGGATTGGACACTTCAGGTGAAAGTGTCAAAATCTTCAAAATGAGCAAAAGCACAATGAAATTAATGCTGGAATCATCTTCAATATGCTAAAATACACTAATGACAGCAAAAAGTTTGAGTCTACAACATTTAGTTAAGGTGTGAGAGCCAAAATGAACTTTGTATTGCTTTAAATGCATTATCAGGCCGATTGTACACTTCAGGTGAAACTGTCAAAATCTTCAAAATGAGCAAAAGCACAATGAAATGAATGCTGGAATCATCTTCAAGTTGCTAAAATACACTAATGACAGCAAAAAGTTTGAGTCTACAACATTTAGTTAAGGTGTGAGATCCTAAATGAACTTTTCATTGCTTTAAACGCGTTTTCAGCCCTTGATTGTACAATTCAGGTGAAACTGTCAAAATCTTCAAAATGAGCAAAAGCACAATGAAATTAATGCTGGAATCATCTTCAAGTTGCTAAAATACACTAATGACAGCAAAAAGTTTGAGTCTACAACATTTAGTTAAGGTGTGAGAGCCAAAATGAACTTTGTATTGCTGTAAACGCGTTTTCAGCACCTGAATGTACACTTCAGGTGAAACTGTCAAAATCTTCAAAATGAGCAAAAGCACAATGAAATTAATGCTGGAATCATCTTCAAGTTGCTAAAATACACTAATGACAGCAAAAAGTTTGAGTCTACAACATTTAGTTAAGGTGTGAGAGCCAAAATGAACTTTGTATTGCTTTAAATGCATTTTCAGCCCGATAGTACACTTCAGGTGAAACTGTCAAAATCTTAAAAATGAGCAAAAGCACAATGAAATTAATGCTGGAATCATCTTCAATATGCTAAAATACACTAATGACAGCAAAAAGTTTGAGTCTACAACATTTAGTTAAGGTGTGAGAGCCAAAATGAACTTTGTATTGCTTTAAATGCATTATCAGGCCGATTGTACACTTCAGGTGAAACTGTCAAAATCTTCAAAATGAGCAAAAGCACAATGAAATGAATGCTGGAATCATCTTCAAGTTGCTAAAATACACTAATGACAGCAAAAAGTTTGAGTCTACAACATTTAGTTAAGGTGTGAGAGCCAAAATGAACTTTGTATTGCTTTAAATGCATTATCAGGCCGATTGTACACTTCAGGTGAAACTGTCAAATTCTTCAAAATGAGCAAAAGCACAATGAAATTAATGCTGGAATCATCTTCAAGTTGCTAAAATACACTAATGACAGCAAAAAGTTTGAGTCTACAACATTTAGTTAAGGTGTGAGAGCCAAAATGAACTTTGTATTGCTTTAAATGCATTATCAGGCCGATTGTACACTTCAGGTTAAACTGTCAAAATCTTCAAAATGAGCAAAAGCACAATGAAATGAATGCTGGAATCATCTTCAAGTTGCTAAAATACACTAATGACAGCAAAAAGTTTGAGTCTACAACATTTAGTTAAGGTGTGAGATCCTAAATGAACTTTTCATTGCTTTAAACGCGTTTTTAGCCCTTGATTGTACAATTCAGGTGAAACTGTCAAAATCTTCAAAATGAGCAAAAGCACAATGAAATTAATGCTGGAATCATCTTCAAGTTGCTAAAATACACTAATGACAGCAACAAGTTTGAGTCTACAACATTTAGTTAAGGTGTGAGAGCCTAAATTAACTTTGTAATGCTTTAAACGCGTTTTCAGCCCCTGATTGTACACTTCAGGTGAAACTGTCAAAATCTTCAAAATGAGCAAAAGCACAATGAAATTAATGCTGGAATCATCTTCAAGTTGCTAAAATACACTAATGACAGCAAAAAGTTTGAGTCTACAATATTTAGTTAAGGTGTGAGAGCCAAAATGAACTTTGTATTGCTTTAAAATTTATTTTCAGCCCGATTGTACACTTCAGGTGAAACTGTCAAAATCTTCAAAATGAGCAAAAGCACAATGAAATTAATGTTGGAATCATCTTCAAGTTGCTAAAATACACTAATGACAGCAAAAAGTTTGAGTCTACAACATTTAGTTGAGGTGTGAGAGCCTAAATGAACTTTGTATTGCTTTAAATGCATTTTCAGCCCGATTGTACACTTCAGGTAAAACTGTCAAAATCTTCAAAATGAGCAAAAGCACAATGAAATTAATGCTGGAATCATCTTCAAGTTGCTAAAATACACTAATGACAGCAAAAAGTTTGAGTCTACAACATTTAGTTAAGGTGTGAGAGCCAAAATGAACTTTGTATTGCTTTAAATGCATTTTCAGCCCGATAGTACACTTCAGGTGAAACTGTCAAAATCTTCAAAATGAGCAAAAGCACAATGAAATTAATGCTGGAATCATCTTCAAGTTGCTAAAATACACTAATGACAGCAAAAAGTTTGAGTCTACAACATTTAGTTAAGGTGTGAGAGCCAAAATGAACTTTGTATTGCTTTAAATGCATTTTCAGCCCGATAGTACACTTCAGGTGAAACTGTCAAAATCTTCAAAATGAGCAAAAGCACAATGAAATTAATGTTGGAATCATCTTCAAGTTGCTAAAATACACTAATGACAGCAAAAAAATTGAGTCTACAACATTTAGTTAAGGTGTGAGAGCCAAAATGAACTTTGTATTGCTTTAAATGCATTTTCAGCCCGATAGTACACTTCAGGTGAAACTGTCAAAATCTTCAAAATGAGCAAAAGCACAATGAAATAATGCTGGAATCATCTTCAAGTTGCTAAAATACACTAATGACAGCAAAAAGTTTGAGTCTACAACATTTAGTTAAGGTGTGAGAGCCAAAATGAACTTTGTATTGCTTTAAATGCATTTTCAGCCCGATAGTACACTTCAGGTGAAACTGTCAAAATCTTTAAAATGAGCAAAAGCACAATGAAATTAATGCTGGAATCATCTTCAAGTTGCTAAAATACACTAATGAGAGCAAAAAGTTTTAGTCTACAACATTTAGTTAAGGTGTGAGAGCCAAAATGAACTTTGTATTGCTTTAAATGCATTTTCAGCCGGATTGGACACTTCAGGTGAAAGTGTCAAAATCTTCAAAATGAGCAAAAGCACAATGAAATTAATGCTGGAATCATCTTCAATATGCTAAAATACACTAATGACAGCAAAAAGTTTGAGTCTACAACATTTAGTTAAGGTGTGAGAGCCAAAATGAACTTTGTATTGCTTTAAATGCATTATCAGGCCGATTGTACACTTCAGGTGAAACTGTCAAAATCTTCAAAATGAGCAAAAGCACAATGAAATTAATGCTGGAATCATCTTCAAGTTGCTAAAATACACTAATGACAGCAAAAAGTTTGAGTCTACAACATTTAGTTAAGGTGTGAGAGCCAAAATGAACTTTATATTGCTTTAAATGCATTTTCAGCCCGATAGTACACTTCAGGTGAAACTGTCAAAATCTTTAAAATGAGCAAAAGCACAATGAAATTAATGCTGGAATCATCTTCAAGTTGCTAAAATACACTAATGACAGCAAAAAGTTTTAGTCTACAACATTTAGTTAAGGTGTGAGAGCCAAAATGAACTTTGTATTGCTTTAAATGCATTTTCAGCCGGATTGGACACTTCAGGTGAAAGTGTCAAAATCTTCAAAATGAGCAAAAGCACAATGAAATTAATGCTGGAATCATCTTCAATATGCTAAAATACACTAATGACAGCAAAAAGTTTGAGTCTACAACATTTAGTTAAGGTGTGAGAGCCAAAATGAACTTTGTATTGCTTTAAATGCATTATCAGGCCGATTGTACACTTCAGGTGAAACTGTCAAAATCTTCAAAATGAGCAAAAGCACAATGAAATGAATGCTGGAATCATCTTCAAGTTGCTAAAATACACTAATGACAGCAAAAAGTTTGAGTCTACAACATTTAGTTAAGGTGTGAGATCCTAAATGAACTTTTCATTGCTTTAAACGCGTTTTCAGCCCTTGATTGTACAATTCAGGTGAAACTGTCAAAATCTTCAAAATGAGCAAAAGCACAATGAAATTAATGCTGGAATCATCTTCAAGTTGCTAAAATACACTAATGACAGCAAAAAGTTTGAGTCTACAACATTTAGTTAAGGTGTGAGAGCCAAAATGAACTTTGTATTGCTGTAAACGCGTTTTCAGCACCTGAATGTACACTTCAGGTGAAACTGTCAAAATCTTCAAAATGAGCAAAAGCACAATGAAATTAATGCTGGAATCATCTTCAAGTTGCTAAAATACACTAATGACAGCAAAAAGTTTGAGTCTACAACATTTAGTTAAGGTGTGAGAGCCAAAATGAACTTTGTATTGCTTTAAATGCATTTTCAGCCCGATAGTACACTTCAGGTGAAACTGTCAAAATCTTAAAAATGAGCAAAAGCACAATGAAATTAATGCTGGAATCATCTTCAATATGCTAAAATACACTAATGACAGCAAAAAGTTTGAGTCTACAACATTTAGTTAAGGTGTGAGAGCCAAAATGAACTTTGTATTGCTTTAAATGCATTATCAGGCCGATTGTACACTTCAGGTGAAACTGTCAAAATCTTCAAAATGAGCAAAAGCACAATGAAATGAATGCTGGAATCATCTTCAAGTTGCTAAAATACACTAATGACAGCAAAAAGTTTGAGTCTACAACATTTAGTTAAGGTGTGAGAGCCAAAATGAACTTTGTATTGCTTTAAATGCATTATCAGGCCGATTGTACACTTCAGGTGAAACTGTCAAATTCTTCAAAATGAGCAAAAGCACAATGAAATTAATGCTGGAATCATCTTCAAGTTGCTAAAATACACTAATGACAGCAAAAAGTTTGAGTCTACAACATTTAGTTAAGGTGTGAGAGCCAAAATGAACTTTGTATTGCTTTAAATGCATTATCAGGCCGATTGTACACTTCAGGTTAAACTGTCAAAATCTTCAAAATGAGCAAAAGCACAATGAAATGAATGCTGGAATCATCTTCAAGTTGCTAAAATACACTAATGACAGCAAAAAGTTTGAGTCTACAACATTTAGTTAAGGTGTGAGATCCTAAATGAACTTTTCATTGCTTTAAACGCGTTTTTAGCCCTTGATTGTACAATTCAGGTGAAACTGTCAAAATCTTCAAAATGAGCAAAAGCACAATGAAATTAATGCTGGAATCATCTTCAAGTTGCTAAAATACACTAATGACAGCAACAAGTTTGAGTCTACAACATTTAGTTAAGGTGTGAGAGCCTAAATTAACTTTGTAATGCTTTAAACGCGTTTTCAGCCCCTGATTGTACACTTCAGGTGAAACTGTCAAAATCTTCAAAATGAGCAAAAGCACAATGAAATTAATGCTGGAATCATCTTCAAGTTGCTAAAATACACTAATGACAGCAAAAAGTTTGAGTCTACAATATTTAGTTAAGGTGTGAGAGCCAAAATGAACTTTGTATTGCTTTAAAATTTATTTTCAGCCCGATTGTACACTTCAGGTGAAACTGTCAAAATCTTCAAAATGAGCAAAAGCACAATGAAATTAATGTTGGAATCATCTTCAAGTTGCTAAAATACACTAATGACAGCAAAAAGTTTGAGTCTACAACATTTAGTTAAGGTGTGAGAGCCAAAATGAACTTTGTATTGCTTTAAATGCATTATCAGGCCGATTGTACACTTCAGGTGAAACTGTCAAATTCTTCAAAATGAGCAAAAGCACAATGAAATTAATGCTGGAATCATCTTCAAGTTGCTAAAATACACTAATGACAGCAAAAAGTTTGAGTCTACAACATTTAGTTAAGGTGTGAGAGCCAAAATGAACTTTGTATTGCTTTAAATGCATTATCAGGCCGATTGTACACTTCAGGTTAAACTGTCAAAATCTTCAAAATGAGCAAAAGCACAATGAAATGAATGCTGGAATCATCTTCAAGTTGCTAAAATACACTAATGACAGCAAAAAGTTTGAGTCTACAACATTTAGTTAAGGTGTGAGATCCTAAATGAACTTTTCATTGCTTTAAACGCGTTTTTAGCCCTTGATTGTACAATTCAGGTGAAACTGTCAAAATCTTCAAAATGAGCAAAAGCACAATGAAATTAATGCTGGAATCATCTTCAAGTTGCTAAAATACACTAATGACAGCAACAAGTTTGAGTCTACAACATTTAGTTAAGGTGTGAGAGCCTAAATTAACTTTGTAATGCTTTAAACGCGTTTTCAGCCCCTGATTGTACACTTCAGGTGAAACTGTCAAAATCTTCAAAATGAGCAAAAGCACAATGAAATTAATGCTGGAATCATCTTCAAGTTGCTAAAATACACTAATGACAGCAAAAAGTTTGAGTCTACAATATTTAGTTAAGGTGTGAGAGCCAAAATGAACTTTGTATTGCTTTAAAATTTATTTTCAGCCCGATTGTACACTTCAGGTGAAACTGTCAAAATCTTCAAAATGAGCAAAAGCACAATGAAATTAATGTTGGAATCATCTTCAAGTTGCTAAAATACACTAATGACAGCAAAAAGTTTGAGTCTACAACATTTAGTTGAGGTGTGAGAGCCTAAATGAACTTTGTATTGCTTTAAATGCATTTTCAGCCCGATTGTACACTTCAGGTAAAACTGTCAAAATCTTCAAAATGAGCAAAAGCACAATGAAATTAATGCTGGAATCATCTTCAAGTTGCTAAAATACACTAATGACAGCAAAAAGTTTGAGTCTACAACATTTAGTTAAGGTGTGAGAGCCAAAATGAACTTTGTATTGCTTTAAATGCATTTTCAGCCCGATAGTACACTTCAGGTGAAACTGTCAAAATCTTCAAAATGAGCAAAAGCACAATGAAATTAATGCTGGAATCATCTTCAAGTTGCTAAAATACACTAATGACAGCAAAAAGTTTGAGTCTACAACATTTAGTTAAGGTGTGAGAGCCAAAATGAACTTTGTATTGCTTTAAATGCATTTTCAGCCCGATAGTACACTTCAGGTGAAACTGTCAAAATCTTCAAAATGAGCAAAAGCACAATGAAATTAATGTTGGAATCATCTTCAAGTTGCTAAAATACACTAATGACAGCAAAAAAATTGAGTCTACAACATTTAGTTAAGGTGTGAGAGCCAAAATGAACTTTGTATTGCTTTAAATGCATTTTCAGCCCGATAGTACACTTCAGGTGAAACTGTCAAAATCTTCAAAATGAGCAAAAGCACAATGAAATAATGCTGGAATCATCTTCAAGTTGCTAAAATACACTAATGACAGCAAAAAGTTTGAGTCTACAACATTTAGTTAAGGTGTGAGAGCCAAAATGAACTTTGTATTGCTTTAAATGCATTTTCAGCCCGATAGTACACTTCAGGTGAAACTGTCAAAATCTTCAAAATGAAAAAAAGCACAATGAAATTAATGCTGGAATCATCTTCAAGTTGCTAAAATACACTAATGACAGCAAAAAGTTTGAGTCTACAACATTTAGTTAAGGTGTGAGAGCCAAAATGAACTTTATATTGCTTTAAATGCATTTTCAGCCCGATAGTACACTTCAGGTGAAACTGTCAAAATCTTTAAAATGAGCAAAAGCACAATGAAATTAATGCTGGAATCATCTTCAAGTTGCTAAAATACACTAATGACAGCAAAAAGTTTTAGTCTACAACATTTAGTTAAGGTGTGAGAGCCAAAATGAACTTTGTATTGCTTTAAATGCATTTTCAGCCGGATTGGACACTTCAGGTGAAAGTGTCAAAATCTTCAAAATGAGCAAAAGCACAATGAAATTAATGCTGGAATCATCTTCAATATGCTAAAATACACTAATGACAGCAAAAAGTTTGAGTCTACAACATTTAGTTAAGGTGTGAGAGCCAAAATGAACTTTGTATTGCTTTAAATGCATTATCAGGCCGATTGTACACTTCAGGTGAAACTGTCAAAATCTTCAAAATGAGCAAAAGCACAATGAAATTAATGCTGGAATCATCTTCAAGTTGCTAAAATACACTAATGACAGCAAAAAGTTTGAGTCTACAACATTTAGTTAAGGTGTGAGAGCCAAAATGAACTTTATATTGCTTTAAATGCATTTTCAGCCCGATAGTACACTTCAGGTGAAACTGTCAAAATCTTTAAAATGAGCAAAAGCACAATGAAATTAATGCTGGAATCATCTTCAAGTTGCTAAAATACACTAATGACAGCAAAAAGTTTTAGTCTACAACATTTAGTTAAGGTGTGAGAGCCAAAATGAACTTTGTATTGCTTTAAATGCATTTTCAGCCGGATTGGACACTTCAGGTGAAAGTGTCAAAATCTTCAAAATGAGCAAAAGCACAATGAAATTAATGCTGGAATCATCTTCAATATGCTAAAATACACTAATGACAGCAAAAAGTTTGAGTCTACAACATTTAGTTAAGGTGTGAGAGCCAAAATGAACTTTGTATTGCTTTAAATGCATTATCAGGCCGATTGTACACTTCAGGTGAAACTGTCAAAATCTTCAAAATGAGCAAAAGCACAATGAAATGAATGCTGGAATCATCTTCAAGTTGCTAAAATACACTAATGACAGCAAAAAGTTTGAGTCTACAACATTTAGTTAAGGTTTGAGATCCTAAATGAACTTTTCATTGCTTTAAACGCGTTTTCAGCCCTTGATTGTACAATTCAGGTGAAACTGTCAAAATCTTCAAAATGAGCAAAAGCACAATGAAATTAATGCTGGAATCATCTTCAAGTTGCTAAAATACACTAATGACAGCAAAAAGTTTGAGTCTACAACATTTAGTTAAGGTGTGAGAGCCAAAATGAACTTTGTATTGCTGTAAACGCGTTTTCAGCACCTGAATGTACACTTCAGGTGAAACTGTCAAAATCTTCAAAATGAGCAAAAGCACAATGAAATTAATGCTGGAATCATCTTCAAGTTGCTAAAATACACTAATGACAGCAAAAAGTTTGAGTCTACAACATTTAGTTAAGGTGTGAGAGCCAAAATGAACTTTGTATTGCTTTAAATGCATTTTCAGCCCGATTGGACACTTCAGGTGAAAGTGTCAAAATCTTCAAAATGAGAAAAAGCACAATGAAATTAATGCTGGAATCATCTTCAAGTTGCTAAAATACACTAATGACAGCAACAAGTTTGAGTCTACAACATTTAGTTAAGGTGTGAGAGCCTAAATTACCTTTGCATTGTTTTAGACGCGTTTTCAGCCCCTGATTATACACTTCAGGTGAAACTGTCAAAATCTTCAAAATGAGCAAAAGCACAATGAAATTAATGCTGGAATCATCTTCAAGTTGCTAAAATACACTAATGACAGCAAAAAGTTTGAGTCTACAACATTTAGTTAAGGTGTGAGAGCCAAAATGAACTTTGTATTGCTTTAAATGCATTTTCAGCCCGATAGTACACTTCAGGTGAAACTGTCAAAATCTTCAAAATGAGCAAAAGCACAATGAAATTAATGTTGGAATCATCTTCAAGTTGCTAAAATACACTAATGACAGCAAAAAAATTGAGTCTACAACATTTAGTTAAGGTGTGAGAGCCAAAATGAACTTTGTATTGCTTTAAATGCATTTTCAGCCCGATAGTACACTTCAGGTGAAAGTGTCAAAATCTTCAAAATGAGCAAAAGCACAATGAAATTAATGCTGGAATCATCTTCAATATGCTAAAATACACTAATGACAGCAAAAAGTTTGAGTCTACAACATTTAGTTAAGGTGTGAGAGCCAAAATGAACTTTATATTGCTTTAAATGCATTTTCAGCCCGATAGTACACTTCAGGTGAAACTGTCAAAATCTTCAAAATGAGCAAAAGCACAATGAAATTAATGCTGGAATCATCTTCAAGTTGCTAAAATACACTAATGACAGCAAAAAGTTTTAGTCTACAACATTTAGTTAAGGTGTTTGCCAAAATGAACTTTGTATTGCTGTAAACGCGTTTTCAGCACCTGATTGTACACTTCAGGTGAAAATGTCAAAATCTTCAAAATGTGCAAAAGCACAATGAAATTAATGCTGGAATCATCTTCAAGTTGCTAAAATACACTAATGACAGCAAAAAGTTTGAGTCTACAACATTTAGTTAAGGTGTGAGAGCCAAAATTAACTTTGTATTGCTTTAAAATTCATTTTCAGCCCGATTGTACACTTCAGGTGAAACTGTCAAAATCTTCAAAATGAGCAAAAGCACAATGAAATTAATGCTGGAATCATCTTCAAGTTGCTAAAATACACTAATGACAGCAACAAGTTTGAGTCTACAACATTTAGTTAAGGTGTGAGAGCCTAAATTACCTTTGCATTGCTTTAAACGCGTTTTCAGCCCCTGATTGTACACTTCAGGTGAAACTGTCAAAATCTTCAAAATGAGCAAAAGCACAATGAAATTAATGCTGGAATCATCTTCAAGTTGCTAAAATACACTAATGACAGCAAAAAGTTTGAGTCTACAACATTTAGTTAAGGTGTGAGAGCCAAAATGAACTTTGTATTGCTTTAAATGCATTTTCAGCCCGATAGTACACTTCAGGTGAAACTGTCAAAATCTTCAAAATGAGCAAAAGCACAATGAAATAATGCTGGAATCATCTTCAAGTTGCTAAAATACACTAATGACAGCAAAAAGTTTGAGTCTACAACATTTAGTTAAGGTGTGAGAGCCAAAATGAACTTTGTATTGCTGTAAACGCGTTTTCAGCACCTGAATGTACACTTCAGGTGAAACTGTCAAAATCTTCAAAATGAGCAAAAGCACAATGAAATTAATGCTGGAATCATCTTCAAGTTGCTAAAATACACTAATGACAGCAAAAAGTTTGAGTCTACAACATTTAGTTAAGGTGTGAGAGCCAAAATGAACTTTGTATTGCTTTAAATGCATTTTCAGCCCGATAGTACACTTCAGGTGAAACTGTCAAAATCTTCAAAATGAGCAAAAGCACAATGAAATTAATGTTGGAATCATCTTCAAGTTGCTAAAATACACTAATGACAGCAAAAAGTTTTAGTCAACAACATTTAGTTAAGGTGTGAGAGCCAAAATGAACTTTGTATTGCTTTAAACGCGTTTTCAGCACCTGATTGTACACTTCAGGTGAAAATGTCAAAATCTTCAAAATGAGCAAAAGCACAATGAAATTAATGCTGGAATCATCTTCAAGTTGCTAAAATACACTAATGACAGCAAAAAGTTTGAGTCTACAACATTTAGTTAAGGTGTGAGAGCCAAAATGAACTTTATATTGCTTTAAATGCATTTTCAGCCCGATAGTACACTTCAGGTGAAACTGTCAAAATCTTTAAAATGAGCAAAAGCACAATGAAATTAATGCTGGAATCATCTTCAAGTTGCTAAAATACACTAATGACAGCAAAAAGTTTTAGTCTACAACATTTAGTTAAGGTGTGAGAGCCAAAATGAACTTTGTATTGCTTTAAATGCATTAACAGGCCGATTGTACACTTCAGGTGAAACTGTCAAATTCTTCAAAATGAGCAAAAGCACAATGAAATTAATGCTGGAATCATCTTCAAGTTGCTAAAATACACTAATGACAGCAAAAAGTTTGAGTCTACAACATTTAGTTAAGGTGTGAGAGCCAAAATGAACTTTGTATTGCTTTAAATGCATTATCAGGCCGATTGTACACTTCAGGTTAAACTGTCAAAATCTTCAAAATGAGCAAAAGCACAATGAAATGAATGCTGGAATCATCTTCAAGTTGCTAAAATACACTAATGACAGCAAAAAGTTTGAGTCTACAACATTTAGTTAAGGTGTGAGATCCTAAATGAACTTTTCATTGCTTTAAACGCGTTTTTAGCCCTTGATTGTACAATTCAGGTGAAACTGTCAAAATCTTCAAAATGAGCAAAAGCACAATGAAATTAATGCTGGAATCATCTTCAAGTTGCTAAAATACACTAATGACAGCAACAAGTTTGAGTCTACAACATTTAGTTAAGGTGTGAGAGCCTAAATTAACTTTGTAATGCTTTAAACGCGTTTTCAGCCCCTGATTGTACACTTCAGGTGAAACTGTCAAAATCTTCAAAATGAGCAAAAGCACAATGAAATTAATGCTGGAATCATCTTCAAGTTGCTAAAATACACTAATGACAGCAAAAAGTTTGAGTCTACAATATTTAGTTAAGGTGTGAGAGCCAAAATGAACTTTGTATTGCTTTAAAATTTATTTTCAGCCCGATTGTACACTTCAGGTGAAACTGTCAAAATCTTCAAAATGAGCAAAAGCACAATGAAATTAATGTTGGAATCATCTTCAAGTTGCTAAAATACACTAATGACAGCAAAAAGTTTGAGTCTACAACATTTAGTTGAGGTGTGAGAGCCTAAATGAACTTTGTATTGCTTTAAATGCATTTTCAGCCCGATTGTACACTTCAGGTAAAACTGTCAAAATCTTCAAAATGAGCAAAAGCACAATGAAATTAATGCTGGAATCATCTTCAAGTTGCTAAAATACACTAATGACAGCAAAAAGTTTGAGTCTACAACATTTAGTTAAGGTGTGAGAGCCAAAATGAACTTTGTATTGCTTTAAATGCATTTTCAGCCCGATAGTACACTTCAGGTGAAACTGTCAAAATCTTCAAAATGAGCAAAAGCACAATGAAATTAATGCTGGAATCATCTTCAAGTTGCTAAAATACACTAATGACAGCAAAAAGTTTGAGTCTACAACATTTAGTTAAGGTGTGAGAGCCAAAATGAACTTTGTATTGCTTTAAATGCATTTTCAGCCCGATAGTACACTTCAGGTGAAACTGTCAAAATCTTCAAAATGAGCAAAAGCACAATGAAATTAATGTTGGAATCATCTTCAAGTTGCTAAAATACACTAATGACAGCAAAAAAATTGAGTCTACAACATTTAGTTAAGGTGTGAGAGCCAAAATGAACTTTGTATTGCTTTAAATGCATTTTCAGCCCGATAGTACACTTCAGGTGAAACTGTCAAAATCTTCAAAATGAGCAAAAGCACAATGAAATAATGCTGGAATCATCTTCAAGTTGCTAAAATACACTAATGACAGCAAAAAGTTTGAGTCTACAACATTTAGTTAAGGTGTGAGAGCCAAAATGAACTTTGTATTGCTTTAAATGCATTTTCAGCCCGATAGTACACTTCAGGTGAAACTGTCAAAATCTTCAAAATGAAAAAAAGCACAATGAAATTAATGCTGGAATCATCTTCAAGTTGCTAAAATACACTAATGACAGCAAAAAGTTTGAGTCTACAACATTTAGTTAAGGTGTGAGAGCCAAAATGAACTTTATATTGCTTTAAATGCATTTTCAGCCCGATAGTACACTTCAGGTGAAACTGTCAAAATCTTTAAAATGAGCAAAAGCACAATGAAATTAATGCTGGAATCATCTTCAAGTTGCTAAAATACACTAATGACAGCAAAAAGTTTTAGTCTACAACATTTAGTTAAGGTGTGAGAGCCAAAATGAACTTTGTATTGCTTTAAATGCATTTTCAGCCGGATTGGACACTTCAGGTGAAAGTGTCAAAATCTTCAAAATGAGCAAAAGCACAATGAAATTAATGCTGGAATCATCTTCAATATGCTAAAATACACTAATGACAGCAAAAAGTTTGAGTCTACAACATTTAGTTAAGGTGTGAGAGCCAAAATGAACTTTGTATTGCTTTAAATGCATTATCAGGCCGATTGTACACTTCAGGTGAAACTGTCAAAATCTTCAAAATGAGCAAAAGCACAATGAAATTAATGCTGGAATCATCTTCAAGTTGCTAAAATACACTAATGACAGCAAAAAGTTTGAGTCTACAACATTTAGTTAAGGTGTGAGAGCCAAAATGAACTTTATATTGCTTTAAATGCATTTTCAGCCCGATAGTACACTTCAGGTGAAACTGTCAAAATCTTTAAAATGAGCAAAAGCACAATGAAATTAATGCTGGAATCATCTTCAAGTTGCTAAAATACACTAATGACAGCAAAAAGTTTTAGTCTACAACATTTAGTTAAGGTGTGAGAGCCAAAATGAACTTTGTATTGCTTTAAATGCATTTTCAGCCGGATTGGACACTTCAGGTGAAAGTGTCAAAATCTTCAAAATGAGCAAAAGCACAATGAAATTAATGCTGGAATCATCTTCAATATGCTAAAATACACTAATGACAGCAAAAAGTTTGAGTCTACAACATTTAGTTAAGGTGTGAGAGCCAAAATGAACTTTGTATTGCTTTAAATGCATTATCAGGCCGATTGTACACTTCAGGTGAAACTGTCAAAATCTTCAAAATGAGCAAAAGCACAATGAAATGAATGCTGGAATCATCTTCAAGTTGCTAAAATACACTAATGACAGCAAAAAGTTTGAGTCTACAACATTTAGTTAAGGTTTGAGATCCTAAATGAACTTTTCATTGCTTTAAACGCGTTTTCAGCCCTTGATTGTACAATTCAGGTGAAACTGTCAAAATCTTCAAAATGAGCAAAAGCACAATGAAATTAATGCTGGAATCATCTTCAAGTTGCTAAAATACACTAATGACAGCAAAAAGTTTGAGTCTACAACATTTAGTTAAGGTGTGAGAGCCAAAATGAACTTTGTATTGCTGTAAACGCGTTTTCAGCACCTGAATGTACACTTCAGGTGAAACTGTCAAAATCTTCAAAATGAGCAAAAGCACAATGAAATTAATGCTGGAATCATCTTCAAGTTGCTAAAATACACTAATGACAGCAAAAAGTTTGAGTCTACAACATTTAGTTAAGGTGTGAGAGCCAAAATGAACTTTGTATTGCTTTAAATGCATTTTCAGCCCGATTGGACACTTCAGGTGAAAGTGTCAAAATCTTCAAAATGAGAAAAAGCACAATGAAATTAATGCTGGAATCATCTTCAAGTTGCTAAAATACACTAATGACAGCAACAAGTTTGAGTCTACAACATTTAGTTAAGGTGTGAGAGCCTAAATTACCTTTGCATTGTTTTAGACGCGTTTTCAGCCCCTGATTATACACTTCAGGTGAAACTGTCAAAATCTTCAAAATGAGCAAAAGCACAATGAAATTAATGCTGGAATCATCTTCAAGTTGCTAAAATACACTAATGACAGCAAAAAGTTTGAGTCTACAACATTTAGTTAAGGTGTGAGAGCCAAAATGAACTTTGTATTGCTTTAAATGCATTTTCAGCCCGATAGTACACTTCAGGTGAAACTGTCAAAATCTTCAAAATGAGCAAAAGCACAATGAAATTAATGTTGGAATCATCTTCAAGTTGCTAAAATACACTAATGACAGCAAAAAAATTGAGTCTACAACATTTAGTTAAGGTGTGAGAGCCAAAATGAACTTTGTATTGCTTTAAATGCATTTTCAGCCCGATAGTACACTTCAGGTGAAAGTGTCAAAATCTTCAAAATGAGCAAAAGCACAATGAAATTAATGCTGGAATCATCTTCAATATGCTAAAATACACTAATGACAGCAAAAAGTTTGAGTCTACAACATTTAGTTAAGGTGTGAGAGCCAAAATGAACTTTATATTGCTTTAAATGCATTTTCAGCCCGATAGTACACTTCAGGTGAAACTGTCAAAATCTTCAAAATGAGCAAAAGCACAATGAAATTAATGCTGGAATCATCTTCAAGTTGCTAAAATACACTAATGACAGCAAAAAGTTTTAGTCTACAACATTTAGTTAAGGTGTGAGAGCCAAAATGAACTTTGTATTGCTGTAAACGCGTTTTCAGCACCTGATTGTACACTTCAGGTGAAAATGTCAAAATCTTCAAAATGTGCAAAAGCACAATGAAATTAATGCTGGAATCATCTTCAAGTTGCTAAAATACACTAATGACAGCAAAAAGTTTGAGTCTACAACATTTAGTTAAGGTGTGAGAGCCAAAATTAACTTTGTATTGCTTTAAAATTCATTTTCAGCCCGATTGTACACTTCAGGTGAAACTGTCAAAATCTTCAAAATGAGCAAAAGCACAATGAAATTAATGCTGGAATCATCTTCAAGTTGCTAAAATACACTAATGACAGCAACAAGTTTGAGTCTACAACATTTAGTTAAGGTGTGAGAGCCTAAATTACCTTTGCATTGCTTTAAACGCGTTTTCAGCCCCTGATTGTACACTTCAGGTGAAACTGTCAAAATCTTCAAAATGAGCAAAAGCACAATGAAATTAATGCTGGAATCATCTTCAAGTTGCTAAAATACACTAATGACAGCAAAAAGTTTGAGTCTACAACATTTAGTTAAGGTGTGAGAGCCAAAATGAACTTTGTATTGCTTTAAAATTTATTTTCAGCCCGATAGTACACTTCAGGTGAAACTGTCAAAATCTTCAAAATGAGCAAAAGCACAATGAAATAATGCTGGAATCATCTTCAAGTTGCTAAAATACACTAATGACAGCAAAAAGTTTGAGTCTACAACATTTAGTTAAGGTGTGAGAGCCAAAATGAACTTTGTATTGCTGTAAACGCGTTTTCAGCACCTGAATGTACACTTCAGGTGAAACTGTCAAAATCTTCAAAATGAGCAAAAGCACAATGAAATTAATGCTGGAATCATCTTCAAGTTGCTAAAATACACTAATGACAGCAAAAAGTTTGAGTCTACAACATTTAGTTAAGGTGTGAGAGCCAAAATGAACTTTGTATTGCTTTAAATGCATTTTCAGCCCGATAGTACACTTCAGGTGAAACTGTCAAAATCTTCAAAATGAGCAAAAGCACAATGAAATTAATGTTGGAATCATCTTCAAGTTGCTAAAATACACTAATGACAGCAAAAAGTTTTAGTCAACAACATTTAGTTAAGGTGTGAGAGCCAAAATGAACTTTGTATTGCTTTAAACGCGTTTTCAGCACCTGATTGTACACTTCAGGTGAAAATGTCAAAATCTTCAAAATGAGCAAAAGCACAATGAAATTAATGCTGGAATCATCTTCAAGTTGCTAAAATACACTAATGACAGCAAAAAGTTTGAGTCTACAACATTTAGTTAAGGTGTGAGAGCCAAAATGAACTTTATATTGCTTTAAATGCATTTTCAGCCCGATAGTACACTTCAGGTGAAACTGTCAAAATCTTTAAAATGAGCAAAAGCACAATGAAATTAATGCTGGAATCATCTTCAAGTTGCTAAAATACACTAATGACAGCAAAAAGTTTTAGTCTACAACATTTAGTTAAGGTGTGAGAGCCAAAATGAACTTTGTATTGCTTTAAATGCATTTTCAGCCGGATTGGACACTTCAGGTGAAAGTGTCAAAATCTTCAAAATGAGCAAAAGCACAATGAAATTAATGCTGGAATCATCTTCAATATGCTAAAATACACTAATGACAGCAAAAAGTTTGAGTCTACAACATTTAGTTAAGGTGTGAGAGCCAAAATGAACTTTGTATTGCTTTAAATGCATTATCAGGCCGATTGTACACTTCAGGTGAAACTGTCAAAATCTTCAAAATGAGCAAAAACACAATGAAATTAATGCTGGAATCATCTTCAAGTTGCTAAAATACACTAATGACAGCAAAAAGTTTGAGTCTACAACATTTAGTTAAGGTGTGAGAGCCAAAATGAACTTTATATTGCTTTAAATGCATTTTCAGCCCGATAGTACACTTCAGGTGAAACTGTCAAAATCTTTAAAATGAGCAAAAGCACAATGAAATTAATGCTGGAATCATCTTCAAGTTGCTAAAATACACTAATGACAGCAAAAAGTTTTAGTCTACAACATTTAGTTAAGGTGTGAGAGCCAAAATGAACTTTGTATTGCTTTAAATGCATTTTCAGCCGGATTGGACACTTCAGGTGAAAGTGTCAAAATCTTCAAAATGAGCAAAAGCACAATGAAATTAATGCTGGAATCATCTTCAATATGCTAAAATACACTAATGACAGCAAAAAGTTTGAGTCTACAACATTTAGTTAAGGTGTGAGAGCCAAAATGAACTTTGTATTGCTTTAAATGCATTATCAGGCCGATTGTACACTTCAGGTGAAACTGTCAAAATCTTCAAAATGAGCAAAAGCACAATGAAATTAATGCTGGAATCATCTTCAAGTTGCTAAAATACACTAATGACAGCAAAAAGTTTGAGTCTACAACATTTAGTTAAGGTGTGAGATCCTAAATGAACTTTTCATTGCTTTAAACGCGTTTTCAGCCCTTGATTGTACAATTCAGGTGAAACTGTCAAAATCTTCAAAATGAGCAAAAGCACAATGAAATTAATGCTGGAATCATCTTCAAGTTGCTAAAATACACTAATGACAGCAAAAAGTTTGAGTCTACAACATTTAGTTAAGGTGTGAGAGCCAAAATGAACTTTGTATTGCTGTAAACGCGTTTTCAGCACCTGATTGTACACTTCAGGTGAAACTGTCAAAATCTTCAAAATGAGCAAAAGCACAATGAAATTAATGCTGGAATCATCTTCAAGTTGCTAAAATACACTAATGACAGCAAAAAGTTTGAGTCTACAACATTTAGTTAAGGTGTGAGAGCCAAAATGAACTTTGTATTGCTTTAAATGCATTTTCAGCCCGATAGTACACTTCAGGTGAAACTGTCAAAATCTTAAAAATGAGCAAAAGCACAATGAAATTAATGCTGGAATCATCTTCAATATGCTAAAATACACTAATGACAGCAAAAAGTTTGAGTCTACAACATTTAGTTAAGGTGTGAGAGCCAAAATGAACTTTGTATTGCTTTAAATGCATTATCAGGCCGATTGTACACTTCAGGTGAAACTGTCAAAATCTTCAAAATGAGCAAAAGCACAATGAAATGAATGCTGGAATCATCTTCAAGTTGCTAAAATACACTAATGACAGCAAAAAGTTTGAGTCTACAACATTTAGTTAAGGTGTGAGAGCCAAAATGAACTTTGTATTGCTTTAAATGCATTATCAGGCCGATTGTACACTTCAGGTGAAACTGTCAAATTCTTCAAAATGAGCAAAAGCACAATGAAATTAATGCTGGAATCATCTTCAAGTTGCTAAAATACACTAATGACAGCAAAAAGTTTGAGTCTACAACATTTAGTTAAGGTGTGAGAGCCAAAATGAACTTTGTATTGCTTTAAATGCATTATCAGGCCGATTGTACACTTCAGGTTAAACTGTCAAAATCTTCAAAATGAGCAAAAGCACAATGAAATGAATGCTGGAATCATCTTCAAGTTGCTAAAATACACTAATGACAGCAAAAAGTTTGAGTCTACAACATTTAGTTAAGGTGTGAGATCCTAAATGAACTTTTCATTGCTTTAAACGCGTTTTTAGCCCTTGATTGTACAATTCAGGTGAAACTGTCAAAATCTTCAAAATGAGCAAAAGCACAATGAAATTAATGGTGGAATCATCTTCAAGTTGCTAAAATACACTAATGACAGCAACAAGTTTGAGTCTACAACATTTAGTTAAGGTGTGAGAGCCTAAATTAACTTTGTAATGCTTTAAACGCGTTTTCAGCCCCTGATTGTACACTTCAGGTGAAACTGTCAAAATCTTCAAAATGAGCAAAAGCACAATGAAATTAATGCTGGAATCATCTTCAAGTTGCTAAAATACACTAATGACAGCAAAAAGTTTGAGTCTACAATATTTAGTTAAGGTGTGAGAGCCAAAATGAACTTTGTATTGCTTTAAAATTTGTTTTCAGCCCGATTGTACACTTCAGGTGAAACTGTCAAAATCTTCAAAATGAGCAAAAGCACAATGAAATTAATGTTGGAATCATCTTCAAGTTGCTAAAATACACTAATGACAGCAAAAACTTTGAGTCTACAACATTTAGTTGAGGTGTGAGAGCCTAAATGAACTTTGTATTGCTTTAAATGCATTTTCAGCCCGATTGTACACTTCAGGTAAAACTGTCAAAATCTTCAAAATGAGCAAAAGCACAATGAAATTAATGCTGGAATCATCTTCAAGTTGCTAAAATACACTAATGACAGCAAAAAGTTTGAGTCTACAACATTTAGTTAAGGTGTGAGAGCCAAAATGAACTTTGTATTGCTTTAAATGCATTTTCAGCCCGATAGTACACTTCAGGTGAAACTGTCAAAATCTTCAAAATGAGCAAAAGCACAATGAAATTAATGCTGGAATCATCTTCAAGTTGCTAAAATACACTAATGACAGCAAAAAGTTTGAGTCTACAACATTTAGTTAAGGTGTGAGAGCCAAAATGAACTTTGTATTGCTTTAAATGCATTTTCAGCCCGATAGTACACTTCAGGTGAAACTGTCAAAATCTTCAAAATGAGCAAAAGCACAATGAAATTAATATTGGAATCATCTTCAAGTTGCTAAAATACACTAATGACAGCAAAAAAATTGAGTCTACAACATTTAGTTAAGGTGTGAGAGCCAAAATGAACTTTGTATTGCTTTAAATGCATTTTCAGCCCGATAGTACACTTCAGGTGAAACTGTCAAAATCTTCAAAATGAGCAAAAGCACAATGAAATAATGCTGGAATCATCTTCAAGTTGCTAAAATACACTAATGACAGCAAAAAGTTTGAGTCTACAACATTTAGTTAAGGTGTGAGAGCCAAAATGAACTTTGTATTGCTGTAAACGCGTTTTCAGCACCTGAATGTACACTTCAGGTGAAACTGTCAAAATCTTCAAAATGAGCAAAAGCACAATGAAATTAATGCTGGAATCATCTTCAAGTTGCTAAAATACACTAATGACAGCAAAAAGTTTGAGTCTACAACATTTAGTTAAGGTGTGAGAGCCAAAATGAACTTTGTATTGCTTTAAATGCATTTTCAGCCCGATAGTACACTTCAGGTGAAACTGTCAAAATCTTCAAAATGAGCAAAAGCACAATGAAATTAATGTTGGAATCATCTTCAAGTTGCTAAAATACACTAATGACAGCAAAACGTTTTAGTCAACAACATTTAGTTAAGGTGTGAGAGCCAAAATGAACTTTGTATTGCTTTAAACGCGTTTTCAGCACCTGATTGTACACTTCAGGTGAAAATGTCAAAATCTTCAAAATGAGCAAAAGCACAATGAAATTAATGCTGGAATCATCTTCAAGTTGCTAAAATACACTAATGACAGCAAAAAGTTTGAGTCTACAACATTTAGTTAAGGTGTGAGAGCCAAAATGAACTTTATATTGCTTTAAATGCATTTTCAGCCCGATAGTACACTTCAGGTGAAACTGTCAAAATCTTTAAAATGAGCAAAAGCACAATGAAATTAATGCTGGAATCATCTTCAAGTTGCTAAAATACACTAATGACAGCAAAAAGTTTTAGTCTACAACATTTAGTTAAGGTGTGAGAGCCAAAATGAACTTTGTATTGCTTTAAATGCATTTTCAGCCGGATTGGACACTTCAGGTGAAAGTGTCAAAATCTTCAAAATGAGCAAAAGCACAATGAAATTAATGCTGGAATCATCTTCAATATGCTAAAATACACTAATGACAGCAAAAAGTTTGAGTCTACAACATTTAGTTGAGGTGTGAGAGCCTAAATGAACTTTGTATTGCTTTAAATGCATTTTCAGCCCGATTGTACACTTCAGGTAAAACTGTCAAAATCTTCAAAATGAGCAAAAGCACAATGAAATTAATGCTGGAATCATCTTCAAGTTGCTAAAATACACTAATGACAGCAAAAAGTTTGAGTCTACAACATTTAGTTAAGGTGTGAGAGCCAAAATGAACTTTGTATTGCTTTAAATGCATTTTCAGCCCGATAGTACACTTCAGGTGAAACTGTCAAAATCTTCAAAATGAGCAAAAGCACAATGAAATTAATGCTGGAATCATCTTCAAGTTGCTAAAATACACTAATGACAGCAAAAAGTTTGAGTCTACAACATTTAGTTAAGGTGTGAGAGCCAAAATGAACTTTGTATTGCTTTAAATGCATTTTCAGCCCGATAGTACACTTCAGGTGAAACTGTCAAAATCTTCAAAATGAGCAAAAGCACAATGAAATTAATATTGGAATCATCTTCAAGTTGCTAAAATACACTAATGACAGCAAAAAAATTGAGTCTACAACATTTAGTTAAGGTGTGAGAGCCAAAATGAACTTTGTATTGCTTTAAATGCATTTTCAGCCCGATAGTACACTTCAGGTGAAACTGTCAAAATCTTCAAAATGAGCAAAAGCACAATGAAATAATGCTGGAATCATCTTCAAGTTGCTAAAATACACTAATGACAGCAAAAAGTTTGAGTCTACAACATTTAGTTAAGGTGTGAGAGCCAAAATGAACTTTGTATTGCTTTAAATGCATTTTCAGCCCGATAGTACACTTCAGGTGAAACTGTCAAAATCTTCAAAATGAAAAAAAGCACAATGAAATTAATGCTGGAATCATCTTCAAGTTGCTAAAATACACTAATGACAGCAAAAAGTTTGAGTCTACAACATTTAGTTAAGGTGTGAGAGCCAAAATGAACTTTGTATTGCTGTAAACGCGTTTTCAGCACCTGAATGTACACTTCAGGTGAAACTGTCAAAATCTTCAAAATGAGCAAAAGCACAATGAAATTAATGCTGGAATCATCTTCAAGTTGCTAAAATACACTAATGACAGCAAAAAGTTTGAGTCTACAACATTTAGTTAAGGTGTGAGAGCCAAAATGAACTTTGTATTGCTTTAAATGCATTTTCAGCCCGATAGTACACTTCAGGTGAAACTGTCAAAATCTTCAAAATGAGCAAAAGCACAATGAAATTAATGTTGGAATCATCTTCAAGTTGCTAAAATACACTAATGACAGCAAAACGTTTTAGTCAACAACATTTAGTTAAGGTGTGAGAGCCAAAATGAACTTTGTATTGCTTTAAACGCGTTTTCAGCACCTGATTGTACACTTCAGGTGAAAATGTCAAAATCTTCAAAATGAGCAAAAGCACAATGAAATTAATGCTGGAATCATCTTCAAGTTGCTAAAATACACTAATGACAGCAAAAAGTTTGAGTCTACAACATTTAGTTAAGGTGTGAGAGCCAAAATGAACTTTATATTGCTTTAAATGCATTTTCAGCCCGATAGTACACTTCAGGTGAAACTGTCAAAATCTTTAAAATGAGCAAAAGCACAATGAAATTAATGCTGGAATCATCTTCAAGTTGCTAAAATACACTAATGACAGCAAAAAGTTTTAGTCTACAACATTTAGTTAAGGTGTGAGAGCCAAAATGAACTTTGTATTGCTTTAAATGCATTTTCAGCCGGATTGGACACTTCAGGTGAAAGTGTCAAAATCTTCAAAATGAGCAAAAGCACAATGAAATTAATGCTGGAATCATCTTCAATATGCTAAAATACACTAATGACAGCAAAAAGTTTGAGTCTACAACATTTAGTTAAGGTGTGAGAGCCAAAATGAACTTTGTATTGCTTTAAATGCATTATCAGGCCGATTGTACACTTCAGGTGAAACTGTCAAAATCTTCAAAATGAGCAAAAGCACAATGAAATTAATGCTGGAATCATCTTCAAGTTGCTAAAATACACTAATGACAGCAAAAAGTTTGAGTCTACAACATTTAGTTAAGGTGTGAGAGCCAAAATGAACTTTATATTGCTTTAAATGCATTTTCAGCCCGATAGTACACTTCAGGTGAAACTGTCAAAATCTTTAAAATGAGCAAAAGCACAATGAAATTAATGCTGGAATCATCTTCAAGTTGCTAAAATACACTAATGACAGCAAAAAGTTTTAGTCTACAACATTTAGTTAAGGTGTGAGAGCCAAAATGAACTTTGTATTGCTTTAAATGCATTTTCAGCCGGATTGGACACTTCAGGTGAAAGTGTCAAAATCTTCAAAATGAGCAAAAGCACAATGAAATTAATGCTGGAATCATCTTCAATATGCTAAAATACACTAATGACAGCAAAAAGTTTGAGTCTACAACATTTAGTTAAGGTGTGAGAGCCAAAATGAACTTTGTATTGCTTTAAATGCATTATCAGGCCGATTGTACACTTCAGGTGAAACTGTCAAAATCTTCAAAATGAGCAAAAGCACAATGAAATGAATGCTGGAATCATCTTCAAGTTGCTAAAATACACTAATGACAGCAAAAAGTTTGAGTCTACAACATTTAGTTAAGGTGTGAGATCCTAAATGAACTTTTCATTGCTTTAAACGCGTTTTCAGCCCTTGATTGTACAATTCAGGTGAAACTGTCAAAATCTTCAAAATGAGCAAAAGCACAATGAAATTAATGCTGGAATCATCTTCAAGTTGCTAAAATACACTAATGACAGCAAAAAGTTTGAGTCTACAACATTTAGTTAAGGTGTGAGAGCCAAAATGAACTTTGTATTGCTGTAAACGCGTTTTCAGCACCTGAATGTACACTTCAGGTGAAACTGTCAAAATCTTCAAAATGAGCAAAAGCACAATGAAATTAATGCTGGAATCATCTTCAAGTTGCTAAAATACACTAATGACAGCAAAAAGTTTGAGTCTACAACATTTAGTTAAGGTGTGAGAGCCAAAATGAACTTTGTATTGCTTTAAATGCATTTTCAGCCCGATAGTACACTTCAGGTGAAACTGTCAAAATCTTAAAAATGAGCAAAAGCACAATGAAATTAATGCTGGAATCATCTTCAATATGCTAAAATACACTAATGACAGCAAAAAGTTTGAGTCTACAACATTTAGTTAAGGTGTGAGAGCCAAAATGAACTTTGTATTGCTTTAAATGCATTATCAGGCCGATTGTACACTTCAGGTGAAACTGTCAAAATCTTCAAAATGAGCAAAAGCACAATGAAATGAATGCTGGAATCATCTTCAAGTTGCTAAAATACACTAATGACAGCAAAAAGTTTGAGTCTACAACATTTAGTTAAGGTGTGAGAGCCAAAATGAACTTTGTATTGCTTTAAATGCATTATCAGGCCGATTGTACACTTCAGGTGAAACTGTCAAATTCTTCAAAATGAGCAAAAGCACAATGAAATTAATGCTGGAATCATCTTCAAGTTGCTAAAATACACTAATGACAGCAAAAAGTTTGAGTCTACAACATTTAGTTAAGGGGTGAGAGCCAAAATGAACTTTGTATTGCTTTAAATGCATTATCAGGCCGATTGTACACTTCAGGTTAAACTGTCAAAATCTTCAAAATGAGCAAAAGCACAATGAAATGAATGCTGGAATCATCTTCAAGTTGCTAAAATACACTAATGACAGCAAAAAGTTTGAGTCTACAACATTTAGTTAAGGTGTGAGATCCTAAATGAACTTTTCATTGCTTTAAACGCGTTTTTAGCCCTTGATTGTACAATTCAGGTGAAACTGTCAAAATCTTCAAAATGAGCAAAAGCACAATGAAATTAATGCTGGAATCATCTTCAAGTTGCTAAAATACACTAATGACAGCAACAAGTTTGAGTCTACAACATTTAGTTAAGGTGTGAGAGCCTAAATTAACTTTGTAATGCTTTAAACGCGTTTTCAGCCCCTGATTGTACACTTCAGGTGAAACTGTCAAAATCTTCAAAATGAGCAAAAGCACAATGAAATTAATGCTGGAATCATCTTCAAGTTGCTAAAATACACTAATGACAGCAAAAAGTTTGAGTCTACAATATTTAGTTAAGGTGTGAGAGCCAAAATGAACTTTGTATTGCTTTAAAATTTATTTTCAGCCCGATTGTACACTTCAGGTGAAACTGTCAAAATCTTCAAAATGAGCAAAAGCACAATGAAATTAATGTTGGAATCATCTTCAAGTTGCTAAAATACACTAATGACAGCAAAAAGTTTGAGTCTACAACATTTAGTTGAGGTGTGAGAGCCTAAATGAACTTTGTATTGCTTTAAATGCATTTTCAGCCCGATTGTACACTTCAGGTAAAACTGTCAAAATCTTCAAAATGAGCAAAAGCACAATGAAATTAATGCTGGAATCATCTTCAAGTTGCTAAAATACACTAATGACAGCAAAAAGTTTGAGTCTACAACATTTAGTTAAGGTGTGAGAGCCAAAATGAACTTTGTATTGCTTTAAATGCATTTTCAGCCCGATAGTACACTTCAGGTGAAACTGTCAAAATCTTCAAAATGAGCAAAAGCACAATGAAATTAATGCTGGAATCATCTTCAAGTTGCTAAAATACACTAATGACAGCAAAAAGTTTGAGTCTACAACATTTAGTTAAGGTGTGAGAGCCAAAATGAACTTTGTATTGCTTTAAATGCATTTTCAGCCCGATAGTACACTTCAGGTGAAACTGTCAAAATCTTCAAAATGAGCAAAAGCACAATGAAATTAATGTTGGAATCATCTTCAAGTTGCTAAAATACACTAATGACAGCAAAAAAATTGAGTCTACAACATTTAGTTAAGGTGTGAGAGCCAAAATGAACTTTGTATTGCTTTAAATGCATTTTCAGCCCGATAGTACACTTCAGGTGAAACTGTCAAAATCTTCAAAATGAGCAAAAGCACAATGAAATAATGCTGGAATCATCTTCAAGTTGCTAAAATACACTAATGACAGCAAAAAGTTTGAGTCTACAACATTTAGTTAAGGTGTGAGAGCCAAAATGAACTTTGTATTGCTTTAAATGCATTTTCAGCCCGATAGTACACTTCAGGTGAAACTGTCAAAATCTTCAAAATGAAAAAAAGCACAATGAAATTAATGCTGGAATCATCTTCAAGTTGCTAAAATACACTAATGACAGCAAAAAGTTTGAGTCTACAACATTTAGTTAAGGTGTGAGAGCCAAAATGAACTTTATATTGCTTTAAATGCATTTTCAGCCCGATAGTACACTTCAGGTGAAACTGTCAAAATCTTTAAAATGAGCAAAAGCACAATGAAATTAATGCTGGAATCATCTTCAAGTTGCTAAAATACACTAATGACAGCAAAAAGTTTTAGTCTACAACATTTAGTTAAGGTGTGAGAGCCAAAATGAACTTTGTATTGCTTTAAATGCATTTTCAGCCCGATAGTACACTTCAGGTGAAACTGTCAAAATCTTCAAAATGAGCAAAAGCACAATGAAATTAATGCTGGAATCATCTTCAAGTTGCTAAAATACACTAATGACAGCAAAAAGTTTGAGTCTACAACATTTAGTTAAGGTGTGAGAGCCAAAATGAACTTTGTATTGCTTTAAATGCATTTTCAGCCCGATAGTACACTTCAGGTGAAACTGTCAAAATCTTCAAAATGAGCAAAAGCACAATGAAATTAATGTTGGAATCATCTTCAAGTTGCTAAAATACACTAATGACAGCAAAAAAATTGAGTCTACAACATTTAGTTAAGGTGTGAGAGCCAAAATGAACTTTGTATTGCTTTAAATGCATTTTCAGCCCGATAGTACACTTCAGGTGAAACTGTCAAAATCTTCAAAATGAGCAAAAGCACAATGAAATAATGCTGGAATCATCTTCAAGTTGCTAAAATACACTAATGACAGCAAAAAGTTTGAGTCTACAACATTTAGTTAAGGTGTGAGAGCCAAAATGAACTTTGTATTGCTGTAAACGCGTTTTCAGCACCTGAATGTACACTTCAGGTGAAACTGTCAAAATCTTCAAAATGAGCAAAAGCACAATGAAATTAATATTGGAATCATCTTCAAGTTGCTAAAATACACTAATGACAGCAAAAAAATTGAGTCTACAACATTTAGTTAAGGTGTGAGAGCCAAAATGAACTTTGTATTGCTTTAAATGCATTTTCAGCCCGATAGTACACTTCAGGTGAAACTGTCAAAATCTTCAAAATGAGCAAAAGCACAATGAAATAATGCTGGAATCATCTTCAAGTTGCTAAAATACACTAATGACAGCAAAAAGTTTGAGTCTACAACATTTAGTTAAGGTGTGAGAGCCAAAATGAACTTTGTATTGCTTTAAATGCATTTTCAGCCCGATAGTACACTTCAGGTGAAACTGTCAAAATCTTCAAAATGAAAAAAAGCACAATGAAATTAATGCTGGAATCATCTTCAAGTTGCTAAAATACACTAATGACAGCAAAAAGTTTGAGTCTACAACATTTAGTTAAGGTGTGAGAGCCAAAATGAACTTTGTATTGCTGTAAACGCGTTTTCAGCACCTGAATGTACACTTCAGGTGAAACTGTCAAAATCTTCAAAATGAGCAAAAGCACAATGAAATTAATGCTGGAATCATCTTCAAGTTGCTAAAATACACTAATGACAGCAAAAAGTTTGAGTCTACAACATTTAGTTAAGGTGTGAGAGCCAAAATGAACTTTGTATTGCTTTAAATGCATTTTCAGCCCGATAGTACACTTCAGGTGAAACTGTCAAAATCTTCAAAATGAGCAAAAGCACAATGAAATTAATGTTGGAATCATCTTCAAGTTGCTAAAATACACTAATGACAGCAAAACGTTTTAGTCAACAACATTTAGTTAAGGTGTGAGAGCCAAAATGAACTTTGTATTGCTTTAAACGCGTTTTCAGCACCTGATTGTACACTTCAGGTGAAAATGTCAAAATCTTCAAAATGAGCAAAAGCACAATGAAATTAATGCTGGAATCATCTTCAAGTTGCTAAAATACACTAATGACAGCAAAAAGTTTGAGTCTACAACATTTAGTTAAGGTGTGAGAGCCAAAATGAACTTTATATTGCTTTAAATGCATTTTCAGCCCGATAGTACACTTCAGGTGAAACTGTCAAAATCTTTAAAATGAGCAAAAGCACAATGAAATTAATGCTGGAATCATCTTCAAGTTGCTAAAATACACTAATGACAGCAAAAAGTTTTAGTCTACAACATTTAGTTAAGGTGTGAGAGCCAAAATGAACTTTGTATTGCTTTAAATGCATTTTCAGCCGGATTGGACACTTCAGGTGAAAGTGTCAAAATCTTCAAAATGAGCAAAAGCACAATGAAATTAATGCTGGAATCATCTTCAATATGCTAAAATACACTAATGACAGCAAAAAGTTTGAGTCTACAACATTTAGTTAAGGTGTGAGAGCCAAAATGAACTTTGTATTGCTTTAAATGCATTATCAGGCCGATTGTACACTTCAGGTGAAACTGTCAAAATCTTCAAAATGAGCAAAAGCACAATGAAATTAATGCTGGAATCATCTTCAAGTTGCTAAAATACACTAATGACAGCAAAAAGTTTGAGTCTACAACATTTAGTTAAGGTGTGAGAGCCAAAATGAACTTTATATTGCTTTAAATGCATTTTCAGCCCGATAGTACACTTCAGGTGAAACTGTCAAAATCTTTAAAATGAGCAAAAGCACAATGAAATTAATGCTGGAATCATCTTCAAGTTGCTAAAATACACTAATGACAGCAAAAAGTTTTAGTCTACAACATTTAGTTAAGGTGTGAGAGCCAAAATGAACTTTGTATTGCTTTAAATGCATTTTCAGCCGGATTGGACACTTCAGGTGAAAGTGTCAAAATCTTCAAAATGAGCAAAAGCACAATGAAATTAATGCTGGAATCATCTTCAATATGCTAAAATACACTAATGACAGCAAAAAGTTTGAGTCTACAACATTTAGTTAAGGTGTGAGAGCCAAAATGAACTTTGTATTGCTTTAAATGCATTATCAGGCCGATTGTACACTTCAGGTGAAACTGTCAAAATCTTCAAAATGAGCAAAAGCACAATGAAATGAATGCTGGAATCATCTTCAAGTTGCTAAAATACACTAATGACAGCAAAAAGTTTGAGTCTACAACATTTAGTTAAGGTGTGAGATCCTAAATGAACTTTTCATTGCTTTAAACGCGTTTTCAGCCCTTGATTGTACAATTCAGGTGAAACTGTCAAAATCTTCAAAATGAGCAAAAGCACAATGAAATTAATGCTGGAATCATCTTCAAGTTGCTAAAATACACTAATGACAGCAAAAAGTTTGAGTCTACAACATTTAGTTAAGGTGTGAGAGCCAAAATGAACTTTGTATTGCTGTAAACGCGTTTTCAGCACCTGAATGTACACTTCAGGTGAAACTGTCAAAATCTTCAAAATGAGCAAAAGCACAATGAAATTAATGCTGGAATCATCTTCAAGTTGCTAAAATACACTAATGACAGCAAAAAGTTTGAGTCTACAACATTTAGTTAAGGTGTGAGAGCCAAAATGAACTTTGTATTGCTTTAAATGCATTTTCAGCCCGATAGTACACTTCAGGTGAAACTGTCAAAATCTTAAAAATGAGCAAAAGCACAATGAAATTAATGCTGGAATCATCTTCAATATGCTAAAATACACTAATGACAGCAAAAAGTTTGAGTCTACAACATTTAGTTAAGGTGTGAGAGCCAAAATGAACTTTGTATTGCTTTAAATGCATTATCAGGCCGATTGTACACTTCAGGTGAAACTGTCAAAATCTTCAAAATGAGCAAAAGCACAATGAAATGAATGCTGGAATCATCTTCAAGTTGCTAAAATACACTAATGACAGCAAAAAGTTTGAGTCTACAACATTTAGTTAAGGTGTGAGAGCCAAAATGAACTTTGTATTGCTTTAAATGCATTATCAGGCCGATTGTACACTTCAGGTGAAACTGTCAAATTCTTCAAAATGAGCAAAAGCACAATGAAATTAATGCTGGAATCATCTTCAAGTTGCTAAAATACACTAATGACAGCAAAAAGTTTGAGTCTACAACATTTAGTTAAGGGGTGAGAGCCAAAATGAACTTTGTATTGCTTTAAATGCATTATCAGGCCGATTGTACACTTCAGGTTAAACTGTCAAAATCTTCAAAATGAGCAAAAGCACAATGAAATGAATGCTGGAATCATCTTCAAGTTGCTAAAATACACTAATGACAGCAAAAAGTTTGAGTCTACAACATTTAGTTAAGGTGTGAGATCCTAAATGAACTTTTCATTGCTTTAAACGCGTTTTTAGCCCTTGATTGTACAATTCAGGTGAAACTGTCAAAATCTTCAAAATGAGCAAAAGCACAATGAAATTAATGCTGGAATCATCTTCAAGTTGCTAAAATACACTAATGACAGCAACAAGTTTGAGTCTACAACATTTAGTTAAGGTGTGAGAGCCTAAATTAACTTTGTAATGCTTTAAACGCGTTTTCAGCCCCTGATTGTACACTTCAGGTGAAACTGTCAAAATCTTCAAAATGAGCAAAAGCACAATGAAATTAATGCTGGAATCATCTTCAAGTTGCTAAAATACACTAATGACAGCAAAAAGTTTGAGTCTACAATATTTAGTTAAGGTGTGAGAGCCAAAATGAACTTTGTATTGCTTTAAAATTTATTTTCAGCCCGATTGTACACTTCAGGTGAAACTGTCAAAATCTTCAAAATGAGCAAAAGCACAATGAAATTAATGTTGGAATCATCTTCAAGTTGCTAAAATACACTAATGACAGCAAAAAGTTTGAGTCTACAACATTTAGTTGAGGTGTGAGAGCCTAAATGAACTTTGTATTGCTTTAAATGCATTTTCAGCCCGATTGTACACTTCAGGTAAAACTGTCAAAATCTTCAAAATGAGCAAAAGCACAATGAAATTAATGCTGGAATCATCTTCAAGTTGCTAAAATACACTAATGACAGCAAAAAGTTTGAGTCTACAACATTTAGTTAAGGTGTGAGAGCCAAAATGAACTTTGTATTGCTTTAAATGCATTTTCAGCCCGATAGTACACTTCAGGTGAAACTGTCAAAATCTTCAAAATGAGCAAAAGCACAATGAAATTAATGCTGGAATCATCTTCAAGTTGCTAAAATACACTAATGACAGCAAAAAGTTTGAGTCTACAACATTTAGTTAAGGTGTGAGAGCCAAAATGAACTTTGTATTGCTTTAAATGCATTTTCAGCCCGATAGTACACTTCAGGTGAAACTGTCAAAATCTTCAAAATGAGCAAAAGCACAATGAAATTAATGTTGGAATCATCTTCAAGTTGCTAAAATACACTAATGACAGCAAAAAAATTGAGTCTACAACATTTAGTTAAGGTGTGAGAGCCAAAATGAACTTTGTATTGCTTTAAATGCATTTTCAGCCCGATAGTACACTTCAGGTGAAACTGTCAAAATCTTCAAAATGAGCAAAAGCACAATGAAATAATGCTGGAATCATCTTCAAGTTGCTAAAATACACTAATGACAGCAAAAAGTTTGAGTCTACAACATTTAGTTAAGGTGTGAGAGCCAAAATGAACTTTGTATTGCTTTAAATGCATTTTCAGCCCGATAGTACACTTCAGGTGAAACTGTCAAAATCTTCAAAATGAAAAAAAGCACAATGAAATTAATGCTGGAATCATCTTCAAGTTGCTAAAATACACTAATGACAGCAAAAAGTTTGAGTCTACAACATTTAGTTAAGGTGTGAGAGCCAAAATGAACTTTATATTGCTTTAAATGCATTTTCAGCCCGATAGTACACTTCAGGTGAAACTGTCAAAATCTTTAAAATGAGCAAAAGCACAATGAAATTAATGCTGGAATCATCTTCAAGTTGCTAAAATACACTAATGACAGCAAAAAGTTTTAGTCTACAACATTTAGTTAAGGTGTGAGAGCCAAAATGAACTTTGTATTGCTTTAAATGCATTTTCAGCCCGATAGTACACTTCAGGTGAAACTGTCAAAATCTTCAAAATGAGCAAAAGCACAATGAAATTAATGCTGGAATCATCTTCAAGTTGCTAAAATACACTAATGACAGCAAAAAGTTTGAGTCTACAACATTTAGTTAAGGTGTGAGAGCCAAAATGAACTTTGTATTGCTTTAAATGCATTTTCAGCCCGATAGTACACTTCAGGTGAAACTGTCAAAATCTTCAAAATGAGCAAAAGCACAATGAAATTAATGTTGGAATCATCTTCAAGTTGCTAAAATACACTAATGACAGCAAAAAAATTGAGTCTACAACATTTAGTTAAGGTGTGAGAGCCAAAATGAACTTTGTATTGCTTTAAATGCATTTTCAGCCCGATAGTACACTTCAGGTGAAACTGTCAAAATCTTCAAAATGAGCAAAAGCACAATGAAATAATGCTGGAATCATCTTCAAGTTGCTAAAATACACTAATGACAGCAAAAAGTTTGAGTCTACAACATTTAGTTAAGGTGTGAGAGCCAAAATGAACTTTGTATTGCTTTAAATGCATTTTCAGCCCGATAGTACACTTCAGGTGAAACTGTCAAAATCTTCAAAATGAAAAAAAGCACAATGAAATTAATGCTGGAATCATCTTCAAGTTGCTAAAATACACTAATGACAGCAAAAAGTTTGAGTCTACAACATTTAGTTAAGGTGTGAGAGCCAAAATGAACTTTATATTGCTTTAAATGCATTTTCAGCCCGATAGTACACTTCAGGTGAAACTGTCAAAATCTTTAAAATGAGCAAAAGCACAATGAAATTAATGCTGGAATCATCTTCAAGTTGCTAAAATACACTAATGACAGCAAAAAGTTTGAGTCTACAACATTTAGTTAAGGTGTGAGAGCCAAAATGAACTTTATATTGCTTTAAATGCATTTTCAGCCCGATAGTACACTTCAGGTGAAACTGTCAAAATCTTTAAAATGAGCAAAAGCACAATGAAATTAATGCTGGAATCATCTTCAAGTTGCTAAAATACACTAATGACAGCAAAAAGTTTTAGTCTACAACATTTAGTTAAGGTGTGAGAGCCAAAATGAACTTTGTATTGCTTTAAATGCATTTTCAGCCGGATTGGACACTTCAGGTGAAAGTGTCAAAATCTTCAAAATGAGCAAAAGCACAATGAAATTAATGCTGGAATCATCTTCAATATGCTAAAATACACTAATGACAGCAAAAAGTTTGAGTCTACAACATTTAGTTAAGGTGTGAGAGCCAAAATGAACTTTGTATTGCTTTAAATGCATTATCAGGCCGATTGTACACTTCAGGTGAAACTGTCAAAATCTTCAAAATGAGCAAAAGCACAATGAAATGAATGCTGGAATCATCTTCAAGTTGCTAAAATACACTAATGACAGCAAAAAGTTTGAGTCTACAACATTTAGTTAAGGTTTGAGATCCTAAATGAACTTTTCATTGCTTTAAACGCGTTTTCAGCCCTTGATTGTACAATTCAGGTGAAACTGTCAAAATCTTCAAAATGAGCAAAAGCACAATGAAATTAATGCTGGAATCATCTTCAAGTTGCTAAAATACACTAATGACAGCAAAAAGTTTGAGTCTACAACATTTAGTTAAGGTGTGAGAGCCAAAATGAACTTTGTATTGCTGTAAACGCGTTTTCAGCACCTGAATGTACACTTCAGGTGAAACTGTCAAAATCTTCAAAATGAGCAAAAGCACAATGAAATTAATGCTGGAATCATCTTCAAGTTGCTAAAATACACTAATGACAGCAAAAAGTTTGAGTCTACAACATTTAGTTAAGGTGTGAGAGCCAAAATGAACTTTGTATTGCTTTAAATGCATTTTCAGCCCGATAGTACACTTCAGGTGAAACTGTCAAAATCTTAAAAATGAGCAAAAGCACAATGAAATTAATGCTGGAATCATCTTCAATATGCTAAAATACACTAATGACAGCAAAAAGTTTGAGTCTACAACATTTAGTTAAGGTGTGAGAGCCAAAATGAACTTTGTATTGCTTTAAATGCATTATCAGGCCGATTGTACACTTCAGGTGAAACTGTCAAAATCTTCAAAATGAGCAAAAGCACAATGAAATGAATGCTGGAATCATCTTCAAGTTGCTAAAATACACTAATGACAGCAAAAAGTTTGAGTCTACAACATTTAGTTAAGGTGTGAGAGCCAAAATGAACTTTGTATTGCTTTAAATGCATTATCAGGCCGATTGTACACTTCAGGTGAAACTGTCAAATTCTTCAAAATGAGCAAAAGCACAATGAAATTAATGCTGGAATCATCTTCAAGTTGCTAAAATACACTAATGACAGCAAAAAGTTTGAGTCTACAACATTTAGTTAAGGTGTGAGAGCCAAAATGAACTTTGTATTGCTTTAAATGCATTATCAGGCCGATTGTACACTTCAGGTTAAACTGTCAAAATCTTCAAAATGAGCAAAAGCACAATGAAATGAATGCTGGAATCATCTTCAAGTTGCTAAAATACACTAATGACAGCAAAAAGTTTGAGTCTACAACATTTAGTTAAGGTGTGAGAGCCAAAATGAACTTTGTATTGCTTTAAATGCATTATCAGGCCGATTGTACACTTCAGGTGAAACTGTCAAATTCTTCAAAATGAGCAAAAGCACAATGAAATTAATGCTGGAATCATCTTCAAGTTGCTAAAATACACTAATGACAGCAAAAAGTTTGAGTCTACAACATTTAGTTAAGGTGTGAGAGCCAAAATGAACTTTGTATTGCTTTAAATGCATTATCAGGCCGATTGTACACTTCAGGTTAAACTGTCAAAATCTTCAAAATGAGCAAAAGCACAATGAAATGAATGCTGGAATCATCTTCAAGTTGCTAAAATACACTAATGACAGCAAAAAGTTTGAGTCTACAACATTTAGTTAAGGTGTGAGATCCTAAATGAACTTTTCATTGCTTTAAACGCGTTTTTAGCCCTTGATTGTACAATTCAGGTGAAACTGTCAAAATCTTCAAAATGAGCAAAAGCACAATGAAATTAATGCTGGAATCATCTTCAAGTTGCTAAAATACACTAATGACAGCAACAAGTTTGAGTCTACAACATTTAGTTAAGGTGTGAGAGCCTAAATTAACTTTGTAATGCTTTAAACGCGTTTTCAGCCCCTGATTGTACACTTCAGGTGAAACTGTCAAAATCTTCAAAATGAGCAAAAGCACAATGAAATTAATGCTGGAATCATCTTCAAGTTGCTAAAATACACTAATGACAGCAAAAAGTTTGAGTCTACAATATTTAGTTAAGGTGTGAGAGCCAAAATGAACTTTGTATTGCTTTAAAATTTATTTTCAGCCCGATTGTACACTTCAGGTGAAACTGTCAAAATCTTCAAAATGAGCAAAAGCACAATGAAATTAATGTTGGAATCATCTTCAAGTTGCTAAAATACACTAATGACAGCAAAAAGTTTGAGTCTACAACATTTAGTTGAGGTGTGAGAGCCTAAATGAACTTTGTATTGCTTTAAATGCATTTTCAGCCCGATTGTACACTTCAGGTAAAACTGTCAAAATCTTCAAAATGAGCAAAAGCACAATGAAATTAATGCTGGAATCATCTTCAAGTTGCTAAAATACACTAATGACAGCAAAAAGTTTGAGTCTACAACATTTAGTTAAGGTGTGAGAGCCAAAATGAACTTTGTATTGCTTTAAATGCATTTTCAGCCCGATAGTACACTTCAGGTGAAACTGTCAAAATCTTCAAAATGAGCAAAAGCACAATGAAATTAATGCTGGAATCATCTTCAAGTTGCTAAAATACACTAATGACAGCAAAAAGTTTGAGTCTACAACATTTAGTTAAGGTGTGAGAGCCAAAATGAACTTTGTATTGCTTTAAATGCATTTTCAGCCCGATAGTACACTTCAGGTGAAACTGTCAAAATCTTCAAAATGAGCAAAAGCACAATGAAATTAATGTTGGAATCATCTTCAAGTTGCTAAAATACACTAATGACAGCAAAAAAATTGAGTCTACAACATTTAGTTAAGGTGTGAGAGCCAAAATGAACTTTGTATTGCTTTAAATGCATTTTCAGCCCGATAGTACACTTCAGGTGAAACTGTCAAAATCTTCAAAATGAGCAAAAGCACAATGAAATAATGCTGGAATCATCTTCAAGTTGCTAAAATACACTAATGACAGCAAAAAGTTTGAGTCTACAACATTTAGTTAAGGTGTGAGAGCCAAAATGAACTTTGTATTGCTTTAAATGCATTTTCAGCCCGATAGTACACTTCAGGTGAAACTGTCAAAATCTTCAAAATGAAAAAAAGCACAATGAAATTAATGCTGGAATCATCTTCAAGTTGCTAAAATACACTAATGACAGCAAAAAGTTTGAGTCTACAACATTTAGTTAAGGTGTGAGAGCCAAAATGAACTTTGTATTGCTGTAAACGCGTTTTCAGCACCTGATTGTACACTTCAGGTGAAACTGTCAAAATCTTCAAAATGAGCAAAAGCACAATGAAATTAATGCTGGAATCATCTTCAAGTTGCTAAAATACACTAATGACAGCAAAAAGTTTGAGTCTACAACATTTAGTTAAGGTGTGAGAGCCTAAATGAACTTTGTATTGCTTTAAATGCATTTTCAGCCCGATTGTACACTTCAGGTAAAACTGTCAAAATCTTCAAAATGAGCAAAAGCACAATGAAATTAATGCTGGAATCATCTTCAAGTTGCTAAAATACACTAATGACAGCAAAAAGTTTGAGTCTACAACATTTAGTTAAGGTGTGAGAGCCAAAATGAACTTTGTATTGCTTTAAATGCATTTTCAGCCCGATAGTACACTTCAGGTGAAACTGTCAAAATCTTCAAAATGAGCAAAAGCACAATGAAATTAATGCTGGAATCATCTTCAAGTTGCTAAAATACACTAATGACAGCAAAAAGTTTGAGTCTACAACATTTAGTTAAGGTGTGAGAGCCAAAATGAACTTTGTATTGCTTTAAATGCATTTTCAGCCCGATAGTACACTTCAGGTGAAACTGTCAAAATCTTCAAAATGAGCAAAAGCACAATGAAATTAATGCTGGAATCATCTTCAAGTTGCTAAAATACACTAATGACAGCAAAAAGTTTGAGTCTACAACATTTAGTTAAGGTGTGAGAGCCAAAATGAACTTTGTATTGCTTTAAATGCATTTTCAGCCCGATAGTACACTTCAGGTGAAACTGTCAAAATCTTCAAAATGAGCAAAAGCACAATGAAATTAATGTTGGAATCATCTTCAAGTTGCTAAAATACACTAATGACAGCAAAAAAATTGAGTCTACAACATTTAGTTAAGGTGTGAGAGCCAAAATGAACTTTGTATTGCTTTAAATGCATTTTCAGCCCGATAGTACACTTCAGGTGAAACTGTCAAAATCTTCAAAATGAGCAAAAGCACAATGAAATAATGCTGGAATCATCTTCAAGTTGCTAAAATACACTAATGACAGCAAAAAGTTTGAGTCTACAACATTTAGTTAAGGTGTGAGAGCCAAAATGAACTTTGTATTGCTTTAAATGCATTTTCAGCCCGATAGTACACTTCAGGTGAAACTGTCAAAATCTTCAAAATGAAAAAAAGCACAATGAAATTAATGCTGGAATCATCTTCAAGTTGCTAAAATACACTAATGACAGCAAAAAGTTTGAGTCTACAACATTTAGTTAAGGTGTGAGAGCCAAAATGAACTTTGTATTGCTGTAAACGCGTTTTCAGCACCTGAATGTACACTTCAGGTGAAACTGTCAAAATCTTCAAAATGAGCAAAAGCACAATGAAATTAATGCTGGAATCATCTTCAAGTTGCTAAAATACACTAATGACAGCAAAAAGTTTGAGTCTACAACATTTAGTTAAGGTGTGAGAGCCAAAATGAACTTTGTATTGCTTTAAATGCATTTTCAGCCCGATAGTACACTTCAGGTGAAACTGTCAAAATCTTCAAAATGAGCAAAAGCACAATGAAATTAATGTTGGAATCATCTTCAAGTTGCTAAAATACACTAATGACAGCAAAAAGTTTTAGTCAACAACATTTAGTTAAGGTGTGAGAGCCAAAATGAACTTTGTATTGCTTTAAACGCGTTTTCAGCACCTGATTGTACACTTCAGGTGAAAATGTCAAAATCTTCAAAATGAGCAAAAGCACAATGAAATTAATGCTGGAATCATCTTCAATATGCTAAAATACACTAATGACAGCAAAAAGTTTGAGTCTACAACATTTAGTTAAGGTGTGAGAGCCAAAATGAACTTTGTATTGCTTTAAACGCGTTTTCAGCACCTGATTGTACACTTCAGGTGAAAATGTCAAAATCTTCAAAATGAGCAAAAGCACAATGAAATTAATGCTGGAATCATCTTCAAGTTGCTAAAATACACTAATGACAGCAAAAAGTTTGAGTCTACAACATTTAGTTAAGGTGTGAGAGCCAAAATGAACTTTATATTGCTTTAAATGCATTTTCAGCCCGATAGTACACTTCAGGTGAAACTGTCAAAATCTTCAAAATGAGCAAAAGCACAATGAAATTAATGCTGGAATCATCTTCAAGTTGCTAAAATACACTAATGACAGCAAAAAGTTTGAGTCTACAACATTTAGTTAAGGTGTGAGAGCCAAAATGAACTTTGTATTGCTTTAAATGCATTTTCAGCCCGATAGTACACTTCAGGTGAAACTGTCAAAATCTTCAAAATGAGCAAAAGCACAATGAAATTAATGCTGGAATCATCTTCAAGTTGCTAAAATACACTAATGACAGCAACAAGTTTGAGTCTACAACATTTAGTTAAGGTGTGAGAGCCAAAATGAACTTTGTATTGCTTTAAATGCATTTTCAGCCCGATAGTACACTTCAGGTGAAACTGTCAAAATCTTCAAAATGAGCAAAAGCACAATGAAATTAATGCTGGAATCATCTTCAAGTTGCTAAAATACACTAATGACAGCAAAAAGTTTGAGTCTACAACATTTAGTTAAGGTGTGAGAGCCAAAATGAACTTTGTATTGCTTTAAATGCATTTTCAGCCCGATAGTACACTTCAGGTGGAACTGTCAAAATCTTCAAAATGAGCAAAAGCACAATGAAATTAATGTTGGAATCATCTTCAAGTTGCTAAAATACACTAATGACAGCAAAAAGTTTGAGTCTACAACATTTAGTTAAGGTGTGAGAGCCAAAATGAACTTTGTATTGCTGTAAACGCGTTTTCAGCACCTGAATGTACACTTCATGTGAAACTGTCAAAATCTTCAAATTGAGCAAAAACATAATGAAATTAATGTTGGAATCATCTTCAAGTTGCTAAAATACACTAATGACAGCAAAAAGTTTTAGTCTACAACATTTAGTTAAGGTGTGAGAGCCAAAATGAACTTTATATTGCTTTAAATGCATTTTCAGCCCGATAGTACACTTCAGGTGAAACTGTCAAAATCTTCAAAATGAGCAAAAGCACAATGAAATTAATGCTGGAATCATCTTCAAGTTGCTAAAATACACTAATGACAGCAAAAAGTTTTAGTCTACAACATTTAGTTAAGGTGTGAGAGCCAAAATGAACTTTGTATTGCTGTAAACGCGTTTTCAGCACCTGATTGTACACTTCAGGTGAAAATGTCAAAATCTTCAAAATGAGCAAAAGCACAATGAAATTAATGCTGGAATCATCTTCAAGTTGCTAAAATACACTAATGACAGCAAAAAGTTTGAGTCTACAACATTTAGTTAAGGTGTGAGAGCCAAAATTAACTTTGTATTGCTTTAAAATTCATTTTCAGCCCGATTGTACACTTCAGGTGAAACTGTCAAAATCTTAAAAATGAGCAAAAGCACAATGAAATTAATGTTGGAATCATCTTCAAGTTGCTAAAATACACTAATGACAGCAAAAAGTTTTAGTCTACAACATTTAGTTAAGTTGTGAGAGCCTAAATTAACTTTTTATTGCTTTAAACGCGTTTTCAGCCCTTGATTGTACACTTCAGGTGAAACTGTCAAAATCTTCAAAATGAGCAAAAGCACAATGAAATGAATGCTGGAATCATCTTCAAGTTGCTAAAATACACTAATGACAGCAAAAAGTTTGAGTCTACAACATTTAGTTAAGGTGTGAGAGCCAAAATGAACTTTGTATTGCTTTAAATGCATTTTCAGCCGGATTGGACACTTCAGGTGAAAGTGTCAAAATCTTCAAAATGAGCAAAAGCACAATGAAATTAATGCTGGAATCATCTTCAATATGCTAAAATACACTAATGACAGCAAAAAGTTTGAGTCTACAACATTTAGTTAAGGTGTGAGAGCCAAAATGAACTTTGTATTGCTTTAAATGCATTATCAGGCCGATTGTACACTTCAGGTGAAACTGTCAAAATCTTCAAAATGAGCAAAAGCACAATGAAATTAATGCTGGAATCATCTTCAAGTTGCTAAAATACACTAATGACAGCAAAAAGTTTGAGTCTACAACATTTAGTTAAGGTGTGAGAGCCAAAATGAACTTTATATTGCTTTAAATGCATTTTCAGCCCGATAGTACACTTCAGGTGAAACTGTCAAAATCTTTAAAATGAGCAAAAGCACAATGAAATTAATGCTGGAATCATCTTCAAGTTGCTAAAATACACTAATGACAGCAAAAAGTTTTAGTCTACAACATTTAGTTAAGGTGTGAGAGCCAAAATGAACTTTGTATTGCTTTAAATGCATTTTCAGCCGGATTGGACACTTCAGGTGAAAGTGTCAAAATCTTCAAAATGAGCAAAAGCACAATGAAATTAATGCTGGAATCATCTTCAATATGCTAAAATACACTAATGACAGCAAAAAGTTTGAGTCTACAACATTTAGTTAAGGTGTGAGAGCCAAAATGAACTTTGTATTGCTTTAAATGCATTATCAGGCCGATTGTACACTTCAGGTGAAACTGTCAAAATCTTCAAAATGAGCAAAAGCACAATGAAATTAATGCTGGAATCATCTTCAAGTTGCTAAAATACACTAATGACAGCAAAAAGTTTGAGTCTACAACATTTAGTTAAGGTGTGAGATCCTAAATGAACTTTTCATTGCTTTAAACGCGTTTTCAGCCCTTGATTGTACAATTCAGGTGAAACTGTCAAAATCTTCAAAATGAGCAAAAGCACAATGAAATTAATGCTGGAATCATCTTCAAGTTGCTAAAATACACTAATGACAGCAAAAAGTTTGAGTCTACAACATTTAGTTAAGGTGTGAGAGCCAAAATGAACTTTGTATTGCTGTAAACGCGTTTTCAGCACCTGATTGTACACTTCAGGTGAAACTGTCAAAATCTTCAAAATGAGCAAAAGCACAATGAAATTAATGCTGGAATCATCTTCAAGTTGCTAAAATACACTAATGACAGCAAAAAGTTTGAGTCTACAACATTTAGTTAAGGTGTGAGAGCCAAAATGAACTTTGTATTGCTTTAAATGCATTTTCAGCCCGATAGTACACTTCAGGTGAAACTGTCAAAATCTTAAAAATGAGCAAAAGCACAATGAAATTAATGCTGGAATCATCTTCAATATGCTAAAATACACTAATGACAGCAAAAAGTTTGAGTCTACAACATTTAGTTAAGGTGTGAGAGCCAAAATGAACTTTGTATTGCTTTAAATGCATTATCAGGCCGATTGTACACTTCAGGTGAAACTGTCAAAATCTTCAAAATGAGCAAAAGCACAATGAAATGAATGCTGGAATCATCTTCAAGTTGCTAAAATACACTAATGACAGCAAAAAGTTTGAGTCTACAACATTTAGTTAAGGTGTGAGAGCCAAAATGAACTTTGTATTGCTTTAAATGCATTATCAGGCCGATTGTACACTTCAGGTGAAACTGTCAAATTCTTCAAAATGAGCAAAAGCACAATGAAATTAATGCTGGAATCATCTTCAAGTTGCTAAAATACACTAATGACAGCAAAAAGTTTGAGTCTACAACATTTAGTTAAGGTGTGAGAGCCAAAATGAACTTTGTATTGCTTTAAATGCATTATCAGGCCGATTGTACACTTCAGGTTAAACTGTCAAAATCTTCAAAATGAGCAAAAGCACAATGAAATGAATGCTGGAATCATCTTCAAGTTGCTAAAATACACTAATGACAGCAAAAAGTTTGAGTCTACAACATTTAGTTAAGGTGTGAGATCCTAAATGAACTTTTCATTGCTTTAAACGCGTTTTTAGCCCTTGATTGTACAATTCAGGTGAAACTGTCAAAATCTTCAAAATGAGCAAAAGCACAATGAAATTAATGCTGGAATCATCTTCAAGTTGCTAAAATACACTAATGACAGCAACAAGTTTGAGTCTACAACATTTAGTTAAGGTGTGAGAGCCTAAATTAACTTTGTAATGCTTTAAACGCGTTTTCAGCCCCTGATTGTACACTTCAGGTGAAACTGTCAAAATCTTCAAAATGAGCAAAAGCACAATGAAATTAATGCTGGAATCATCTTCAAGTTGCTAAAATACACTAATGACAGCAAAAAGTTTGAGTCTACAATATTTAGTTAAGGTGTGAGAGCCAAAATGAACTTTGTATTGCTTTAAAATTTATTTTCAGCCCGATTGTACACTTCAGGTGAAACTGTCAAAATCTTCAAAATGAGCAAAAGCACAATGAAATTAATGTTGGAATCATCTTCAAGTTGCTAAAATACACTAATGACAGCAAAAACTTTGAGTCTACAACATTTAGTTGAGGTGTGAGAGCCTAAATGAACTTTGTATTGCTTTAAATGCATTTTCAGCCCGATTGTACACTTCAGGTAAAACTGTCAAAATCTTCAAAATGAGCAAAAGCACAATGAAATTAATGCTGGAATCATCTTCAAGTTGCTAAAATACACTAATGACAGCAAAAAGTTTGAGTCTACAACATTTAGTTAAGGTGTGAGAGCCAAAATGAACTTTGTATTGCTTTAAATGCATTTTCAGCCCGATAGTACACTTCAGGTGAAACTGTCAAAATCTTCAAAATGAGCAAAAGCACAATGAAATTAATGCTGGAATCATCTTCAAGTTGCTAAAATACACTAATGACAGCAAAAAGTTTGAGTCTACAACATTTAGTTAAGGTGTGAGAGCCAAAATGAACTTTGTATTGCTTTAAATGCATTTTCAGCCCGATAGTACACTTCAGGTGAAACTGTCAAAATCTTCAAAATGAGCAAAAGCACAATGAAATTAATATTGGAATCATCTTCAAGTTGCTAAAATACACTAATGACAGCAAAAAAATTGAGTCTACAACATTTAGTTAAGGTGTGAGAGCCAAAATGAACTTTGTATTGCTTTAAATGCATTTTCAGCCCGATAGTACACTTCAGGTGAAACTGTCAAAATCTTCAAAATGAGCAAAAGCACAATGAAATAATGCTGGAATCATCTTCAAGTTGCTAAAATACACTAATGACAGCAAAAAGTTTGAGTCTACAACATTTAGTTAAGGTGTGAGAGCCAAAATGAACTTTGTATTGCTGTAAACGCGTTTTCAGCACCTGAATGTACACTTCAGGTGAAACTGTCAAAATCTTCAAAATGAGCAAAAGCACAATGAAATTAATGCTGGAATCATCTTCAAGTTGCTAAAATACACTAATGACAGCAAAAAGTTTGAGTCTACAACATTTAGTTAAGGTGTGAGAGCCAAAATGAACTTTGTATTGCTTTAAATGCATTTTCAGCCCGATAGTACACTTCAGGTGAAACTGTCAAAATCTTCAAAATGAGCAAAAGCACAATGAAATTAATGTTGGAATCATCTTCAAGTTGCTAAAATACACTAATGACAGCAAAACGTTTTAGTCAACAACATTTAGTTAAGGTGTGAGAGCCAAAATGAACTTTGTATTGCTTTAAACGCGTTTTCAGCACCTGATTGTACACTTCAGGTGAAAATGTCAAAATCTTCAAAATGAGCAAAAGCACAATGAAATTAATGCTGGAATCATCTTCAAGTTGCTAAAATACACTAATGACAGCAAAAAGTTTGAGTCTACAACATTTAGTTAAGGTGTGAGAGCCAAAATGAACTTTATATTGCTTTAAATGCATTTTCAGCCCGATAGTACACTTCAGGTGAAACTGTCAAAATCTTTAAAATGAGCAAAAGCACAATGAAATTAATGCTGGAATCATCTTCAAGTTGCTAAAATACACTAATGACAGCAAAAAGTTTTAGTCTACAACATTTAGTTAAGGTGTGAGAGCCAAAATGAACTTTGTATTGCTTTAAATGCATTTTCAGCCGGATTGGACACTTCAGGTGAAAGTGTCAAAATCTTCAAAATGAGCAAAAGCACAATGAAATTAATGCTGGAATCATCTTCAATATGCTAAAATACACTAATGACAGCAAAAAGTTTGAGTCTACAACATTTAGTTGAGGTGTGAGAGCCTAAATGAACTTTGTATTGCTTTAAATGCATTTTCAGCCCGATTGTACACTTCAGGTAAAACTGTCAAAATCTTCAAAATGAGCAAAAGCACAATGAAATTAATGCTGGAATCATCTTCAAGTTGCTAAAATACACTAATGACAGCAAAAAGTTTGAGTCTACAACATTTAGTTAAGGTGTGAGAGCCAAAATGAACTTTGTATTGCTTTAAATGCATTTTCAGCCCGATAGTACACTTCAGGTGAAACTGTCAAAATCTTCAAAATGAGCAAAAGCACAATGAAATTAATGCTGGAATCATCTTCAAGTTGCTAAAATACACTAATGACAGCAAAAAGTTTGAGTCTACAACATTTAGTTAAGGTGTGAGAGCCAAAATGAACTTTGTATTGCTTTAAATGCATTTTCAGCCCGATAGTACACTTCAGGTGAAACTGTCAAAATCTTCAAAATGAGCAAAAGCACAATGAAATTAATATTGGAATCATCTTCAAGTTGCTAAAATACACTAATGACAGCAAAAAAATTGAGTCTACAACATTTAGTTAAGGTGTGAGAGCCAAAATGAACTTTGTATTGCTTTAAATGCATTTTCAGCCCGATAGTACACTTCAGGTGAAACTGTCAAAATCTTCAAAATGAGCAAAAGCACAATGAAATAATGCTGGAATCATCTTCAAGTTGCTAAAATACACTAATGACAGCAAAAAGTTTGAGTCTACAACATTTAGTTAAGGTGTGAGAGCCAAAATGAACTTTGTATTGCTTTAAATGCATTTTCAGCCCGATAGTACACTTCAGGTGAAACTGTCAAAATCTTCAAAATGAAAAAAAGCACAATGAAATTAATGCTGGAATCATCTTCAAGTTGCTAAAATACACTAATGACAGCAAAAAGTTTGAGTCTACAACATTTAGTTAAGGTGTGAGAGCCAAAATGAACTTTGTATTGCTGTAAACGCGTTTTCAGCACCTGAATGTACACTTCAGGTGAAACTGTCAAAATCTTCAAAATGAGCAAAAGCACAATGAAATTAATGCTGGAATCATCTTCAAGTTGCTAAAATACACTAATGACAGCAAAAAGTTTGAGTCTACAACATTTAGTTAAGGTGTGAGAGCCAAAATGAACTTTGTATTGCTTTAAATGCATTTTCAGCCCGATAGTACACTTCAGGTGAAACTGTCAAAATCTTCAAAATGAGCAAAAGCACAATGAAATTAATGTTGGAATCATCTTCAAGTTGCTAAAATACACTAATGACAGCAAAACGTTTTAGTCAACAACATTTAGTTAAGGTGTGAGAGCCAAAATGAACTTTGTATTGCTTTAAACGCGTTTTCAGCACCTGATTGTACACTTCAGGTGAAAATGTCAAAATCTTCAAAATGAGCAAAAGCACAATGAAATTAATGCTGGAATCATCTTCAAGTTGCTAAAATACACTAATGACAGCAAAAAGTTTGAGTCTACAACATTTAGTTAAGGTGTGAGAGCCAAAATGAACTTTATATTGCTTTAAATGCATTTTCAGCCCGATAGTACACTTCAGGTGAAACTGTCAAAATCTTTAAAATGAGCAAAAGCACAATGAAATTAATGCTGGAATCATCTTCAAGTTGCTAAAATACACTAATGACAGCAAAAAGTTTTAGTCTACAACATTTAGTTAAGGTGTGAGAGCCAAAATGAACTTTGTATTGCTTTAAATGCATTTTCAGCCGGATTGGACACTTCAGGTGAAAGTGTCAAAATCTTCAAAATGAGCAAAAGCACAATGAAATTAATGCTGGAATCATCTTCAATATGCTAAAATACACTAATGACAGCAAAAAGTTTGAGTCTACAACATTTAGTTAAGGTGTGAGAGCCAAAATGAACTTTGTATTGCTTTAAATGCATTATCAGGCCGATTGTACACTTCAGGTGAAACTGTCAAAATCTTCAAAATGAGCAAAAGCACAATGAAATTAATGCTGGAATCATCTTCAAGTTGCTAAAATACACTAATGACAGCAAAAAGTTTGAGTCTACAACATTTAGTTAAGGTGTGAGAGCCAAAATGAACTTTATATTGCTTTAAATGCATTTTCAGCCCGATAGTACACTTCAGGTGAAACTGTCAAAATCTTTAAAATGAGCAAAAGCACAATGAAATTAATGCTGGAATCATCTTCAAGTTGCTAAAATACACTAATGACAGCAAAAAGTTTTAGTCTACAACATTTAGTTAAGGTGTGAGAGCCAAAATGAACTTTGTATTGCTTTAAATGCATTTTCAGCCGGATTGGACACTTCAGGTGAAAGTGTCAAAATCTTCAAAATGAGCAAAAGCACAATGAAATTAATGCTGGAATCATCTTCAATATGCTAAAATACACTAATGACAGCAAAAAGTTTGAGTCTACAACATTTAGTTAAGGTGTGAGAGCCAAAATGAACTTTGTATTGCTTTAAATGCATTATCAGGCCGATTGTACACTTCAGGTGAAACTGTCAAAATCTTCAAAATGAGCAAAAGCACAATGAAATGAATGCTGGAATCATCTTCAAGTTGCTAAAATACACTAATGACAGCAAAAAGTTTGAGTCTACAACATTTAGTTAAGGTGTGAGATCCTAAATGAACTTTTCATTGCTTTAAACGCGTTTTCAGCCCTTGATTGTACAATTCAGGTGAAACTGTCAAAATCTTCAAAATGAGCAAAAGCACAATGAAATTAATGCTGGAATCATCTTCAAGTTGCTAAAATACACTAATGACAGCAAAAAGTTTGAGTCTACAACATTTAGTTAAGGTGTGAGAGCCAAAATGAACTTTGTATTGCTGTAAACGCGTTTTCAGCACCTGAATGTACACTTCAGGTGAAACTGTCAAAATCTTCAAAATGAGCAAAAGCACAATGAAATTAATGCTGGAATCATCTTCAAGTTGCTAAAATACACTAATGACAGCAAAAAGTTTGAGTCTACAACATTTAGTTAAGGTGTGAGAGCCAAAATGAACTTTGTATTGCTTTAAATGCATTTTCAGCCCGATAGTACACTTCAGGTGAAACTGTCAAAATCTTAAAAATGAGCAAAAGCACAATGAAATTAATGCTGGAATCATCTTCAATATGCTAAAATACACTAATGACAGCAAAAAGTTTGAGTCTACAACATTTAGTTAAGGTGTGAGAGCCAAAATGAACTTTGTATTGCTTTAAATGCATTATCAGGCCGATTGTACACTTCAGGTGAAACTGTCAAAATCTTCAAAATGAGCAAAAGCACAATGAAATGAATGCTGGAATCATCTTCAAGTTGCTAAAATACACTAATGACAGCAAAAAGTTTGAGTCTACAACATTTAGTTAAGGTGTGAGAGCCAAAATGAACTTTGTATTGCTTTAAATGCATTATCAGGCCGATTGTACACTTCAGGTGAAACTGTCAAATTCTTCAAAATGAGCAAAAGCACAATGAAATTAATGCTGGAATCATCTTCAAGTTGCTAAAATACACTAATGACAGCAAAAAGTTTGAGTCTACAACATTTAGTTAAGGGGTGAGAGCCAAAATGAACTTTGTATTGCTTTAAATGCATTATCAGGCCGATTGTACACTTCAGGTTAAACTGTCAAAATCTTCAAAATGAGCAAAAGCACAATGAAATGAATGCTGGAATCATCTTCAAGTTGCTAAAATACACTAATGACAGCAAAAAGTTTGAGTCTACAACATTTAGTTAAGGTGTGAGATCCTAAATGAACTTTTCATTGCTTTAAACGCGTTTTTAGCCCTTGATTGTACAATTCAGGTGAAACTGTCAAAATCTTCAAAATGAGCAAAAGCACAATGAAATTAATGCTGGAATCATCTTCAAGTTGCTAAAATACACTAATGACAGCAACAAGTTTGAGTCTACAACATTTAGTTAAGGTGTGAGAGCCTAAATTAACTTTGTAATGCTTTAAACGCGTTTTCAGCCCCTGATTGTACACTTCAGGTGAAACTGTCAAAATCTTCAAAATGAGCAAAAGCACAATGAAATTAATGCTGGAATCATCTTCAAGTTGCTAAAATACACTAATGACAGCAAAAAGTTTGAGTCTACAATATTTAGTTAAGGTGTGAGAGCCAAAATGAACTTTGTATTGCTTTAAAATTTATTTTCAGCCCGATTGTACACTTCAGGTGAAACTGTCAAAATCTTCAAAATGAGCAAAAGCACAATGAAATTAATGTTGGAATCATCTTCAAGTTGCTAAAATACACTAATGACAGCAAAAAGTTTGAGTCTACAACATTTAGTTGAGGTGTGAGAGCCTAAATGAACTTTGTATTGCTTTAAATGCATTTTCAGCCCGATTGTACACTTCAGGTAAAACTGTCAAAATCTTCAAAATGAGCAAAAGCACAATGAAATTAATGCTGGAATCATCTTCAAGTTGCTAAAATACACTAATGACAGCAAAAAGTTTGAGTCTACAACATTTAGTTAAGGTGTGAGAGCCAAAATGAACTTTGTATTGCTTTAAATGCATTTTCAGCCCGATAGTACACTTCAGGTGAAACTGTCAAAATCTTCAAAATGAGCAAAAGCACAATGAAATTAATGCTGGAATCATCTTCAAGTTGCTAAAATACACTAATGACAGCAAAAAGTTTGAGTCTACAACATTTAGTTAAGGTGTGAGAGCCAAAATGAACTTTGTATTGCTTTAAATGCATTTTCAGCCCGATAGTACACTTCAGGTGAAACTGTCAAAATCTTCAAAATGAGCAAAAGCACAATGAAATTAATGTTGGAATCATCTTCAAGTTGCTAAAATACACTAATGACAGCAAAAAAATTGAGTCTACAACATTTAGTTAAGGTGTGAGAGCCAAAATGAACTTTGTATTGCTTTAAATGCATTTTCAGCCCGATAGTACACTTCAGGTGAAACTGTCAAAATCTTCAAAATGAGCAAAAGCACAATGAAATAATGCTGGAATCATCTTCAAGTTGCTAAAATACACTAATGACAGCAAAAAGTTTGAGTCTACAACATTTAGTTAAGGTGTGAGAGCCAAAATGAACTTTGTATTGCTTTAAATGCATTTTCAGCCCGATAGTACACTTCAGGTGAAACTGTCAAAATCTTCAAAATGAAAAAAAGCACAATGAAATTAATGCTGGAATCATCTTCAAGTTGCTAAAATACACTAATGACAGCAAAAAGTTTGAGTCTACAACATTTAGTTAAGGTGTGAGAGCCAAAATGAACTTTATATTGCTTTAAATGCATTTTCAGCCCGATAGTACACTTCAGGTGAAACTGTCAAAATCTTTAAAATGAGCAAAAGCACAATGAAATTAATGCTGGAATCATCTTCAAGTTGCTAAAATACACTAATGACAGCAAAAAGTTTTAGTCTACAACATTTAGTTAAGGTGTGAGAGCCAAAATGAACTTTGTATTGCTTTAAATGCATTTTCAGCCCGATAGTACACTTCAGGTGAAACTGTCAAAATCTTCAAAATGAGCAAAAGCACAATGAAATTAATGCTGGAATCATCTTCAAGTTGCTAAAATACACTAATGACAGCAAAAAGTTTGAGTCTACAACATTTAGTTAAGGTGTGAGAGCCAAAATGAACTTTGTATTGCTTTAAATGCATTTTCAGCCCGATAGTACACTTCAGGTGAAACTGTCAAAATCTTCAAAATGAGCAAAAGCACAATGAAATTAATGTTGGAATCATCTTCAAGTTGCTAAAATACACTAATGACAGCAAAAAAATTGAGTCTACAACATTTAGTTAAGGTGTGAGAGCCAAAATGAACTTTGTATTGCTTTAAATGCATTTTCAGCCCGATAGTACACTTCAGGTGAAACTGTCAAAATCTTCAAAATGAGCAAAAGCACAATGAAATAATGCTGGAATCATCTTCAAGTTGCTAAAATACACTAATGACAGCAAAAAGTTTGAGTCTACAACATTTAGTTAAGGTGTGAGAGCCAAAATGAACTTTGTATTGCTGTAAACGCGTTTTCAGCACCTGAATGTACACTTCAGGTGAAACTGTCAAAATCTTCAAAATGAGCAAAAGCACAATGAAATTAATATTGGAATCATCTTCAAGTTGCTAAAATACACTAATGACAGCAAAAAAATTGAGTCTACAACATTTAGTTAAGGTGTGAGAGCCAAAATGAACTTTGTATTGCTTTAAATGCATTTTCAGCCCGATAGTACACTTCAGGTGAAACTGTCAAAATCTTCAAAATGAGCAAAAGCACAATGAAATAATGCTGGAATCATCTTCAAGTTGCTAAAATACACTAATGACAGCAAAAAGTTTGAGTCTACAACATTTAGTTAAGGTGTGAGAGCCAAAATGAACTTTGTATTGCTTTAAATGCATTTTCAGCCCGATAGTACACTTCAGGTGAAACTGTCAAAATCTTCAAAATGAAAAAAAGCACAATGAAATTAATGCTGGAATCATCTTCAAGTTGCTAAAATACACTAATGACAGCAAAAAGTTTGAGTCTACAACATTTAGTTAAGGTGTGAGAGCCAAAATGAACTTTGTATTGCTGTAAACGCGTTTTCAGCACCTGAATGTACACTTCAGGTGAAACTGTCAAAATCTTCAAAATGAGCAAAAGCACAATGAAATTAATGCTGGAATCATCTTCAAGTTGCTAAAATACACTAATGACAGCAAAAAGTTTGAGTCTACAACATTTAGTTAAGGTGTGAGAGCCAAAATGAACTTTGTATTGCTTTAAATGCATTTTCAGCCCGATAGTACACTTCAGGTGAAACTGTCAAAATCTTCAAAATGAGCAAAAGCACAATGAAATTAATGTTGGAATCATCTTCAAGTTGCTAAAATACACTAATGACAGCAAAACGTTTTAGTCAACAACATTTAGTTAAGGTGTGAGAGCCAAAATGAACTTTGTATTGCTTTAAACGCGTTTTCAGCACCTGATTGTACACTTCAGGTGAAAATGTCAAAATCTTCAAAATGAGCAAAAGCACAATGAAATTAATGCTGGAATCATCTTCAAGTTGCTAAAATACACTAATGACAGCAAAAAGTTTGAGTCTACAACATTTAGTTAAGGTGTGAGAGCCAAAATGAACTTTATATTGCTTTAAATGCATTTTCAGCCCGATAGTACACTTCAGGTGAAACTGTCAAAATCTTTAAAATGAGCAAAAGCACAATGAAATTAATGCTGGAATCATCTTCAAGTTGCTAAAATACACTAATGACAGCAAAAAGTTTTAGTCTACAACATTTAGTTAAGGTGTGAGAGCCAAAATGAACTTTGTATTGCTTTAAATGCATTTTCAGCCGGATTGGACACTTCAGGTGAAAGTGTCAAAATCTTCAAAATGAGCAAAAGCACAATGAAATTAATGCTGGAATCATCTTCAATATGCTAAAATACACTAATGACAGCAAAAAGTTTGAGTCTACAACATTTAGTTAAGGTGTGAGAGCCAAAATGAACTTTGTATTGCTTTAAATGCATTATCAGGCCGATTGTACACTTCAGGTGAAACTGTCAAAATCTTCAAAATGAGCAAAAGCACAATGAAATTAATGCTGGAATCATCTTCAAGTTGCTAAAATACACTAATGACAGCAAAAAGTTTGAGTCTACAACATTTAGTTAAGGTGTGAGAGCCAAAATGAACTTTATATTGCTTTAAATGCATTTTCAGCCCGATAGTACACTTCAGGTGAAACTGTCAAAATCTTTAAAATGAGCAAAAGCACAATGAAATTAATGCTGGAATCATCTTCAAGTTGCTAAAATACACTAATGACAGCAAAAAGTTTTAGTCTACAACATTTAGTTAAGGTGTGAGAGCCAAAATGAACTTTGTATTGCTTTAAATGCATTTTCAGCCGGATTGGACACTTCAGGTGAAAGTGTCAAAATCTTCAAAATGAGCAAAAGCACAATGAAATTAATGCTGGAATCATCTTCAATATGCTAAAATACACTAATGACAGCAAAAAGTTTGAGTCTACAACATTTAGTTAAGGTGTGAGAGCCAAAATGAACTTTGTATTGCTTTAAATGCATTATCAGGCCGATTGTACACTTCAGGTGAAACTGTCAAAATCTTCAAAATGAGCAAAAGCACAATGAAATGAATGCTGGAATCATCTTCAAGTTGCTAAAATACACTAATGACAGCAAAAAGTTTGAGTCTACAACATTTAGTTAAGGTGTGAGATCCTAAATGAACTTTTCATTGCTTTAAACGCGTTTTCAGCCCTTGATTGTACAATTCAGGTGAAACTGTCAAAATCTTCAAAATGAGCAAAAGCACAATGAAATTAATGCTGGAATCATCTTCAAGTTGCTAAAATACACTAATGACAGCAAAAAGTTTGAGTCTACAACATTTAGTTAAGGTGTGAGAGCCAAAATGAACTTTGTATTGCTGTAAACGCGTTTTCAGCACCTGAATGTACACTTCAGGTGAAACTGTCAAAATCTTCAAAATGAGCAAAAGCACAATGAAATTAATGCTGGAATCATCTTCAAGTTGCTAAAATACACTAATGACAGCAAAAAGTTTGAGTCTACAACATTTAGTTAAGGTGTGAGAGCCAAAATGAACTTTGTATTGCTTTAAATGCATTTTCAGCCCGATAGTACACTTCAGGTGAAACTGTCAAAATCTTAAAAATGAGCAAAAGCACAATGAAATTAATGCTGGAATCATCTTCAATATGCTAAAATACACTAATGACAGCAAAAAGTTTGAGTCTACAACATTTAGTTAAGGTGTGAGAGCCAAAATGAACTTTGTATTGCTTTAAATGCATTATCAGGCCGATTGTACACTTCAGGTGAAACTGTCAAAATCTTCAAAATGAGCAAAAGCACAATGAAATGAATGCTGGAATCATCTTCAAGTTGCTAAAATACACTAATGACAGCAAAAAGTTTGAGTCTACAACATTTAGTTAAGGTGTGAGAGCCAAAATGAACTTTGTATTGCTTTAAATGCATTATCAGGCCGATTGTACACTTCAGGTGAAACTGTCAAATTCTTCAAAATGAGCAAAAGCACAATGAAATTAATGCTGGAATCATCTTCAAGTTGCTAAAATACACTAATGACAGCAAAAAGTTTGAGTCTACAACATTTAGTTAAGGGGTGAGAGCCAAAATGAACTTTGTATTGCTTTAAATGCATTATCAGGCCGATTGTACACTTCAGGTTAAACTGTCAAAATCTTCAAAATGAGCAAAAGCACAATGAAATGAATGCTGGAATCATCTTCAAGTTGCTAAAATACACTAATGACAGCAAAAAGTTTGAGTCTACAACATTTAGTTAAGGTGTGAGATCCTAAATGAACTTTTCATTGCTTTAAACGCGTTTTTAGCCCTTGATTGTACAATTCAGGTGAAACTGTCAAAATCTTCAAAATGAGCAAAAGCACAATGAAATTAATGCTGGAATCATCTTCAAGTTGCTAAAATACACTAATGACAGCAACAAGTTTGAGTCTACAACATTTAGTTAAGGTGTGAGAGCCTAAATTAACTTTGTAATGCTTTAAACGCGTTTTCAGCCCCTGATTGTACACTTCAGGTGAAACTGTCAAAATCTTCAAAATGAGCAAAAGCACAATGAAATTAATGCTGGAATCATCTTCAAGTTGCTAAAATACACTAATGACAGCAAAAAGTTTGAGTCTACAATATTTAGTTAAGGTGTGAGAGCCAAAATGAACTTTGTATTGCTTTAAAATTTATTTTCAGCCCGATTGTACACTTCAGGTGAAACTGTCAAAATCTTCAAAATGAGCAAAAGCACAATGAAATTAATGTTGGAATCATCTTCAAGTTGCTAAAATACACTAATGACAGCAAAAAGTTTGAGTCTACAACATTTAGTTGAGGTGTGAGAGCCTAAATGAACTTTGTATTGCTTTAAATGCATTTTCAGCCCGATTGTACACTTCAGGTAAAACTGTCAAAATCTTCAAAATGAGCAAAAGCACAATGAAATTAATGCTGGAATCATCTTCAAGTTGCTAAAATACACTAATGACAGCAAAAAGTTTGAGTCTACAACATTTAGTTAAGGTGTGAGAGCCAAAATGAACTTTGTATTGCTTTAAATGCATTTTCAGCCCGATAGTACACTTCAGGTGAAACTGTCAAAATCTTCAAAATGAGCAAAAGCACAATGAAATTAATGCTGGAATCATCTTCAAGTTGCTAAAATACACTAATGACAGCAAAAAGTTTGAGTCTACAACATTTAGTTAAGGTGTGAGAGCCAAAATGAACTTTGTATTGCTTTAAATGCATTTTCAGCCCGATAGTACACTTCAGGTGAAACTGTCAAAATCTTCAAAATGAGCAAAAGCACAATGAAATTAATGTTGGAATCATCTTCAAGTTGCTAAAATACACTAATGACAGCAAAAAAATTGAGTCTACAACATTTAGTTAAGGTGTGAGAGCCAAAATGAACTTTGTATTGCTTTAAATGCATTTTCAGCCCGATAGTACACTTCAGGTGAAACTGTCAAAATCTTCAAAATGAGCAAAAGCACAATGAAATAATGCTGGAATCATCTTCAAGTTGCTAAAATACACTAATGACAGCAAAAAGTTTGAGTCTACAACATTTAGTTAAGGTGTGAGAGCCAAAATGAACTTTGTATTGCTTTAAATGCATTTTCAGCCCGATAGTACACTTCAGGTGAAACTGTCAAAATCTTCAAAATGAAAAAAAGCACAATGAAATTAATGCTGGAATCATCTTCAAGTTGCTAAAATACACTAATGACAGCAAAAAGTTTGAGTCTACAACATTTAGTTAAGGTGTGAGAGCCAAAATGAACTTTATATTGCTTTAAATGCATTTTCAGCCCGATAGTACACTTCAGGTGAAACTGTCAAAATCTTTAAAATGAGCAAAAGCACAATGAAATTAATGCTGGAATCATCTTCAAGTTGCTAAAATACACTAATGACAGCAAAAAGTTTTAGTCTACAACATTTAGTTAAGGTGTGAGAGCCAAAATGAACTTTGTATTGCTTTAAATGCATTTTCAGCCCGATAGTACACTTCAGGTGAAACTGTCAAAATCTTCAAAATGAGCAAAAGCACAATGAAATTAATGCTGGAATCATCTTCAAGTTGCTAAAATACACTAATGACAGCAAAAAGTTTGAGTCTACAACATTTAGTTAAGGTGTGAGAGCCAAAATGAACTTTGTATTGCTTTAAATGCATTTTCAGCCCGATAGTACACTTCAGGTGAAACTGTCAAAATCTTCAAAATGAGCAAAAGCACAATGAAATTAATGTTGGAATCATCTTCAAGTTGCTAAAATACACTAATGACAGCAAAAAAATTGAGTCTACAACATTTAGTTAAGGTGTGAGAGCCAAAATGAACTTTGTATTGCTTTAAATGCATTTTCAGCCCGATAGTACACTTCAGGTGAAACTGTCAAAATCTTCAAAATGAGCAAAAGCACAATGAAATAATGCTGGAATCATCTTCAAGTTGCTAAAATACACTAATGACAGCAAAAAGTTTGAGTCTACAACATTTAGTTAAGGTGTGAGAGCCAAAATGAACTTTGTATTGCTTTAAATGCATTTTCAGCCCGATAGTACACTTCAGGTGAAACTGTCAAAATCTTCAAAATGAAAAAAAGCACAATGAAATTAATGCTGGAATCATCTTCAAGTTGCTAAAATACACTAATGACAGCAAAAAGTTTGAGTCTACAACATTTAGTTAAGGTGTGAGAGCCAAAATGAACTTTATATTGCTTTAAATGCATTTTCAGCCCGATAGTACACTTCAGGTGAAACTGTCAAAATCTTTAAAATGAGCAAAAGCACAATGAAATTAATGCTGGAATCATCTTCAAGTTGCTAAAATACACTAATGACAGCAAAAAGTTTGAGTCTACAACATTTAGTTAAGGTGTGAGAGCCAAAATGAACTTTATATTGCTTTAAATGCATTTTCAGCCCGATAGTACACTTCAGGTGAAACTGTCAAAATCTTTAAAATGAGCAAAAGCACAATGAAATTAATGCTGGAATCATCTTCAAGTTGCTAAAATACACTAATGACAGCAAAAAGTTTTAGTCTACAACATTTAGTTAAGGTGTGAGAGCCAAAATGAACTTTGTATTGCTTTAAATGCATTTTCAGCCGGATTGGACACTTCAGGTGAAAGTGTCAAAATCTTCAAAATGAGCAAAAGCACAATGAAATTAATGCTGGAATCATCTTCAATATGCTAAAATACACTAATGACAGCAAAAAGTTTGAGTCTACAACATTTAGTTAAGGTGTGAGAGCCAAAATGAACTTTGTATTGCTTTAAATGCATTATCAGGCCGATTGTACACTTCAGGTGAAACTGTCAAAATCTTCAAAATGAGCAAAAGCACAATGAAATGAATGCTGGAATCATCTTCAAGTTGCTAAAATACACTAATGACAGCAAAAAGTTTGAGTCTACAACATTTAGTTAAGGTTTGAGATCCTAAATGAACTTTTCATTGCTTTAAACGCGTTTTCAGCCCTTGATTGTACAATTCAGGTGAAACTGTCAAAATCTTCAAAATGAGCAAAAGCACAATGAAATTAATGCTGGAATCATCTTCAAGTTGCTAAAATACACTAATGACAGCAAAAAGTTTGAGTCTACAACATTTAGTTAAGGTGTGAGAGCCAAAATGAACTTTGTATTGCTGTAAACGCGTTTTCAGCACCTGAATGTACACTTCAGGTGAAACTGTCAAAATCTTCAAAATGAGCAAAAGCACAATGAAATTAATGCTGGAATCATCTTCAAGTTGCTAAAATACACTAATGACAGCAAAAAGTTTGAGTCTACAACATTTAGTTAAGGTGTGAGAGCCAAAATGAACTTTGTATTGCTTTAAATGCATTTTCAGCCCGATAGTACACTTCAGGTGAAACTGTCAAAATCTTAAAAATGAGCAAAAGCACAATGAAATTAATGCTGGAATCATCTTCAATATGCTAAAATACACTAATGACAGCAAAAAGTTTGAGTCTACAACATTTAGTTAAGGTGTGAGAGCCAAAATGAACTTTGTATTGCTTTAAATGCATTATCAGGCCGATTGTACACTTCAGGTGAAACTGTCAAATTCTTCAAAATGAGCAAAAGCACAATGAAATTAATGCTGGAATCATCTTCAAGTTGCTAAAATACACTAATGACAGCAAAAAGTTTGAGTCTACAACATTTAGTTAAGGTGTGAGAGCCAAAATGAACTTTGTATTGCTTTAAATGCATTATCAGGCCGATTGTACACTTCAGGTTAAACTGTCAAAATCTTCAAAATGAGCAAAAGCACAATGAAATGAATGCTGGAATCATCTTCAAGTTGCTAAAATACACTAATGACAGCAAAAAGTTTGAGTCTACAACATTTAGTTAAGGTGTGAGAGCCAAAATGAACTTTGTATTGCTTTAAATGCATTATCAGGCCGATTGTACACTTCAGGTGAAACTGTCAAATTCTTCAAAATGAGCAAAAGCACAATGAAATTAATGCTGGAATCATCTTCAAGTTGCTAAAATACACTAATGACAGCAAAAAGTTTGAGTCTACAACATTTAGTTAAGGTGTGAGAGCCAAAATGAACTTTGTATTGCTTTAAATGCATTATCAGGCCGATTGTACACTTCAGGTTAAACTGTCAAAATCTTCAAAATGAGCAAAAGCACAATGAAATGAATGCTGGAATCATCTTCAAGTTGCTAAAATACACTAATGACAGCAAAAAGTTTGAGTCTACAACATTTAGTTAAGGTGTGAGATCCTAAATGAACTTTTCATTGCTTTAAACGCGTTTTTAGCCCTTGATTGTACAATTCAGGTGAAACTGTCAAAATCTTCAAAATGAGCAAAAGCACAATGAAATTAATGCTGGAATCATCTTCAAGTTGCTAAAATACACTAATGACAGCAACAAGTTTGAGTCTACAACATTTAGTTAAGGTGTGAGAGCCTAAATTAACTTTGTAATGCTTTAAACGCGTTTTCAGCCCCTGATTGTACACTTCAGGTGAAACTGTCAAAATCTTCAAAATGAGCAAAAGCACAATGAAATTAATGCTGGAATCATCTTCAAGTTGCTAAAATACACTAATGACAGCAAAAAGTTTGAGTCTACAATATTTAGTTAAGGTGTGAGAGCCAAAATGAACTTTGTATTGCTTTAAAATTTATTTTCAGCCCGATTGTACACTTCAGGTGAAACTGTCAAAATCTTCAAAATGAGCAAAAGCACAATGAAATTAATGTTGGAATCATCTTCAAGTTGCTAAAATACACTAATGACAGCAAAAAGTTTGAGTCTACAACATTTAGTTGAGGTGTGAGAGCCTAAATGAACTTTGTATTGCTTTAAATGCATTTTCAGCCCGATTGTACACTTCAGGTAAAACTGTCAAAATCTTCAAAATGAGCAAAAGCACAATGAAATTAATGCTGGAATCATCTTCAAGTTGCTAAAATACACTAATGACAGCAAAAAGTTTGAGTCTACAACATTTAGTTAAGGTGTGAGAGCCAAAATGAACTTTGTATTGCTTTAAATGCATTTTCAGCCCGATAGTACACTTCAGGTGAAACTGTCAAAATCTTCAAAATGAGCAAAAGCACAATGAAATTAATGCTGGAATCATCTTCAAGTTGCTAAAATACACTAATGACAGCAAAAAGTTTGAGTCTACAACATTTAGTTAAGGTGTGAGAGCCAAAATGAACTTTGTATTGCTTTAAATGCATTTTCAGCCCGATAGTACACTTCAGGTGAAACTGTCAAAATCTTCAAAATGAGCAAAAGCACAATGAAATTAATGTTGGAATCATCTTCAAGTTGCTAAAATACACTAATGACAGCAAAAAAATTGAGTCTACAACATTTAGTTAAGGTGTGAGAGCCAAAATGAACTTTGTATTGCTTTAAATGCATTTTCAGCCCGATAGTACACTTCAGGTGAAACTGTCAAAATCTTCAAAATGAGCAAAAGCACAATGAAATAATGCTGGAATCATCTTCAAGTTGCTAAAATACACTAATGACAGCAAAAAGTTTGAGTCTACAACATTTAGTTAAGGTGTGAGAGCCAAAATGAACTTTGTATTGCTTTAAATGCATTTTCAGCCCGATAGTACACTTCAGGTGAAACTGTCAAAATCTTCAAAATGAAAAAAAGCACAATGAAATTAATGCTGGAATCATCTTCAAGTTGCTAAAATACACTAATGACAGCAAAAAGTTTGAGTCTACAACATTTAGTTAAGGTGTGAGAGCCAAAATGAACTTTGTATTGCTGTAAACGCGTTTTCAGCACCTGATTGTACACTTCAGGTGAAACTGTCAAAATCTTCAAAATGAGCAAAAGCACAATGAAATTAATGCTGGAATCATCTTCAAGTTGCTAAAATACACTAATGACAGCAAAAAGTTTGAGTCTACAACATTTAGTTAAGGTGTGAGAGCCTAAATGAACTTTGTATTGCTTTAAATGCATTTTCAGCCCGATTGTACACTTCAGGTAAAACTGTCAAAATCTTCAAAATGAGCAAAAGCACAATGAAATTAATGCTGGAATCATCTTCAAGTTGCTAAAATACACTAATGACAGCAAAAAGTTTGAGTCTACAACATTTAGTTAAGGTGTGAGAGCCAAAATGAACTTTGTATTGCTTTAAATGCATTTTCAGCCCGATAGTACACTTCAGGTGAAACTGTCAAAATCTTCAAAATGAGCAAAAGCACAATGAAATTAATGCTGGAATCATCTTCAAGTTGCTAAAATACACTAATGACAGCAAAAAGTTTGAGTCTACAACATTTAGTTAAGGTGTGAGAGCCAAAATGAACTTTGTATTGCTTTAAATGCATTTTCAGCCCGATAGTACACTTCAGGTGAAACTGTCAAAATCTTCAAAATGAGCAAAAGCACAATGAAATTAATGCTGGAATCATCTTCAAGTTGCTAAAATACACTAATGACAGCAAAAAGTTTGAGTCTACAACATTTAGTTAAGGTGTGAGAGCCAAAATGAACTTTGTATTGCTTTAAATGCATTTTCAGCCCGATAGTACACTTCAGGTGAAACTGTCAAAATCTTCAAAATGAGCAAAAGCACAATGAAATTAATGTTGGAATCATCTTCAAGTTGCTAAAATACACTAATGACAGCAAAAAAATTGAGTCTACAACATTTAGTTAAGGTGTGAGAGCCAAAATGAACTTTGTATTGCTTTAAATGCATTTTCAGCCCGATAGTACACTTCAGGTGAAACTGTCAAAATCTTCAAAATGAGCAAAAGCACAATGAAATAATGCTGGAATCATCTTCAAGTTGCTAAAATACACTAATGACAGCAAAAAGTTTGAGTCTACAACATTTAGTTAAGGTGTGAGAGCCAAAATGAACTTTGTATTGCTTTAAATGCATTTTCAGCCCGATAGTACACTTCAGGTGAAACTGTCAAAATCTTCAAAATGAAAAAAAGCACAATGAAATTAATGCTGGAATCATCTTCAAGTTGCTAAAATACACTAATGACAGCAAAAAGTTTGAGTCTACAACATTTAGTTAAGGTGTGAGAGCCAAAATGAACTTTGTATTGCTGTAAACGCGTTTTCAGCACCTGAATGTACACTTCAGGTGAAACTGTCAAAATCTTCAAAATGAGCAAAAGCACAATGAAATTAATGCTGGAATCATCTTCAAGTTGCTAAAATACACTAATGACAGCAAAAAGTTTGAGTCTACAACATTTAGTTAAGGTGTGAGAGCCAAAATGAACTTTGTATTGCTTTAAATGCATTTTCAGCCCGATAGTACACTTCAGGTGAAACTGTCAAAATCTTCAAAATGAGCAAAAGCACAATGAAATTAATGTTGGAATCATCTTCAAGTTGCTAAAATACACTAATGACAGCAAAAAGTTTTAGTCAACAACATTTAGTTAAGGTGTGAGAGCCAAAATGAACTTTGTATTGCTTTAAACGCGTTTTCAGCACCTGATTGTACACTTCAGGTGAAAATGTCAAAATCTTCAAAATGAGCAAAAGCACAATGAAATTAATGCTGGAATCATCTTCAATATGCTAAAATACACTAATGACAGCAAAAAGTTTGAGTCTACAACATTTAGTTAAGGTGTGAGAGCCAAAATGAACTTTGTATTGCTTTAAACGCGTTTTCAGCACCTGATTGTACACTTCAGGTGAAAATGTCAAAATCTTCAAAATGAGCAAAAGCACAATGAAATTAATGCTGGAATCATCTTCAAGTTGCTAAAATACACTAATGACAGCAAAAAGTTTGAGTCTACAACATTTAGTTAAGGTGTGAGAGCCAAAATGAACTTTATATTGCTTTAAATGCATTTTCAGCCCGATAGTACACTTCAGGTGAAACTGTCAAAATCTTCAAAATGAGCAAAAGCACAATGAAATTAATGCTGGAATCATCTTCAAGTTGCTAAAATACACTAATGACAGCAAAAAGTTTGAGTCTACAACATTTAGTTAAGGTGTGAGAGCCAAAATGAACTTTGTATTGCTTTAAATGCATTTTCAGCCCGATAGTACACTTCAGGTGAAACTGTCAAAATCTTCAAAATGAGCAAAAGCACAATGAAATTAATGCTGGAATCATCTTCAAGTTGCTAAAATACACTAATGACAGCAACAAGTTTGAGTCTACAACATTTAGTTAAGGTGTGAGAGCCAAAATGAACTTTGTATTGCTTTAAATGCATTTTCAGCCCGATAGTACACTTCAGGTGAAACTGTCAAAATCTTCAAAATGAGCAAAAGCACAATGAAATTAATGCTGGAATCATCTTCAAGTTGCTAAAATACACTAATGACAGCAAAAAGTTTGAGTCTACAACATTTAGTTAAGGTGTGAGAGCCAAAATGAACTTTGTATTGCTTTAAATGCATTTTCAGCCCGATAGTACACTTCAGGTGGAACTGTCAAAATCTTCAAAATGAGCAAAAGCACAATGAAATTAATGTTGGAATCATCTTCAAGTTGCTAAAATACACTAATGACAGCAAAAAGTTTGAGTCTACAACATTTAGTTAAGGTGTGAGAGCCAAAATGAACTTTGTATTGCTGTAAACGCGTTTTCAGCACCTGAATGTACACTTCATGTGAAACTGTCAAAATCTTCAAATTGAGCAAAAACATAATGAAATTAATGTTGGAATCATCTTCAAGTTGCTAAAATACACTAATGACAGCAAAAAGTTTTAGTCTACAACATTTAGTTAAGGTGTGAGAGCCAAAATGAACTTTATATTGCTTTAAATGCATTTTCAGCCCGATAGTACACTTCAGGTGAAACTGTCAAAATCTTCAAAATGAGCAAAAGCACAATGAAATTAATGCTGGAATCATCTTCAAGTTGCTAAAATACACTAATGACAGCAAAAAGTTTTAGTCTACAACATTTAGTTAAGGTGTGAGAGCCAAAATGAACTTTGTATTGCTGTAAACGCGTTTTCAGCACCTGATTGTACACTTCAGGTGAAAATGTCAAAATCTTCAAAATGAGCAAAAGCACAATGAAATTAATGCTGGAATCATCTTCAAGTTGCTAAAATACACTAATGACAGCAAAAAGTTTGAGTCTACAACATTTAGTTAAGGTGTGAGAGCCAAAATTAACTTTGTATTGCTTTAAAATTCATTTTCAGCCCGATTGTACACTTCAGGTGAAACTGTCAAAATCTTAAAAATGAGCAAAAGCACAATGAAATTAATGTTGGAATCATCTTCAAGTTGCTAAAATACACTAATGACAGCAAAAAGTTTTAGTCTACAACATTTAGTTAAGTTGTGAGAGCCTAAATTAACTTTTTATTGCTTTAAACGCGTTTTCAGCCCTTGATTGTACACTTCAGGTGAAACTGTCAAAATCTTCAAAATGAGCAAAAGCACAATGAAATTAATGCTGGAATCATCTTCAAGTTGCTAAAATACACTAATGACAGCAAAAAGTTTGAGTCTACAACATTTAGTTAAGGTGTGAGAGCCAAAATGAACTTTGTATTGCTTTAAATGCATTTTCAGCCCGATAGTACACTTCAGGTGAAACTGTCAAAATCTTCAAAATGAGCAAAAGCACAATGAAATAATGCTGGAATCATCTTCAAGTTGCTAAAATACACTAATGACAGCAAAAAGTTTGAGTCTACAACATTTAGTTAAGGTGTGAGAGCCAAAATGAACTTTGTATTGCTTTAAATGCATTTTCAGCCCGATAGTACACTTCAGGTGAAACTGTCAAAATCTTCAAAATGAAAAAAAGCACAATGAAATTAATGCTGGAATCATCTTCAAGTTGCTAAAATACACTAATGACAGCAAAAAGTTTGAGTCTACAACATTTAGTTAAGGTGTGAGAGCCAAAATGAACTTTGTATTGCTGTAAACGCGTTTTCAGCACCTGATTGTACACTTCAGGTGAAACTGTCAAAATCTTCAAAATGAGCAAAAGCACAATGAAATTAATGCTGGAATCATCTTCAAGTTGCTAAAATACACTAATGACAGCAAAAAGTTTGAGTCTACAACATTTAGTTAAGGTGTGAGAGCCTAAATGAACTTTGTATTGCTTTAAATGCATTTTCAGCCCGATTGTACACTTCAGGTAAAACTGTCAAAATCTTCAAAATGAGCAAAAGCACAATGAAATTAATGCTGGAATCATCTTCAAGTTGCTAAAATACACTAATGACAGCAAAAAGTTTGAGTCTACAACATTTAGTTAAGGTGTGAGAGCCAAAATGAACTTTGTATTGCTTTAAATGCATTTTCAGCCCGATAGTACACTTCAGGTGAAACTGTCAAAATCTTCAAAATGAGCAAAAGCACAATGAAATTAATGCTGGAATCATCTTCAAGTTGCTAAAATACACTAATGACAGCAAAAAGTTTGAGTCTACAACATTTAGTTAAGGTGTGAGAGCCAAAATGAACTTTGTATTGCTTTAAATGCATTTTCAGCCCGATAGTACACTTCAGGTGAAACTGTCAAAATCTTCAAAATGAGCAAAAGCACAATGAAATTAATGCTGGAATCATCTTCAAGTTGCTAAAATACACTAATGACAGCAAAAAGTTTGAGTCTACAACATTTAGTTAAGGTGTGAGAGCCAAAATGAACTTTGTATTGCTTTAAATGCATTTTCAGCCCGATAGTACACTTCAGGTGAAACTGTCAAAATCTTCAAAATGAGCAAAAGCACAATGAAATTAATGTTGGAATCATCTTCAAGTTGCTAAAATACACTAATGACAGCAAAAAAATTGAGTCTACAACATTTAGTTAAGGTGTGAGAGCCAAAATGAACTTTGTATTGCTTTAAATGCATTTTCAGCCCGATAGTACACTTCAGGTGAAACTGTCAAAATCTTCAAAATGAGCAAAAGCACAATGAAATAATGCTGGAATCATCTTCAAGTTGCTAAAATACACTAATGACAGCAAAAAGTTTGAGTCTACAACATTTAGTTAAGGTGTGAGAGCCAAAATGAACTTTGTATTGCTTTAAATGCATTTTCAGCCCGATAGTACACTTCAGGTGAAACTGTCAAAATCTTCAAAATGAAAAAAAGCACAATGAAATTAATGCTGGAATCATCTTCAAGTTGCTAAAATACACTAATGACAGCAAAAAGTTTGAGTCTACAACATTTAGTTAAGGTGTGAGAGCCAAAATGAACTTTGTATTGCTGTAAACGCGTTTTCAGCACCTGAATGTACACTTCAGGTGAAACTGTCAAAATCTTCAAAATGAGCAAAAGCACAATGAAATTAATGCTGGAATCATCTTCAAGTTGCTAAAATACACTAATGACAGCAAAAAGTTTGAGTCTACAACATTTAGTTAAGGTGTGAGAGCCAAAATGAACTTTGTATTGCTTTAAATGCATTTTCAGCCCGATAGTACACTTCAGGTGAAACTGTCAAAATCTTCAAAATGAGCAAAAGCACAATGAAATTAATGTTGGAATCATCTTCAAGTTGCTAAAATACACTAATGACAGCAAAAAGTTTTAGTCAACAACATTTAGTTAAGGTGTGAGAGCCAAAATGAACTTTGTATTGCTTTAAACGCGTTTTCAGCACCTGATTGTACACTTCAGGTGAAAATGTCAAAATCTTCAAAATGAGCAAAAGCACAATGAAATTAATGCTGGAATCATCTTCAATATGCTAAAATACACTAATGACAGCAAAAAGTTTGAGTCTACAACATTTAGTTAAGGTGTGAGAGCCAAAATGAACTTTGTATTGCTTTAAACGCGTTTTCAGCACCTGATTGTACACTTCAGGTGAAAATGTCAAAATCTTCAAAATGAGCAAAAGCACAATGAAATTAATGCTGGAATCATCTTCAAGTTGCTAAAATACACTAATGACAGCAAAAAGTTTGAGTCTACAACATTTAGTTAAGGTGTGAGAGCCAAAATGAACTTTATATTGCTTTAAATGCATTTTCAGCCCGATAGTACACTTCAGGTGAAACTGTCAAAATCTTCAAAATGAGCAAAAGCACAATGAAATTAATGCTGGAATCATCTTCAAGTTGCTAAAATACACTAATGACAGCAAAAAGTTTGAGTCTACAACATTTAGTTAAGGTGTGAGAGCCAAAATGAACTTTGTATTGCTTTAAATGCATTTTCAGCCCGATAGTACACTTCAGGTGAAACTGTCAAAATCTTCAAAATGAGCAAAAGCACAATGAAATTAATGCTGGAATCATCTTCAAGTTGCTAAAATACACTAATGACAGCAACAAGTTTGAGTCTACAACATTTAGTTAAGGTGTGAGAGCCAAAATGAACTTTGTATTGCTTTAAATGCATTTTCAGCCCGATAGTACACTTCAGGTGAAACTGTCAAAATCTTCAAAATGAGCAAAAGCACAATGAAATTAATGCTGGAATCATCTTCAAGTTGCTAAAATACACTAATGACAGCAAAAAGTTTGAGTCTACAACATTTAGTTAAGGTGTGAGAGCCAAAATGAACTTTGTATTGCTTTAAATGCATTTTCAGCCCGATAGTACACTTCAGGTGGAACTGTCAAAATCTTCAAAATGAGCAAAAGCACAATGAAATTAATGTTGGAATCATCTTCAAGTTGCTAAAATACACTAATGACAGCAAAAAGTTTGAGTCTACAACATTTAGTTAAGGTGTGAGAGCCAAAATGAACTTTGTATTGCTGTAAACGCGTTTTCAGCACCTGAATGTACACTTCATGTGAAACTGTCAAAATCTTCAAATTGAGCAAAAACATAATGAAATTAATGTTGGAATCATCTTCAAGTTGCTAAAATACACTAATGACAGCAAAAAGTTTTAGTCTACAACATTTAGTTAAGGTGTGAGAGCCAAAATGAACTTTATATTGCTTTAAATGCATTTTCAGCCCGATAGTACACTTCAGGTGAAACTGTCAAAATCTTCAAAATGAGCAAAAGCACAATGAAATTAATGCTGGAATCATCTTCAAGTTGCTAAAATACACTAATGACAGCAAAAAGTTTTAGTCTACAACATTTAGTTAAGGTGTGAGAGCCAAAATGAACTTTGTATTGCTGTAAACGCGTTTTCAGCACCTGATTGTACACTTCAGGTGAAAATGTCAAAATCTTCAAAATGAGCAAAAGCACAATGAAATTAATGCTGGAATCATCTTCAAGTTGCTAAAATACACTAATGACAGCAAAAAGTTTGAGTCTACAACATTTAGTTAAGGTGTGAGAGCCAAAATTAACTTTGTATTGCTTTAAAATTCATTTTCAGCCCGATTGTACACTTCAGGTGAAACTGTCAAAATCTTAAAAATGAGCAAAAGCACAATGAAATTAATGTTGGAATCATCTTCAAGTTGCTAAAATACACTAATGACAGCAAAAAGTTTTAGTCTACAACATTTAGTTAAGTTGTGAGAGCCTAAATTAACTTTTTATTGCTTTAAACGCGTTTTCAGCCCTTGATTGTACACTTCAGGTGAAACTGTCAAAATCTTCAAAATGAGCAAAAGCACAATGAAATTAATGCTGGAATCATCTTCAAGTTGCTAAAATACACTAATGACAGCAAAAAGTTTGAGTCTACAACATTTAGTTAAGGTGTGAGAGCCAAAATGAACTTTGTATTGCTTTAAATGCATTTTCAGCCGGATTGGACACTTCAGGTGAAAGTGTCAAAATCTTCAAAATGAGCAAAAGCACAATGAAATTAATGCTGGAATCATCTTCAAGTTGCTAAAATACACTAATGACAGCAAAAAGTTTGAGTCTACAACATTTAGTTAAGGTGTGAGAGCCAAAATGAACTTTGTATTGCTTTAAATGCATTATCAGGCCGATTGTACACTTCAGGTGAAACTGTCAAAATCTTCAAAATGAGCAAAAGCACAATGAAATGAATGCTGGAATCATCTTCAAGTTGCTAAAATACACTAATGACAGCAAAAAGTTTGAGTCTACAACATTTAGTTAAGGTGTGAGATCCTAAATGAACTTTTCATTGCTTTAAACGCGTTTTCAGCCCTTGATTGTACAATTCAGGTGAAACTGTCAAAATCTTCAAAATGAGCAAAAGCACAATGAAATTAATGCTGGAATCATCTTCAAGTTGCTAAAATACACTAATGACAGCAAAAAGTTTGAGTCTACAACATTTAGTTAAGGTGTGAGAGCCAAAATGAACTTTGTATTGCTTTAAATGCATTATCAGGCCGATTGTACACTTCAGGTTAAACTGTCAAAATCTTCAAAATGAGCAAAAGCACAATGAAATGAATGCTGGAATCATCTTCAAGTTGCTAAAATACACTAATGACAGCAAAAAGTTTGAGTCTACAACATTTAGTTAAGGTGTGAGAGCCAAAATGAACTTTGTATTGCTGTAAACGCGTTTTCAGCACCTGAATGTACACTTCAGGTGAAACTGTCAAAATCTTCAAAATGAGCAAAAGCACAATGAAATTAATGCTGGAATCATCTTCAAGTTGCTAAAATACACTAATGACAGCAAAAAGTTTGAGTCTACAACATTTAGTTAAGGTGTGAGAGCCAAAATGAACTTTGTATTGCTTTAAATGCATTTTCAGCCCGATAGTACACTTCAGGTGGAACTGTCAAAATCTTCAAAATGAGCAAAAGCACAATGAAATTAATGTTGGAATCATCTTCAAGTTGCTAAAATACACTAATGACAGCAAAAAGTTTGAGTCTACAACATTTAGTTAAGGTGTGAGAGCCAAAATGAACTTTGTATTGCTTTAAATGCATTATCAGGCCGATTGTACACTTCAGGTTAAACTGTCAAAATCTTCAAAATGAGCAAAAGCACAATGAAATGAATGCTGGAATCATCTTCAAGTTGCTAAAATACACTAATGACAGCAAAAAGTTTGAGTCTACAACATTTAGTTAAGGTGTGAGAGCCAAAATTAACTTTGTATTGCTGTAAACGCGTTTTCAGCACCTGAATGTACACTTCAGGTGAAACTGTCAAAATCTTCAAAATGAGCAAAAGCACAATGAAATTAATGCTGGAATCATCTTCAAGTTGCTAAAATACACTAATGACAGCAACAAGTTTGAGTCTACAACATTTAGTTAAGGTGTGAGAGCCTAAATTAACTTTGTATTGCTTTAAACGCGTTTTCAGCCCCTGATTGTACACTTCAGGTGAAACTGTCAAAATCTTCAAAATGAGCAAAAGCACAATGAAATTAATGCTGGAATCATCTTCAAGTTGCTAAAATACACTAATGACAGCAACAAGTTTGAGTCTACAACATTTAGTTAAGGTGTGAGAGCCAAAATTAACTTTGTATTGCTTTAAATGCATTTTCAGCCCGATTGGACACTTCAGGTGAAAGTGTCAAAATCTTCAAAATGAGAAAAAGCACAATGAAATTAATGCTGGAATCATCTTCAAGTTGCTAAAATACACTAATGACAGCAACAAGTTTGAGTCTACAACATTTAGTTAAGGTGTGAGAGCCTAAATGAACTTTTCATTGCTTTAAACGCGTTTTCAGCCCTTGATTGTACAATTCAGGTGAAACTGTCAAAATCTTCAAAATGAGCAAAAGCACAATGAAATTAATGCTGGAATCATCTTCAAGTTGCTAAAATACACTAATGACAGCAACAAGTTTGAGTCTACAACATTTAGTTAAGGTGTGAGAGCCTAAATTAACTTTTTATGGCTTTAAATGCATTTTCAGCACCTGATTGTACACTTCAGGTGAAAATGTCAAAATCTTCAAAATGAGCAAAAGCACAATAAAATTAATGCTGGAATCATCTTCAAGTTGCTAAAATACACTAATGACAGCAAAAAGTTTGAGTCTACAATATTTAGTTAAGGTGTGAGAGCCAAAATGAACTTTGTATTGCTTTAAAATTCATTTTCAGCCCGATTGTACACTTCAGGTGAAACTGTCAAAATCTTCAAAATGAGCAAAAGCACAATGAAATTAATGTTGGAATCATCTTCAAGTTGCTAAAATACACTAATGACAGCAAAAAGTTTGAGTCTACAACATTTAGTTGAGGTGTGAGAGCCTAAATGAACTTTGTATTGCTTTAAATGCATTTTCAGCCCGATAGTACACTTCAGGTGAAACTGTCAAAATCTTCAAAATGAGCAAAAGCACAATGAAATTAATGCTGGAATCATCTTCAAGTTGCTAAAATACACTAATGACAGCAACAAGTTTGAGTCTACAACATTTAGTTAAGGTGTGAGAGCCTAAATGAACTTTGTATTGCTTTAAATGCATTTTCAGCCCGATTGTACACTTCAGGTAAAACTGTCAAAATCTTCAAAATGAGCAAAAGCACAATGAAATTAATGCTGGAATCATCTTCAAGTTGCTAAAATACACTAATGACAGCAAAAAGTTTGTGTCTACAACATTTAGTTAAGGTGTGAGAGCCAAAATGAACTTTTTATTGCTGTAAACGCGTTTTCAGCACCTGAATGTACACTTCAGGTGAAACTGTCAAAATCTTCAAAATGAGCAAAAGCACAATGAAATTAATGCTGGAATCATCTTCAAGTTGCTAAAATACACTAATGACAGCAAAAGGTTTGAGTCTACAACATTTAGTTAAGGTGTGAGAGCAAAAATTAACTTTGTATTGCTTTAAATGCATTTTCAGCCCGATAGTACACTTCAGGTGAAACTGTCAAAATCTTCAAAATGAGCAAAAGCACAATGAAATTAATGCTGGAATCATCTTCAGGTTGCTAAAATACACTAATGACAGCAAAAAGTTTTAGTCTACAACATTTAGTTAAGATGTGAGAGCCAAAATGAACTTTGTATTGCTGTAAACACGTTTTCAGCACCTGATTGTACACTTCAGGTGAAAATGTGGAAAATCTTCAAAATGAGCAAAAGCACAATGAAATTAATGCTGGAATCATCTTCAAGTTGCTAAAATACACTAATGACAGCAAAAAGTTTGAGTCTACAACATTTAGTTAAGGTGTGAGAGCCAAAATTAACTTTGTATTGCTTTAAAATTCATTTTCAGCCCGATTGTACACTTCAGGTGAAACTGTCAAAATCTTCAAAATGAGCAAAAGTACAATGAAATGAATGCTGGAATCATCTTCAAGTTGCTAAAATACACTAATGAAAGCAAAAAGTTTGAGTCTACAACATTTAGTTAAGGTGTGAGAGCCTAAATGAACTTTTCATTGCTTTAAACGCGTTTTCAGCCCTTGATTGTACAATTCAGGTGAAACTGTCAAAATCTTCAAAATGAGCAAAAGCACAATGAAATTAATGCTGGAATCATCTTCAAGTTGCTAAAATACACTAATGACAGCAACAAGTTTGAGTCTACAACATTTAGTTAAGGTGTGAGATTCTAAATTAACTTTGTATTGCTGTAAACGCGTTTTCAGCCCCTGATTGTACACTTCAGGTGAAACTGTCAAAATCATCAAAATGAGCAAAAGCACAATGAAATTAATGCTGGAATCATCTTCAAGTTGCTAAAATACACTAATGACAGTAAAAAGTTTGAGTCTACAACATTTACTTAAGGTGTGAGAGCCAAAATTAACTTTGTATTGCTTTAAAATTCATTTTCAGCCCGATTGTACACTTCAGGTGAAACTGTCAAAATCTTCAAAATGAGCAAAAGCACAATGAAATGAACGCTGGAATCATCTTCAAGTTGCTAAAATACACTAATGACAGCAAAAGGTTTGAGTCTACAACATTTAGTTAAGGTGTGAGAGCCTAAATGAACTTTTCATTGCTTTAAACGCGTTTTCAGCCCGATTGTACACTTCAGGTAAAACTGTCAAAATCTTCAAAATGAGCAAAAGCACAATGAAATAAATGCTGGAATCATCTTCAAGTTGCTAAAATACACTAATGACAGCAAAAAGTTTGTGTCTACAACATTTAGTTAAGGTGTGAGAGCCAAAATGAACTTTTTATTGCTGTAAACGCGTTTTCAGCACCTGAATGTACACTTCAGGTGAAACTGTCAAAATCTTCAAAATGAGCAAAAGCACAATGAAATTAATGCTGGAATCATCTTCAAGTTGCTAAAATACACTAATGACAGCAAAACGTTTGAGTCTACAACATTTAGTTAAGGTGTGAGAGCAAAAATTAACTTTGTATTGCTTTAAATGCATTTTCAGCCCGATAGTACACTTCAGGTGAAACTGTCAAAATCTTCAAAATGAGCAAAAGCACAATGAAATTAATGCTGGAATCATCTTCAGGTTGCTAAAATACACTAATGACAGCAAAAAGTTTTAGTCTACAACATTTAGTTAAGGAGTGAGAGCCAAAATGAACTTTGTATTGCTGTAAACGCGTTTTCAGCACCTGATTGTACACTTCAGGTGAAACTGTCAAAATCTACAAAATTAGCAAAAGCACAATGAAATTAATGCTGGAATCATCTTCAAGTTGCTAAAATACACTAATGACAGCAAAAAGTTTGAGTCTACAACATTTAGTTAAGGTGTGAGAGCCAAAATTAACTTTGTATTGCTTTAAATGCATTTTCAGCCCGATAGTACACTTCATGTGAAACTGTCAAAATCTTCAAAATGAGCAAAAGCACAATGAAATTAATGCTGGAATCATCTTCAGGTTGCTAAAATACACTAATGACAGCAAAAAGTTTTAGTCTACAACATTTAGTTAAGGTGTGAGAGCCAAAATGAACTTTGTATTGCTGTAAACGCGTTTTCAGCACCTGATTGTACACTTCAGGTGAAACTGTCAAAATCTTCAAAATTAGCAAAAGCACAATGAAATTAATGCTGGAATCATCTTCAAGTTGCTAAAATACACTAATGACAGCAAAAAGTTTGAGTCTACAACATTTAGTTAAGGTGTGAGAGCCAAAATTAACTTTGTATTGCTTTAAATGCATTTTCAGCCCGATTGGACACTTCAGGTGAAAGTGTCAAAATCTTCAAAATGAGAAAAAGCACAATGAAATTAATGCTGGAATCATCTTCAATATGCTAAAATACAATAATGACAGCAAAAAGTTTGAGTCTACAACATTTAGTTAAGGTGTGAGAGCCAAAATGAACTTTGTATTGCTTTAAATGCATTATCAGGCCGATTGTACACTTCAGGTGAAACTGTCAAAATCTTCAAAATGAGCAAAAGCACAATGAAATGAATGCTTGAATCATCTTCAAGTTGCTAAAATACACTAATGACAGCAAAAAGTTTGAGTCTACAACATTTAGTAAAGGTGTGAGAGCCTAAATGAACTTTTCATTGCTTTAAACGCGTTTTCAGCCCTTGATTGTACAATTCAGGTGAAACTGTCAAAATCTTCAAAATGAGCAAAAGCACAATGAAATTAATGCTGGAATCATCTTCAAGTTGCTAAAATACACTAATGACAGCAACAAGTTTGAGTCTACAACATTTAGTTAAGGTGTGAGAGCCTAAATTAACTTTTTATGGCTTTAAATGCATTTTCAGCACCTGATTGTACACTTCAGGTGAAACTGTCAAAATCTTCAAAATGAGCAAAAGCACAATGAAATTAATGCTGGAATCATCTTCAAGTTGCTAAAATACACTAATGACAGCAAAAAGTTTGAGTCTACAATATTTAGTTAAGGTGTGAGAGCCAAAATGAACTTTGTATTGCTTTAAAATTCATTTTCAGCCCGATTGTACACTTCAGGTGAAACTGTCAAAATCTTCAAAATGAGCAAAAGCACAATGAAATTAATGTTGGAATCATCTTCAAGTTGCTAAAATACACTAATGACAGCAAAAAGTTTGAGTCTACAACATTTAGTTGAGGTGTGAGAGCCTAAATGAACTTTGTATTGCTTTAAATGCATTTTCAGCCCGATTGTACACTTCAGGTAAAACTGTCAAAATCTTCAAAATGAGCAAAAGCACAATGGAATTAATGCTGGAATCATCTTCAAGTTGCTAAAATACACTAATGACAGCAAAAAGTTTGTGTCTACAACATTTAGTTAAGGTGTGAGAGCAAAAATTAACTTTGTATTGCTTTAAATGCATTTTCAGCCCGATAGTACACTTCAGGTGAAACTGTCAAAATCTTCAAAATGAGCAAAAGCACAATGAAATTAATGCTGGAATCATCTTCAAGTTGCTAAAATACACTAATGACAGCAACAAGTTTGAGTCTACAACATTTAGTTAAGGTGTGAGATTCTAAATTAACTTTGTATTGCTGTAAACGCGTTTTCAGCCCCTGATTGTACACTTCAGGTGAAACTGTCAAAATCATCAAAATGAGCAAAAGCACAATGAAATTAATGCTGGAATCATCTTCAAGTTGCTAAAATACACTAATGACAGTAAAAAGTTTGAGTCTACAACATTTAGTTAAGGTGTGAGAGCCAAAATTAACTTTGTATTGCTTTAAAATTCATTTTCAGCCCGATTGTACACTTCAGGTGAAACTGTCAAAATCTTCAAAATGAGCAAAAGCACAATGAAATGAACGCTGGAATCATCTTCAAGTTGCTAAAATACACTAATGACAGCAAAAGGTTTGAGTCTACAACATTTAGTTAAGGTGTGAGAGCCAAAATTAACTTTGTATTGCTTTAAAATTCATTTTCAGCCCGATTGTACACTTCAGGTGAAACTGTCAAAATCTTCAAAATGAGCAAAAGCACAATGAAATGAACGCTGGAATCATCTTCAAGTTGCTAAAATACACTAATGACAGCAAAAGGTTTGAGTCTACAACATTTAGTTAAGGTGTGAGAGCCTAAATGAACTTTTCATTGCTTTAAACGCGTTTTCAGCCCGATTGTACACTTCAGGTAAAACTGTCAAAATCTTCAAAATGAGCAAAAGCACAATGAAATAAATGCTGGAATCATCTTCAAGTTGCTAAAATACACTAATGACAGCAAAAAGTTTGTGTCTACAACATTTAGTTAAGGTGTGAGAGCCAAAATGAACTTTTTATTGCTGTAAACGCGTTTTCAGCACCTGAATGTACACTTCAGGTGAAACTGTCAAAATCTTCAAAATGAGCAAAAGCACAATGAAATTAATGCTGGAATCATCTTCAAGTTGCTAAAATACACTAATGACAGCAAAAAGTTTGAGTCTACAACATTTAGTTAAGGTGTGAGAGCAAAAATTAACTTTGTATTGCTTTAAATGCATTTTCAGCCCGATAGTACACTTCAGGTGAAACTGTCAAAATCTTCAAAATGAGCAAAAGCACAATGAAATTAATGCTGGAATCATCTTCAGGTTGCTAAAATACACTAATGACAGCAAAAAGTTTTAGTCTACAACATTTAGTTAAGGAGTGAGAGCCAAAATGAACTTTGTATTGCTGTAAACGCGTTTTCAGCACCTGATTGTACACTTCAGGTGAAACTGTCAAAATCTACAAAATTAGCAAAAGCACAATGAAATTAATGCTGGAATCATCTTCAAGTTGCTAAAATACACTAATGACAGCAAAAAGTTTGAGTCTACAACATTTAGTTAAGGTGTGAGAGCCAAAATTAACTTTGTATTGCTTTAAATGCATTTTCAGCCCGATAGTACACTTCATGTGAAACTGTCAAAATCTTCAAAATGAGCAAAAGCACAATGAAATTAATGCTGGAATCATCTTCAGGTTGCTAAAATACACTAATGACAGCAAAAAGTTTTAGTCTACAACATTTAGTTAAGGTGTGAGAGCCAAAATGAACTTTGTATTGCTGTAAACGCGTTTTCAGCACCTGATTGTACACTTCAGGTGAAACTGTCAAAATCTTCAAAATTAGCAAAAGCACAATGAAATTAATGCTGGAATCATCTTCAAGTTGCTAAAATACACTAATGACAGCAAAAAGTTTGAGTCTACAACATTTAGTTAAGGTGTGAGAGCCAAAATTAACTTTGTATTGCTTTAAATGCATTTTCAGCCCGATTGGACACTTCAGGTGAAAGTGTCAAAATCTTCAAAATGAGAAAAAGCACAATGAAATTAATGCTGGAATCATCTTCAATATGCTAAAATACAATAATGACAGCAAAAAGTTTGAGTCTACAACATTTAGTTAAGGTGTGAGAGCCAAAATGAACTTTGTATTGCTTTAAATGCATTATCAGGCCGATTGTACACTTCAGGTGAAACTGTCAAAATCTTCAAAATGAGCAAAAGCACAATGAAATGAATGCTTGAATCATCTTCAAGTTGCTAAAATACACTAATGACAGCAAAAAGTTTGAGTCTACAACATTTAGTAAAGGTGTGAGAGCCTAAATGAACTTTTCATTGCTTTAAACGCGTTTTCAGCCCTTGATTGTACAATTCAGGTGAAACTGTCAAAATCTTCAAAATGAGCAAAAGCACAATGAAATTAATGCTGGAATCATCTTCAAGTTGCTAAAATACACTAATGACAGCAACAAGTTTGAGTCTACAACATTTAGTTAAGGTGTGAGAGCCTAAATTAACTTTTTATGGCTTTAAATGCATTTTCAGCACCTGATTGTACACTTCAGGTGAAACTGTCAAAATCTTCAAAATGAGCAAAAGCACAATGAAATTAATGCTGGAATCATCTTCAAGTTGCTAAAATACACTAATGACAGCAAAAAGTTTGAGTCTACAATATTTAGTTAAGGTGTGAGAGCCAAAATGAACTTTGTATTGCTTTAAAATTCATTTTCAGCCCGATTGTACACTTCAGGTGAAACTGTCAAAATCTTCAAAATGAGCAAAAGCACAATGAAATTAATGTTGGAATCATCTTCAAGTTGCTAAAATACACTAATGACAGCAAAAAGTTTGAGTCTACAACATTTAGTTGAGGTGTGAGAGCCTAAATGAACTTTGTATTGCTTTAAATGCATTTTCAGCCCGATTGTACACTTCAGGTAAAACTGTCAAAATCTTCAAAATGAGCAAAAGCACAATGAAATTAATGCTGGAATCATCTTCAAGTTGCTAAAATACACTAATGACAGCAACAAGTTTGAGTCTACAACATTTAGTTAAGGTGTGAGAGCCTAAATGAACTTTGTATTGCTTTAAATGCATTTTCAGCCCGATTGTACACTTCAGGTAAAACTGTCAAAATCTTCAAAATGAGCAAAAGCACAATGAAATTAATGCTGGAATCATCTTCAAGTTGCTAAAATACACTAATGACAGCAACAAGTTTGAGTCTACAACATTTAGTTAAGGTGTGAGATTCTAAATTAACTTTGTATTGCTGTAAACGCGTTTTCAGCCCCTGATTGTACACTTCAGGTGAAACTGTCAAAATCATCAAAATGAGCAAAAGCACAATGAAATTAATGCTGGAATCATCTTCAAGTTGCTAAAATACACTAATGACAGTAAAAAGTTTGAGTCTACAACATTTAGTTAAGGTGTGAGAGCCAAAATTAACTTTGTATTGCTTTAAAATTCATTTTCAGCCCGATTGTACACTTCAGGTGAAACTGTCAAAATCTTCAAAATGAGCAAAAGCACAATGAAATGAACGCTGGAATCATCTTCAAGTTGCTAAAATACACTAATGACAGCAAAAGGTTTGAGTCTACAACATTTAGTTAAGGTGTGAGAGCCTAAATGAACTTTTCATTGCTTTAAACGCGTTTTCAGCCCGATTGTACACTTCAGGTAAAACTGTCAAAATCTTCAAAATGAGCAAAAGCACAATGAACTAAATGCTGGAATCATCTTCAAGTTGCTAAAATACACTAATGACAGCAAAAAGTTTGTGTCTACAACATTTAGTTAAGGTGTGAGAGCCAAAATGAACTTTTTATTGCTGTAAACGCGTTTTCAGCACCTGAATGTACACTTCAGGTGAAACTGTCAAAATCTTCAAAATGAGCAAAAGCACAATGAAATTAATGCTGGAATCATCTTCAAGTTGCTAAAATACACTAATGACAGCAAAACGTTTGAGTCTACAACATTTAGTTAAGGTGTGAGAGCAAAAATTAACTTTGTATTGCTTTAAATGCATTTTCAGCCCGATAGTACACTTCAGGTGAAACTGTCAAAATCTTCAAAATGAGCAAAAGCACAATGAAATTAATGCTGGAATCATCTTCAGGTTGCTAAAATACACTAATGACAGCAAAAAGTTTTAGTCTACAACATTTAGTTAAGGTGTGAGAGCCAAAATGAACTTTGTATTGCTGTAAACGTGTTTTCAGCACCTGATTGTACACTTCAGGTGAAACTGTCAAAATCTTCAAAATTAGCAAAAGCACAATGAAATTAATGCTGGAATCATCTTCAAGTTGCTAAAATACACTAATGACAGCAAAAAGTTTGAGTCTACAACATTTAGTTAAGGTGTGAGAGCCAAAATTAACTTTGTATTGCTTTAAATGCATTTTCAGCCCGATTGGACACTTCAGGTGAAAGTGTCAAAATCTTCAAAATGAGAAAAAGCACAATGAAATTAATGCTGGAATCATCTTCAATATGCTAAAATACAATAATGACAGCAAAAAGTTTGAGTCTACAACATTTAGTTAAGGTGTGAGAGCCAAAATGAACTTTGTATTGCTTTAAATGCATTTTCAGCCCGATAGTACACTTCAGGTGAAACTGTCCAAAACTTCAAAATGAGCAAAAGCACAATGAAATTAATGCTGGAATCATCTTCAGGTTGCTAAAATACACTAATGACAGCAAAAAGTTTGAGTCTACAACATTTAGTTAAGGTGTGAGAGCCAAAATTAACTTTGTATTGCTTTAAAATTCATTTTCAGCCCGATTGTACACTTCAGGTGAAACTGTCAAAATCTTCAAAATGAGCAAAAGCACAATGAAATGAACGCTGGAATCATCTTCAAGTTGCTAAAATACACTAATGACAGCAAAAGGTTTGAGTCTACAACATTTAGTTAAGGTGTGAGAGCCAAAATTAACTTTGTATTGCTTTAAAATTCATTTTCAGCCCGATTGTACACTTCAGGTGAAACTGTCAAAATCTTCAAAATGAGCAAAAGCACAATGAAATGAACGCTGGAATCATCTTCAAGTTGCTAAAATACACTAATGACAGCAAAAGGTTTGAGTCTACAACATTTAGTTAAGGTGTGAGAGCCTAAATGAACTTTTCATTGCTTTAAACGCGTTTTCAGCCCGATTGTACACTTCAGGTAAAACTGTCAAAATCTTCAAAATGAGCAAAAGCACAATGAAATAAATGCTGGAATCATCTTCAAGTTGCTAAAATACACTAATGACAGCAAAAAGTTTGTGTCTACAACATTTAGTTAAGGTGTGAGAGCCAAAATGAACTTTTTATTGCTGTAAACGCGTTTTCAGCACCTGAATGTACACTTCAGGTGAAACTGTCAAAATCTTCAAAATGAGCAAAAGCACAATGAAATTAATGCTGGAATCATCTTCAAGTTGCTAAAATACACTAATGACAGCAAAAAGTTTGAGTCTACAACATTTAGTTAAGGTGTGAGAGCAAAAATTAACTTTGTATTGCTTTAAATGCATTTTCAGCCCGATAGTACACTTCAGGTGAAACTGTCAAAATCTTCAAAATGAGCAAAAGCACAATGAAATTAATGCTGGAATCATCTTCAGGTTGCTAAAATACACTAATGACAGCAAAAAGTTTTAGTCTACAACATTTAGTTAAGGAGTGAGAGCCAAAATGAACTTTGTATTGCTGTAAACGCGTTTTCAGCACCTGATTGTACACTTCAGGTGAAACTGTCAAAATCTACAAAATTAGCAAAAGCACAATGAAATTAATGCTGGAATCATCTTCAAGTTGCTAAAATACACTAATGACAGCAAAAAGTTTGAGTCTACAACATTTAGTTAAGGTGTGAGAGCCAAAATTAACTTTGTATTGCTTTAAATGCATTTTCAGCCCGATAGTACACTTCATGTGAAACTGTCAAAATCTTCAAAATGAGCAAAAGCACAATGAAATTAATGCTGGAATCATCTTCAGGTTGCTAAAATACACTAATGACAGCAAAAAGTTTTAGTCTACAACATTTAGTTAAGGTGTGAGAGCCAAAATGAACTTTGTATTGCTGTAAACGCGTTTTCAGCACCTGATTGTACACTTCAGGTGAAACTGTCAAAATCTTCAAAATTAGCAAAAGCACAATGAAATTAATGCTGGAATCATCTTCAAGTTGCTAAAATACACTAATGACAGCAAAAAGTTTGAGTCTACAACATTTAGTTAAGGTGTGAGAGCCAAAATTAACTTTGTATTGCTTTAAATGCATTTTCAGCCCGATTGGACACTTCAGGTGAAAGTGTCAAAATCTTCAAAATGAGAAAAAGCACAATGAAATTAATGCTGGAATCATCTTCAATATGCTAAAATACAATAATGACAGCAAAAAGTTTGAGTCTACAACATTTAGTTAAGGTGTGAGAGCCAAAATGAACTTTGTATTGCTTTAAATGCATTATCAGGCCGATTGTACACTTCAGGTGAAACTGTCAAAATCTTCAAAATGAGCAAAAGCACAATGAAATGAATGCTTGAATCATCTTCAAGTTGCTAAAATACACTAATGACAGCAAAAAGTTTGAGTCTACAACATTTAGTAAAGGTGTGAGAGCCTAAATGAACTTTTCATTGCTTTAAACGCGTTTTCAGCCCTTGATTGTACAATTCAGGTGAAACTGTCAAAATCTTCAAAATGAGCAAAAGCACAATGAAATTAATGCTGGAATCATCTTCAAGTTGCTAAAATACACTAATGACAGCAACAAGTTTGAGTCTACAACATTTAGTTAAGGTGTGAGAGCCTAAATTAACTTTTTATGGCTTTAAATGCATTTTCAGCACCTGATTGTACACTTCAGGTGAAACTGTCAAAATCTTCAAAATGAGCAAAAGCACAATGAAATTAATGCTGGAATCATCTTCAAGTTGCTAAAATACACTAATGACAGCAAAAAGTTTGAGTCTACAATATTTAGTTAAGGTGTGAGAGCCAAAATGAACTTTGTATTGCTTTAAAATTCATTTTCAGCCCGATTGTACACTTCAGGTGAAACTGTCAAAATCTTCAAAATGAGCAAAAGCACAATGAAATTAATGTTGGAATCATCTTCAAGTTGCTAAAATACACTAATGACAGCAAAAAGTTTGAGTCTACAACATTTAGTTGAGGTGTGAGAGCCTAAATGAACTTTGTATTGCTTTAAATGCATTTTCAGCCCGATTGTACACTTCAGGTAAAACTGTCAAAATCTTCAAAATGAGCAAAAGCACAATGAAATTAATGCTGGAATCATCTTCAAGTTGCTAAAATACACTAATGACAGCAACAAGTTTGAGTCTACAACATTTAGTTAAGGTGTGAGAGCCTAAATGAACTTTGTATTGCTTTAAATGCATTTTCAGCCCGATTGTACACTTCAGGTAAAACTGTCAAAATCTTCAAAATGAGCAAAAGCACAATGAAATTAATGCTGGAATCATCTTCAAGTTGCTAAAATACACTAATGACAGCAACAAGTTTGAGTCTACAACATTTAGTTAAGGTGTGAGAGCCAAAATGAACTTTGTATTGCTTTAAATGCATTATCAGGCCGATTGTACACTTCAGGTGAAACTGTCAAAATCTTCAAAATGAGCAAAAGCACAATGAAATGAATGCTTGAATCATCTTCAAGTTGCTAAAATACACTAATGACAGCAAAAAGTTTGAGTCTACAACATTTAGTAAAGGTGTGAGAGCCTAAATGAACTTTTCATTGCTTTAAACGCGTTTTCAGCCCTTGATTGTACAATTCAGGTGAAACTGTCAAAATCTTCAAAATGAGCAAAAGCACAATGAAATTAATGCTGGAATCATCTTCAAGTTGCTAAAATACACTAATGACAGCAACAAGTTTGAGTCTACAACATTTAGTTAAGGTGTGAGAGCCTAAATTAACTTTTTATGGCTTTAAATGCATTTTCAGCACCTGATTGTACACTTCAGGTGAAACTGTCAAAATCTTCAAAATGAGCAAAAGCACAATGAAATTAATGCTGGAATCATCTTCAAGTTGCTAAAATACACTAATGACAGCAAAAAGTTTGAGTCTACAATATTTAGTTAAGGTGTGAGAGCCAAAATGAACTTTGTATTGCTTTAAAATTCATTTTCAGCCCGATTGTACACTTCAGGTGAAACTGTCAAAATCTTCAAAATGAGCAAAAGCACAATGAAATTAATGTTGGAATCATCTTCAAGTTGCTAAAATACACTAATGACAGCAAAAAGTTTGAGTCTACAACATTTAGTTGAGGTGTGAGAGCCTAAATGAACTTTGTATTGCTTTAAATGCATTTTCAGCCCGATTGTACACTTCAGGTAAAACTGTCAAAATCTTCAAAATGAGCAAAAGCACAATGAAATTAATGCTGGAATCATCTTCAAGTTGCTAAAATACACTAATGACAGCAACAAGTTTGAGTCTACAACATTTAGTTAAGGTGTGAGAGCCTAAATGAACTTTGTATTGCTTTAAATGCATTTTCAGCCCGATTGTACACTTCAGGTAAAACTGTCAAAATCTTCAAAATGAGCAAAAGCACAATGAAATTAATGCTGGAATCATCTTCAAGTTGCTAAAATACACTAATGACAGCAACAAGTTTGAGTCTACAACATTTAGTTAAGGTGTGAGATTCTAAATTAACTTTGTATTGCTGTAAACGCGTTTTCAGCCCCTGATTGTACACTTCAGGTGAAACTGTCAAAATCATCAAAATGAGCAAAAGCACAATGAAATTAATGCTGGAATCATCTTCAAGTTGCTAAAATACACTAATGACAGTAAAAAGTTTGAGTCTACAACATTTAGTTAAGGTGTGAGAGCCAAAATTAACTTTGTATTGCTTTAAAATTCATTTTCAGCCCGATTGTACACTTCAGGTGAAACTGTCAAAATCTTCAAAATGAGCAAAAGCACAATGAAATGAACGCTGGAATCATCTTCAAGTTGCTAAAATACACTAATGACAGCAAAAGGTTTGAGTCTACAACATTTAGTTAAGGTGTGAGAGCCTAAATGAACTTTTCATTGCTTTAAACGCGTTTTCAGCCCGATTGTACACTTCAGGTAAAACTGTCAAAATCTTCAAAATGAGCAAAAGCACAATGAAATAAATGCTGGAATCATCTTCAAGTTGCTAAAATACACTAATGACAGCAAAAAGTTTGTGTCTACAACATTTAGTTAAGGTGTGAGAGCCAAAATGAACTTTTTATTGCTGTAAACGCGTTTTCAGCACCTGAATGTACACTTCAGGTGAAACTGTCAAAATCTTCAAAATGAGCAAAAGCACAATGAAATTAATGCTGGAATCATCTTCAAGTTGCTAAAATACACTAATGACAGCAAAACGTTTGAGTCTACAACATTTAGTTAAGGTGTGAGAGCAAAAATTAACTTTGTATTGCTTTAAATGCATTTTCAGCCCGATAGTACACTTCAGGTGAAACTGTCAAAATCTTCAAAATGAGCAAAAGCACAATGAAATTAATGCTGGAATCATCTTCAGGTTGCTAAAATACACTAATGACAGCAAAAAGTTTTAGTCTACAACATTTAGTTAAGGTGTGAGAGCCAAAATGAACTTTGTATTGCTGTAAACGTGTTTTCAGCACCTGATTGTACACTTCAGGTGAAACTGTCAAAATCTTCAAAATTAGCAAAAGCACAATGAAATTAATGCTGGAATCATCTTCAAGTTGCTAAAATACACTAATGACAGCAAAAAGTTTGAGTCTACAACATTTAGTTAAGGTGTGAGAGCCAAAATTAACTTTGTATTGCTTTAAATGCATTTTCAGCCCGATAGTACACTTCAGGTGAAACTGTCAAAATCTTCAAAATGAGCAAAAGCACAATGAAATTAATGCTGGAATCATCTTCAGGTTGCTAAAATACACTAATGACAGCAAAAAGTTTGAGTCTACAACATTTAGTTAAGGTGTGAGAGCCAAAATTAACTTTGTATTGCTTTAAAATTCATTTTCAGCCCGATTGTACACTTCAGGTGAAACTGTCAAAATCTTCAAAATGAGCAAAAGCACAATGAAATGAACGCTGGAATCATCTTCAAGTTGCTAAAATACACTAATGACAGCAAAAGGTTTGAGTCTACAACATTTAGTTAAGGTGTGAGAGCCAAAATGAACTTTGTATTGCTTTAAATGCATTTTCAGCCCGATAGTACACTTCAGGTGAAACTGTCAAAATCTTCAAAATGAGCAAAAGCACAATGAAATTAATGCTGGAATCATCTTCAGGTTGCTAAAATACACTAATGACAGCAAAAAGTTTTAGTCTACAACATTTAGTTAAGGTGTGAGAGCCAAAATGAACTTTGTATTGCTGTAAACGTGTTTTCAGCACCTGATTGTACACTTCAGGTGAAACTGTCAAAATCTTCAAAATTAGCAAAAGCACAATGAAATTAATGCTGGAATCATCTTCAAGTTGCTAAAATACACTAATGACAGCAAAAAGTTTGAGTCTACAACATTTAGTTAAGGTGTGAGAGCCAAAATTAACTTTGTATTGCTTTAAATGCATTTTCAGCCCGATTGGACACTTCAGGTGAAAGTGTCAAAATCTTCAAAATGAGAAAAAGCACAATGAAATTAATGCTGGAATCATCTTCAATATGCTAAAATACAATAATGACAGCAAAAAGTTTGAGTCTACAACATTTAGTTAAGGTGTGAGAGCCAAAATGAACTTTGTATTGCTTTAAATGCATTTTCAGCCCGATAGTACACTTCAGGTGAAACTGTCAAAATCTTCAAAATGAGCAAAAGCACAATGAAATTAATGCTGGAATCATCTTCAGGTTGCTAAAATACACTAATGACAGCAAAAAGTTTTAGTCTACAACATTTAGTTAAGGTGTGAGAGCCAAAATGAACTTTGTATTGCTGTAAACGTGTTTTCAGCACCTGATTGTACACTTCAGGTGAAACTGTCAAAATCTTCAAAATTAGCAAAAGCACAATGAAATTAATGCTGGAATCATCTTCAAGTTGCTAAAATACACTAATGACAGCAAAAAGTTTGAGTCTACAACATTTAGTTAAGGTGTGAGAGCCAAAATTAACTTTGTATTGCTTTAAATGCATTTTCAGCCCGATTGGACACTTCAGGTGAAAGTGTCAAAATCTTCAAAATGAGCAAAAGCACAATGAAATTAATGCTGGAATCATCTTCAAGTTGCTAAAATACACTAATGACAGTAAAAAGTTTGAGTGTACAACATTTAGTTAAGGTGTGAGAGCCAAAATGAACTTTGTATTGCTTTAAATGCACTTTCAGCCCGAATGTACACTTCAGGTGAAACTGTCAAAATCTTCAAAATGAGCAAAAGCACAATGAAATTAAGGCTGGAATCATCTTCAAGTTGCTAAAATACACTAATGACAGCAAAAAGTTTGAGTCTACAACATTTAGTTAAGGTGTGAGAGCATAAATGAACTTTGTATTGCTGTAAACGCGTTTTCAGCACCTGATTATACACTTCAGGTGAAACTGTCAAAATCTTCAAAATGAGCAAAAGCACAATGAAATTAATGCTGGAATCATCTTCAGGTTGCTAAAATACACTAATGACAGCAAAAAGTTTGAGTCTACAACATTTAGTTAAGGTGTGAGAGCAAAAATTAACTTTGTATTGCTTTAAATGCATTTTCAGCCCGATAGTACACTTCAGGTGAAACTGTCAAAATCTTCAAAATGAGCAAAAGCACAATGAAATTAATGCTGGAATCATCTTCAGGTTGCTAAAATACACTAATGACAGCAAAAAGTTTTAGTCTACAACATTTAGTTAAGGAGTGAGAGCCAAAATGAACTTTGTATTGCTGTAAACGCGTTTTCAGCACCTGATTGTACACTTCAGGTGAAACTGTCAAAATCTACAAAATTAGCAAAAGCACAATGAAATTAATGCTGGAATCATCTTCAAGTTGCTAAAATACACTAATGACAGCAAAAAGTTTGAGTCTACAACATTTAGTTAAGGTGTGAGAGCCAAAATTAACTTTGTATTGCTTTAAATGCATTTTCAGCCCGATAGTACACTTCATGTGAAACTGTCAAAATCTTCAAAATGAGCAAAAGCACAATGAAATTAATGCTGGAATCATCTTCAGGTTGCTAAAATACACTAATGACAGCAAAAAGTTTTAGTCTACAACATTTAGTTAAGGTGTGAGAGCCAAAATGAACTTTGTATTGCTGTAAACGCGTTTTCAGCACCTGATTGTACACTTCAGGTGAAACTGTCAAAATCTTCAAAATTAGCAAAAGCACAATGAAATTAATGCTGGAATCATCTTCAAGTTGCTAAAATACACTAATGACAGCAAAAAGTTTGAGTCTACAACATTTAGTTAAGGTGTGAGAGCCAAAATTAACTTTGTATTGCTTTAAATGCATTTTCAGCCCGATTGGACACTTCAGGTGAAAGTGTCAAAATCTTCAAAATGAGAAAAAGCACAATGAAATTAATGCTGGAATCATCTTCAATATGCTAAAATACAATAATGACAGCAAAAAGTTTGAGTCTACAACATTTAGTTAAGGTGTGAGAGCCAAAATGAACTTTGTATTGCTTTAAATGCATTATCAGGCCGATTGTACACTTCAGGTGAAACTGTCAAAATCTTCAAAATGAGCAAAAGCACTATGAAATGAATGCTTGAATCATCTTCAAGTTGCTAAAATACACTAATGACAGCAAAAAGTTTGAGTCTACAACATTTAGTAAAGGTGTGAGAGCCTAAATGAACTTTTCATTGCTTTAAACGCGTTTTCAGCCCTTGATTGTACAATTCAGGTGAAACTGTCAAAATCTTCAAAATGAGCAAAAGCACAATGAAATTAATGCTGGAATCATCTTCAAGTTGCTAAAATACACTAATGACAGCAACAAGTTTGAGTCTACAACATTTAGTTAAGGTGTGAGAGCCTAAATTAACTTTTTATGGCTTTAAATGCATTTTCAGCACCTGATTGTACACTTCAGGTGAAACTGTCAAAATCTTCAAAATGAGCAAAAGCACAATGAAATTAATGCTGGAATCATCTTCAAGTTGCTAAAATACACTAATGACAGCAAAAAGTTTGAGTCTACAATATTTAGTTAAGGTGTGAGAGCCAAAATGAACTTTGTATTGCTTTAAAATTCATTTTCAGCCCGATTGTACACTTCAGGTGAAACTGTCAAAATCTTCAAAATGAGCAAAAGCACAATGAAATTAATGTTGGAATCATCTTCAAGTTGCTAAAATACACTAATGACAGCAAAAAGTTTGAGTCTACAACATTTAGTTGAGGTGTGAGAGCCTAAATGAACTTTGTATTGCTTTAAATGCATTTTCAGCCCGATTGTACACTTCAGGTAAAACTGTCAAAATCTTCAAAATGAGCAAAAGCACAATGAAATTAATGCTGGAATCATCTTCAAGTTGCTAAAATACACTAATGACAGCAACAAGTTTGAGTCTACAACATTTAGTTAAGGTGTGAGAGCCTAAATGAACTTTGTATTGCTTTAAATGCATTTTCAGCCCGATTGTACACTTCAGGTAAAACTGTCAAAATCTTCAAAATGAGCAAAAGCACAATGAAATTAATGCTGGAATCATCTTCAAGTTGCTAAAATACACTAATGACAGCAACAAGTTTGAGTCTACAACATTTAGTTAAGGTGTGAGATTCTAAATTAACTTTGTATTGCTGTAAACGCGTTTTCAGCCCCTGATTGTACACTTCAGGTGAAACTGTCAAAATCATCAAAATGAGCAAAAGCACAATGAAATTAATGCTGGAATCATCTTCAAGTTGCTAAAATACACTAATGACAGTAAAAAGTTTGAGTCTACAACATTTAGTTAAGGTGTGAGAGCCAAAATTAACTTTGTATTGCTTTAAAATTCATTTTCAGCCCGATTGTACACTTCAGGTGAAACTGTCAAAATCTTCAAAATGAGCAAAAGCACAATGAAATGAACGCTGGAATCATCTTCAAGTTGCTAAAATACACTAATGACAGCAAAAGGTTTGAGTCTACAACATTTAGTTAAGGTGTGAGAGCCTAAATGAACTTTTCATTGCTTTAAACGCGTTTTCAGCCCGATTGTACACTTCAGGTAAAACTGTCAAAATCTTCAAAATGAGCAAAAGCACAATGAAATAAATGCTGGAATCATCTTCAAGTTGCTAAAATACACTAATGACAGCAAAAAGTTTGTGTCTACAACATTTAGTTAAGGTGTGAGAGCCAAAATGAACTTTTTATTGCTGTAAACGCGTTTTCAGCACCTGAATGTACACTTCAGGTGAAACTGTCAAAATCTTCAAAATGAGCAAAAGCACAATGAAATTAATGCTGGAATCATCTTCAAGTTGCTAAAATACACTAATGACAGCAAAACGTTTGAGTCTACAACATTTAGTTAAGGTGTGAGAGCAAAAATTAACTTTGTATTGCTTTAAATGCATTTTCAGCCCGATAGTACACTTCAGGTGAAACTGTCAAAATCTTCAAAATGAGCAAAAGCACAATGAAATTAATGCTGGAATCATCTTCAGGTTGCTAAAATACACTAATGACAGCAAAAAGTTTTAGTCTACAACATTTAGTTAAGGTGTGAGAGCCAAAATGAACTTTGTATTGCTGTAAACGTGTTTTCAGCACCTGATTGTACACTTCAGGTGAAACTGTCAAAATCTTCAAAATTAGCAAAAGCACAATGAAATTAATGCTGGAATCATCTTCAAGTTGCTAAAATACACTAATGACAGCAAAAAGTTTGAGTCTACAACATTTAGTTAAGGTGTGAGAGCCAAAATTAACTTTGTATTGCTTTAAATGCATTTTCAGCCCGATAGTACACTTCAGGTGAAACTGTCAAAATCTTCAAAATGAGCAAAAGCACAATGAAATTAATGCTGGAATCATCTTCAGGTTGCTAAAATACACTAATGACAGCAAAAAGTTTGAGTCTACAACATTTAGTTAAGGTGTGAGAGCCAAAATTAACTTTGTATTGCTTTAAAATTCATTTTCAGCCCGATTGTACACTTCAGGTGAAACTGTCAAAATCTTCAAAATGAGCAAAAGCACAATGAAATGAACGCTGGAATCATCTTCAAGTTGCTAAAATACACTAATGACAGCAAAAGGTTTGAGTCTACAACATTTAGTTAAGGTGTGAGAGCCAAAATGAACTTTGTATTGCTTTAAATGCATTTTCAGCCCGATAGTACACTTCAGGTGAAACTGTCAAAATCTTCAAAATGAGCAAAAGCACAATGAAATTAATGCTGGAATCATCTTCAGGTTGCTAAAATACACTAATGACAGCAAAAAGTTTTAGTCTACAACATTTAGTTAAGGTGTGAGAGCCAAAATGAACTTTGTATTGCTGTAAACGTGTTTTCAGCACCTGATTGTACACTTCAGGTGAAACTGTCAAAATCTTCAAAATTAGCAAAAGCACAATGAAATTAATGCTGGAATCATCTTCAAGTTGCTAAAATACACTAATGACAGCAAAAAGTTTGAGTCTACAACATTTAGTTAAGGTGTGAGAGCCAAAATTAACTTTGTATTGCTTTAAATGCATTTTCAGCCCGATTGGACACTTCAGGTGAAAGTGTCAAAATCTTCAAAATGAGAAAAAGCACAATGAAATTAATGCTGGAATCATCTTCAATATGCTAAAATACAATAATGACAGCAAAAAGTTTGAGTCTACAACATTTAGTTAAGGTGTGAGAGCCAAAATGAACTTTGTATTGCTTTAAATGCATTTTCAGCCCGATAGTACACTTCAGGTGAAACTGTCAAAATCTTCAAAATGAGCAAAAGCACAATGAAATTAATGCTGGAATCATCTTCAGGTTGCTAAAATACACTAATGACAGCAAAAAGTTTTAGTCTACAACATTTAGTTAAGGTGTGAGAGCCAAAATGAACTTTGTATTGCTGTAAACGTGTTTTCAGCACCTGATTGTACACTTCAGGTGAAACTGTCAAAATCTTCAAAATTAGCAAAAGCACAATGAAATTAATGCTGGAATCATCTTCAAGTTGCTAAAATACACTAATGACAGCAAAAAGTTTGAGTCTACAACATTTAGTTAAGGTGTGAGAGCCAAAATTAACTTTGTATTGCTTTAAATGCATTTTCAGCCCGATTGGACACTTCAGGTGAAAGTGTCAAAATCTTCAAAATGAGCAAAAGCACAATGAAATTAATGCTGGAATCATCTTCAAGTTGCTAAAATACACTAATGACAGCAAAACGTTTGAGTCTACAACATTTAGTTAAGGTGTGAGAGCAAAAATTAACTTTGTATTGCTTTAAATGCATTTTCAGCCCGATAGTACACTTCAGGTGAAACTGTCAAAATCTTCAAAATGAGCAAAAGCACAATGAAATTAATGCTGGAATCATCTTCAGGTTGCTAAAATACACTAATGACAGCAAAAAGTTTTAGTCTACAACATTTAGTTAAGGTGTGAGAGCCAAAATGAACTTTGTATTGCTGTAAACGTGTTTTCAGCACCTGATTGTACACTTCAGGTGAAACTGTCAAAATCTTCAAAATTAGCAAAAGCACAATGAAATTAATGCTGGAATCATCTTCAAGTTGCTAAAATACACTAATGACAGCAAAAAGTTTGAGTCTACAACATTTAGTTAAGGTGTGAGAGCCAAAATTAACTTTGTATTGCTTTAAATGCATTTTCAGCCCGATTGGACACTTCAGGTGAAAGTGTCAAAATCTTCAAAATGAGAAAAAGCACAATGAAATTAATGCTGGAATCATCTTCAATATGCTAAAATACAATAATGACAGCAAAAAGTTTGAGTCTACAACATTTAGTTAAGGTGTGAGAGCCAAAATGAACTTTGTATTGCTTTAAATGCATTTTCAGCCCGATAGTACACTTCAGGTGAAACTGTCAAAATCTTCAAAATGAGCAAAAGCACAATGAAATTAATGCTGGAATCATCTTCAGGTTGCTAAAATACACTAATGACAGCAAAAAGTTTTAGTCTACAACATTTAGTTAAGGTGTGAGAGCCAAAATGAACTTTGTATTGCTGTAAACGTGTTTTCAGCACCTGATTGTACACTTCAGGTGAAACTGTCAAAATCTTCAAAATTAGCAAAAGCACAATGAAATTAATGCTGGAATCATCTTCAAGTTGCTAAAATACACTAATGACAGCAAAAAGTTTGAGTCTACAACATTTAGTTAAGGTGTGAGAGCCAAAATTAACTTTGTATTGCTTTAAATGCATTTTCAGCCCGATTGGACACTTCAGGTGAAAGTGTCAAAATCTTCAAAATGAGCAAAAGCACAATGAAATTAATGCTGGAATCATCTTCAAGTTGCTAAAATACACTAATGACAGTAAAAAGTTTGAGTGTACAACATTTAGTTAAGGTGTGAGAGCCAAAATGAACTTTGTATTGCTTTAAATGCACTTTCAGCCCGAATGTACACTTCAGGTGAAACTGTCAAAATCTTCAAAATGAGCAAAAGCACAATGAAATTAAGGCTGGAATCATCTTCAAGTTGCTAAAATACACTAATGACAGCAAAAAGTTTGAGTCTACAACATTTAGTTAAGGTGTGAGAGCATAAATGAACTTTGTATTGCTGTAAACGCGTTTTCAGCACCTGATTATACACTTCAGGTGAAACTGTCAAAATCTTCAAAATGAGCAAAAGCACAATGAAATTAATGCTGGAATCATCTTCAGGTTGCTAAAATACACTAATGACAGCAAAAAGTTTGAGTCTACAACATTTAGTTAAGGTGTGAGAGCCAAAATTAACTTTGTATTGCTTTAAAATTCATTTTCAGCCCGATTGTACACTTCAGGTGAAACTGTCAAAATCTTCAAAATGAGCAAAAGCACAATGAAATGAACGCTGGAATCATCTTCAAGTTGCTAAAATACACTAATGACAGCAAAAAGTTTGAGTCTACAACATTTAGTTAAGGTGTGAGAGCCTAAATGAACTTTTCATTGCTTTAAACGCGTTTTCAGCCCGATTGTACACTTCAGGTAAAACTGTCAAAATCTTCAAAATGAGCAAAAGCACAATGAAATAAATGCTGGAATCATCTTCAAGTTGCTAAAATACACTAATGACAGCAAAAAGTTTGTGTCTACAACATTTAGTTAAGGTGTGAGAGCCAAAATGAACTTTTTATTGCTGTAAACGCGTTTTCAGCACCTGAATGTACACTTCAGGTGAAACTGTCAAAATCTTCAAAATGAGCAAAAGCACAATGAAATTAATGCTGGAATCATCTTCAAGTTGCTAAAATACACTAATGACAGCAAAAAGTTTGAGTCTACAACATTTAGTTAAGGTGTGAGAGCAAAAATTAACTTTGTATTGCTTTAAATGCATTTTCAGCCCGATAGTACACTTCAGGTGAAACTGTCAAAATCTTCAAAATGAGCAAAAGCACAATGAAATTAATGCTGGAATCATCTTCAGGTTGCTAAAATACACTAATGACAGCAAAAAGTTTTAGTCTACAACATTTAGTTAAGGTGTGAGAGCCAAAATGAACTTTGTATTGCTGTAAACGCGTTTTCAGCACCTGATTGTACACTTCAGGTGAAACTGTCAAAATCTTCAAAATGAGCAAAAGCACAATGAAATTAATGCTGGAATCATCTTCAAGTTGCTAAAATACACTAATGACAGCAAAAAGTTTGAGTCTACAACATTTAGTTAAGGTGTGAGAGCCAAAATTAACTTTGTATTGCTTTAAATGCATTTTCAGCCCGATTGGACACTTCAGGTGAAAGTGTCAAAATCTTCAAAATGAGAAAAAACACAATGAAATTAATGCTGGAATCATCTTCAATATGCTAAAATACACTAATGACAGCAAAAAGTTTGAGTCTACAACATTTAGTTAAGGTGTGAGAGCCAAAATGAACTTTTTATTGCTGTAAACGCGTTTTCAGCACCTGAATGTACACTTCAGGTGAAACTGTCAAAATCTTCAAAATGAGCAAAAGCACAATGAAATTAATGCTGGAATCATCTTCAAGTTGCTAAAATACACTAATGACAGCAAAAAGTTTGAGTCTACAACATTTAGTTAAGGTGTGAGAGCAAAAATTAACTTTGTATTGCTTTAAATGCATTTTCAGCCCGATAGTACACTTCAGGTGAAACTGTCAAAATCTTCAAAATGAGCAAAAGCACAATGAAATTAATGCTGGAATCATCTTCAGGTTGCTAAAATACACTAATGACAGCAAAAAGTTTTAGTCTACAACATTTAGTTAAGGAGTGAGAGCCAAAATGAACTTTGTATTGCTGTAAACGCGTTTTCAGCACCTGATTGTACACTTCAGGTGAAACTGTCAAAATCTACAAAATTAGCAAAAGCACAATGAAATTAATGCTGGAATCATCTTCAAGTTGCTAAAATACACTAATGACAGCAAAAAGTTTGAGTCTACAACATTTAGTTAAGGTGTGAGAGCCAAAATTAACTTTGTATTGCTTTAAATGCATTTTCAGCCCGATAGTACACTTCATGTGAAACTGTCAAAATCTTCAAAATGAGCAAAAGCACAATGAAATTAATGCTGGAATCATCTTCAGGTTGCTAAAATACACTAATGACAGCAAAAAGTTTTAGTCTACAACATTTAGTTAAGGTGTGAGAGCCAAAATGAACTTTGTATTGCTGTAAACGCGTTTTCAGCACCTGATTGTACACTTCAGGTGAAACTGTCAAAATCTTCAAAATTAGCAAAAGCACAATGAAATTAATGCTGGAATCATCTTCAAGTTGCTAAAATACACTAATGACAGCAAAAAGTTTGAGTCTACAACATTTAGTTAAGGTGTGAGAGCCAAAATTAACTTTGTATTGCTTTAAATGCATTTTCAGCCCGATTGGACACTTCAGGTGAAAGTGTCAAAATCTTCAAAATGAGAAAAAGCACAATGAAATTAATGCTAGAATCATCTTCAATATGCTAAAATACAATAATGACAGCAAAAAGTTTGAGTCTACAACATTTAGTTAAGGTGTGAGAGCCAAAATGAACTTTGTATTGCTTTAAATGCATTATCAGGCCGATTGTACACTTCAGGTGAAACTGTCAAAATCTTCAAAATGAGCAAAAGCACAATGAAATGAATGCTTGAATCATCTTCAAGTTGCTAAAATACACTAATGACAGCAAAAAGTTTGAGTCTACAACATTTAGTAAAGGTGTGAGAGCCTAAATGAACTTTTCATTGCTTTAAACGCGTTTTCAGCCCTTGATTGTACAATTCAGGTGAAACTGTCAAAATCTTCAAAATGAGCAAAAGCACAATGAAATTAATGCTGGAATCATCTTCAAGTTGCTAAAATACACTAATGACAGCAACAAGTTTGAGTCTACAACATTTAGTTAAGGTGTGAGAGCCTAAATTAACTTTTTATGGCTTTAAATGCATTTTCAGCACCTGATTGTACACTTCAGGTGAAACTGTCAAAATCTTCAAAATGAGCAAAAGCACAATGAAATTAATGCTGGAATCATCTTCAAGTTGCTAAAATACACTAATGACAGCAAAAAGTTTGAGTCTACAATATTTAGTTAAGGTGTGAGAGCCAAAATGAACTTTGTATTGCTTTAAAATTCATTTTCAGCCCGATTGTACACTTCAGGTGAAACTGTCAAAATCTTCAAAATGAGCAAAAGCACAATGAAATTAATGTTGGAATCATCTTCAAGTTGCTAAAATACACTAATGACAGCAAAAAGTTTGAGTCTACAACATTTAGTTGAGGTGTGAGAGCCTAAATGAACTTTGTATTGCTTTAAATGCATTTTCAGCCCGATTGTACACTTCAGGTAAAACTGTCAAAATCTTCAAAATGAGCAAAAGCACAATGAAATTAATGCTGGAATCATCTTCAAGTTGCTAAAATACACTAATGACAGCAACAAGTTTGAGTCTACAACATTTAGTTAAGGTGTGAGAGCCTAAATGAACTTTGTATTGCTTTAAATGCATTTTCAGCCCGATTGTACACTTCAGGTAAAACTGTCAAAATCTTCAAAATGAGCAAAAGCACAATGGAATTAATGCTGGAATCATCTTCAAGTTGCTAAAATACACTAATGACAGCAAAAAGTTTGTGTCTACAACATTTAGTTAAGGTGTGAGAGCAAAAATTAACTTTGTATTGCTTTAAATGCATTTTCAGCCCGATAGTACACTTCAGGTGAAACTATCAAAATCTTCAAAATGAGCAAAAGCACAATGAAATTAATGCTGGAATCATCTTCAAGTTGCTAAAATACACTAATGACAGCAACAAGTTTGAGTCTACAACATTTAGTTAAGGTGTGAGATTCTAAATTAACTTTGTATTGCTGTAAACGCGTTTTCAGCCCCTGATTGTACACTTCAGGTGAAACTGTCAAAATCATCAAAATGAGCAAAAGCACAATGAAATTAATGCTGGAATCATCTTCAAGTTGCTAAAATACACTAATGACAGTAAAAAGTTTGAGTCTACAACATTTAGTTAAGGTGTGAGAGCCAAAATTAACTTTGTATTGCTTTAAAATTCATTTTCAGCCCGATTGTACACTTCAGGTGAAACTGTCAAAATCTTCAAAATGAGCAAAAGCACAATGAAATGAACGCTGGAATCATCTTCAAGTTGCTAAAATACACTAATGACAGCAAAAGGTTTGAGTCTACAACATTTAGTTAAGGTGTGAGAGCCTAAATGAACTTTTCATTGCTTTAAACGCGTTTTCAGCCCGATTGTACACTTCAGGTAAAACTGTCAAAATCTTCAAAATGAGCAAAAGCACAATGAAATAAATGCTGGAATCATCTTCAAGTTGCTAAAATACACTAATGACAGCAAAAAGTTTGTGTCTACAACATTTAGTTAAGGTGTGAGAGCCAAAATGAACTTTTTATTGCTGTAAACGCGTTTTCAGCACCTGAATGTACACTTCAGGTGAAACTGTCAAAATCTTCAAAATGAGCAAAAGCACAATGAAATTAATGCTGGAATCATCTTCAAGTTGCTAAAATACACTAATGACAGCAAAACGTTTGAGTCTACAACATTTAGTTAAGGTGTGAGAGCAAAAATTAACTTTGTATTGCTTTAAATGCATTTTCAGCCCGATAGTACACTTCAGGTGAAACTGTCAAAATCTTCAAAATGAGCAAAAGCACAATGAAATTAATGCTGGAATCATCTTCAGGTTGCTAAAATACACTAATGACAGCAAAAAGTTTTAGTCTACAACATTTAGTTAAGGTGTGAGAGCCAAAATGAACTTTGTATTGCTGTAAACGTGTTTTCAGCACCTGATTGTACACTTCAGGTGAAACTGTCAAAATCTTCAAAATTAGCAAAAGCACAATGAAATTAATGCTGGAATCATCTTCAAGTTGCTAAAATACACTAATGACAGCAAAAAGTTTGAGTCTACAACATTTAGTTAAGGTGTGAGAGCCAAAATTAACTTTGTATTGCTTTAAATGCATTTTCAGCCCGATTGGACACTTCAGGTGAAAGTGTCAAAATCTTCAAAATGAGAAAAAGCACAATGAAATTAATGCTGGAATCATCTTCAATATGCTAAAATACAATAATGACAGCAAAAAGTTTGAGTCTACAACATTTAGTTAAGGTGTGAGAGCCAAAATGAACTTTGTATTGCTTTAAATGCATTTTCAGCCCGATAGTACACTTCAGGTGAAACTGTCAAAATCTTCAAAATGAGCAAAAGCACAATGAAATTAATGCTGGAATCATCTTCAGGTTGCTAAAATACACTAATGACAGCAAAAAGTTTTAGTCTACAACATTTAGTTAAGGTGTGAGAGCCAAAATGAACTTTGTATTGCTGTAAACGTGTTTTCAGCACCTGATTGTACACTTCAGGTGAAACTGTCAAAATCTTCAAAATTAGCAAAAGCACAATGAAATTAATGCTGGAATCATCTTCAAGTTGCTAAAATACACTAATGACAGCAAAAAGTTTGAGTCTACAACATTTAGTTAAGGTGTGAGAGCCAAAATTAACTTTGTATTGCTTTAAATGCATTTTCAGCCCGATTGGACACTTCAGGTGAAAGTGTCAAAATCTTCAAAATGAGCAAAAGCACAATGAAATTAATGCTGGAATCATCTTCAAGTTGCTAAAATACACTAATGACAGTAAAAAGTTTGAGTGTACAACATTTAGTTAAGGTGTGAGAGCCAAAATGAACTTTGTATTGCTTTAAATGCACTTTCAGCCCGAATGTACACTTCAGGTGAAACTGTCAAAATCTTCAAAATGAGCAAAAGCACAATGAAATTAAGGCTGGAATCATCTTCAAGTTGCTAAAATACACTAATGACAGCAAAAAGTTTGAGTCTACAACATTTAGTTAAGGTGTGAGAGCATAAATGAACTTTGTATTGCTGTAAACGCGTTTTCAGCACCTGATTATACACTTCAGGTGAAACTGTCAAAATCTTCAAAATGAGCAAAAGCACAATGAAATTAATGCTGGAATCATCTTCAGGTTGCTAAAATACACTAATGACAGCAAAAAGTTTGAGTCTACAACATTTAGTTAAGGTGTGAGAGCAAAAATTAACTTTGTATTGCTTTAAATGCATTTTCAGCCCGATAGTACACTTCAGGTGAAACTGTCAAAATCTTCAAAATGAGCAAAAGCACAATGAAATTAATGCTGGAATCATCTTCAGGTTGCTAAAATACACTAATGACAGCAAAAAGTTTTAGTCTACAACATTTAGTTAAGGAGTGAGAGCCAAAATGAACTTTGTATTGCTGTAAACGCGTTTTCAGCACCTGATTGTACACTTCAGGTGAAACTGTCAAAATCTACAAAATTAGCAAAAGCACAATGAAATTAATGCTGGAATCATCTTCAAGTTGCTAAAATACACTAATGACAGCAAAAAGTTTGAGTCTACAACATTTAGTTAAGGTGTGAGAGCCAAAATTAACTTTGTATTGCTTTAAATGCATTTTCAGCCCAATAGTACACTTCATGTGAAACTGTCAAAATCTTCAAAATGAGCAAAAGCACAATGAAATTAATGCTGGAATCATCTTCAGGTTGCTAAAATACACTAATGACAGCAAAAAGTTTTAGTCTACAACATTTAGTTAAGGTGTGAGAGCCAAAATGAACTTTGTATTGCTGTAAACGCGTTTTCAGCACCTGATTGTACACTTCAGGTGAAACTGTCAAAATCTTCAAAATTAGCAAAAGCACAATGAAATTAATGCTGGAATCATCTTCAAGTTGCTAAAATACACTAATGACAGCAAAAAGTTTGAGTCTACAACATTTAGTTAAGGTGTGAGAGCCAAAATTAACTTTGTATTGCTTTAAATGCATTTTCAGCCCGATTGGACACTTCAGGTGAAAGTGTCAAAATCTTCAAAATGAGAAAAAGCACAATGAAATTAATGCTGGAATCATCTTCAATATGCTAAAATACAATAATGACAGCAAAAAGTTTGAGTCTACAACATTTAGTTAAGGTGTGAGAGCCAAAATGAACTTTGTATTGCTTTAAATGCATTATCAGGCCGATTGTACACTTCAGGTGAAACTGTCAAAATCTTCAAAATGAGCAAAAGCACTATGAAATGAATGCTTGAATCATCTTCAAGTTGCTAAAATACACTAATGACAGCAAAAAGTTTGAGTCTACAACATTTAGTAAAGGTGTGAGAGCCTAAATGAACTTTTCATTGCTTTAAACGCGTTTTCAGCCCTTGATTGTACAATTCAGGTGAAACTGTCAAAATCTTCAAAATGAGCAAAAGCACAATGAAATTAATGCTGGAATCATCTTCAAGTTGCTAAAATACACTAATGACAGCAACAAGTTTGAGTCTACAACATTTAGTTAAGGTGTGAGAGCCTAAATTAACTTTTTATGGCTTTAAATGCATTTTCAGCACCTGATTGTACACTTCAGGTGAAACTGTCAAAATCTTCAAAATGAGCAAAAGCACAATGAAATTAATGCTGGAATCATCTTCAAGTTGCTAAAATACACTAATGACAGCAAAAAGTTTGAGTCTACAATATTTAGTTAAGGTGTGAGAGCCAAAATGAACTTTGTATTGCTTTAAAATTCATTTTCAGCCCGATTGTACACTTCAGGTGAAACTGTCAAAATCTTCAAAATGAGCAAAAGCACAATGAAATTAATGTTGGAATCATCTTCAAGTTGCTAAAATACACTAATGACAGCAAAAAGTTTGAGTCTACAACATTTAGTTGAGGTGTGAGAGCCTAAATGAACTTTGTATTGCTTTAAATGCATTTTCAGCCCGATTGTACACTTCAGGTAAAACTGTCAAAATCTTCAAAATGAGCAAAAGCACAATGAAATTAATGCTGGAATCATCTTCAAGTTGCTAAAATACACTAATGACAGCAACAAGTTTGAGTCTACAACATTTAGTTAAGGTGTGAGAGCCTAAATGAACTTTGTATTGCTTTAAATGCATTTTCAGCCCGATTGTACACTTCAGGTAAAACTGTCAAAATCTTCAAAATGAGCAAAAGCACAATGGAATTAATGCTGGAATCATCTTCAAGTTGCTAAAATACACTAATGACAGCAAAAAGTTTGTGTCTACAACATTTAGTTAAGGTGTGAGAGCAAAAATTAACTTTGTATTGCTTTAAATGCATTTTCAGCCCGATAGTACACTTCAGGTGAAACTATCAAAATCTTCAAAATGAGCAAAAGCACAATGAAATTAATGCTGGAATCATCTTCAAGTTGCTAAAATACACTAATGACAGCAACAAGTTTGAGTCTACAACATTTAGTTAAGGTGTGAGATTCTAAATTAACTTTGTATTGCTGTAAACGCGTTTTCAGCCCCTGATTGTACACTTCAGGTGAAACTGTCAAAATCATCAAAATGAGCAAAAGCACAATGAAATTAATGCTGGAATCATCTTCAAGTTGCTAAAATACACTAATGACAGTAAAAAGTTTGAGTCTACAACATTTAGTTAAGGTGTGAGAGCCAAAATTAACTTTGTATTGCTTTAAAATTCATTTTCAGCCCGATTGTACACTTCAGGTGAAACTGTCAAAATCTTCAAAATGAGCAAAAGCACAATGAAATGAACGCTGGAATCATCTTCAAGTTGCTAAAATACACTAATGACAGCAAAAGGTTTGAGTCTACAACATTTAGTTAAGGTGTGAGAGCCTAAATGAACTTTTCATTGCTTTAAACGCGTTTTCAGCCCGATTGTACACTTCAGGTAAAACTGTCAAAATCTTCAAAATGAGCAAAAGCACAATGAAATAAATGCTGGAATCATCTTCAAGTTGCTAAAATACACTAATGACAGCAAAAAGTTTGTGTCTACAACATTTAGTTAAGGTGTGAGAGCCAAAATGAACTTTTTATTGCTGTAAACGCGTTTTCAGCACCTGAATGTACACTTCAGGTGAAACTGTCAAAATCTTCAAAATGAGCAAAAGCACAATGAAATTAATGCTGGAATCATCTTCAAGTTGCTAAAATACACTAATGACAGCAAAACGTTTGAGTCTACAACATTTAGTTAAGGTGTGAGAGCAAAAATTAACTTTGTATTGCTTTAAATGCATTTTCAGCCCGATAGTACACTTCAGGTGAAACTGTCAAAATCTTCAAAATGAGCAAAAGCACAATGAAATTAATGCTGGAATCATCTTCAGGTTGCTAAAATACACTAATGACAGCAAAAAGTTTTAGTCTACAACATTTAGTTAAGGTGTGAGAGCCAAAATGAACTTTGTATTGCTGTAAACGTGTTTTCAGCACCTGATTGTACACTTCAGGTGAAACTGTCAAAATCTTCAAAATTAGCAAAAGCACAATGAAATTAATGCTGGAATCATCTTCAAGTTGCTAAAATACACTAATGACAGCAAAAAGTTTGAGTCTACAACATTTAGTTAAGGTGTGAGAGCCAAAATTAACTTTGTATTGCTTTAAATGCATTTTCAGCCCGATTGGACACTTCAGGTGAAAGTGTCAAAATCTTCAAAATGAGAAAAAGCACAATGAAATTAATGCTGGAATCATCTTCAATATGCTAAAATACAATAATGACAGCAAAAAGTTTGAGTCTACAACATTTAGTTAAGGTGTGAGAGCCAAAATGAACTTTGTATTGCTTTAAATGCATTTTCAGCCCGATAGTACACTTCAGGTGAAACTGTCAAAATCTTCAAAATGAGCAAAAGCACAATGAAATTAATGCTGGAATCATCTTCAGGTTGCTAAAATACACTAATGACAGCAAAAAGTTTTAGTCTACAACATTTAGTTAAGGTGTGAGAGCCAAAATGAACTTTGTATTGCTGTAAACGTGTTTTCAGCACCTGATTGTACACTTCAGGTGAAACTGTCAAAATCTTCAAAATTAGCAAAAGCACAATGAAATTAATGCTGGAATCATCTTCAAGTTGCTAAAATACACTAATGACAGCAAAAAGTTTGAGTCTACAACATTTAGTTAAGGTGTGAGAGCCAAAATTAACTTTGTATTGCTTTAAATGCATTTTCAGCCCGATTGGACACTTCAGGTGAAAGTGTCAAAATCTTCAAAATGAGCAAAAGCACAATGAAATTAATGCTGGAATCATCTTCAAGTTGCTAAAATACACTAATGACAGTAAAAAGTTTGAGTGTACAACATTTAGTTAAGGTGTGAGAGCCAAAATGAACTTTGTATTGCTTTAAATGCACTTTCAGCCCGAATGTACACTTCAGGTGAAACTGTCAAAATCTTCAAAATGAGCAAAAGCACAATGAAATTAAGGCTGGAATCATCTTCAAGTTGCTAAAATACACTAATGACAGCAAAAAGTTTGAGTCTACAACATTTAGTTAAGGTGTGAGAGCATAAATGAACTTTGTATTGCTGTAAACGCGTTTTCAGCACCTGATTATACACTTCAGGTGAAACTGTCAAAATCTTCAAAATGAGCAAAAGCACAATGAAATTAATGCTGGAATCATCTTCAGGTTGCTAAAATACACTAATGACAGCAAAAAGTTTGAGTCTACAACATTTAGTTAAGGTGTGAGAGCCAAAATTAACTTTGTATTGCTTTAAAATTCATTTTCAGCCCGATTGTACACTTCAGGTGAAACTGTCAAAATCTTCAAAATGAGCAAAAGCACAATGAAATGAACGCTGGAATCATCTTCAAGTTGCTAAAATACACTAATGACAGCAAAAAGTTTGAGTCTACAACATTTAGTTAAGGTGTGAGAGCCTAAATGAACTTTTCATTGCTTTAAACGCGTTTTCAGCCCGATTGTACACTTCAGGTAAAACTGTCAAAATCTTCAAAATGAGCAAAAGCACAATGAAATAAATGCTGGAATCATCTTCAAGTTGCTAAAATACACTAATGACAGCAAAAAGTTTGTGTCTACAACATTTAGTTAAGGTGTGAGAGCCAAAATGAACTTTTTATTGCTGTAAACGCGTTTTCAGCACCTGAATGTACACTTCAGGTGAAACTGTCAAAATCTTCAAAATGAGCAAAAGCACAATGAAATTAATGCTGGAATCATCTTCAAGTTGCTAAAATACACTAATGACAGCAAAAAGTTTGAGTCTACAACATTTAGTTAAGGTGTGAGAGCAAAAATTAACTTTGTATTGCTTTAAATGCATTTTCAGCCCGATAGTACACTTCAGGTGAAACTGTCAAAATCTTCAAAATGAGCAAAAGCACAATGAAATTAATGCTGGAATCATCTTCAGGTTGCTAAAATACACTAATGACAGCAAAAAGTTTTAGTCTACAACATTTAGTTAAGGTGTGAGAGCCAAAATGAACTTTGTATTGCTGTAAACGCGTTTTCAGCACCTGATTGTACACTTCAGGTGAAACTGTCAAAATCTTCAAAATGAGCAAAAGCACAATGAAATTAATGCTGGAATCATCTTCAAGTTGCTAAAATACACTAATGACAGCAAAAAGTTTGAGTCTACAACATTTAGTTAAGGTGTGAGAGCCAAAATTAACTTTGTATTGCTTTAAATGCATTTTCAGCCCGATTGGACACTTCAGGTGAAAGTGTCAAAATCTTCAAAATGAGAAAAAACACAATGAAATTAATGCTGGAATCATCTTCAATATGCTAAAATACACTAATGACAGCAAAAAGTTTGAGTCTACAACATTTAGTTAAGGTGTGAGAGCCAAAATGAACTTTTTATTGCTGTAAACGCGTTTTCAGCACCTGAATGTACACTTCAGGTGAAACTGTCAAAATCTTCAAAATGAGCAAAAGCACAATGAAATTAATGCTGGAATCATCTTCAAGTTGCTAAAATACACTAATGACAGCAAAAAGTTTGAGTCTACAACATTTAGTTAAGGTGTGAGAGCAAAAATTAACTTTGTATTGCTTTAAATGCATTTTCAGCCCGATAGTACACTTCAGGTGAAACTGTCAAAATCTTCAAAATGAGCAAAAGCACAATGAAATTAATGCTGGAATCATCTTCAGGTTGCTAAAATACACTAATGACAGCAAAAAGTTTTAGTCTACAACATTTAGTTAAGGAGTGAGAGCCAAAATGAACTTTGTATTGCTGTAAACGCGTTTTCAGCACCTGATTGTACACTTCAGGTGAAACTGTCAAAATCTACAAAATTAGCAAAAGCACAATGAAATTAATGCTGGAATCATCTTCAAGTTGCTAAAATACACTAATGACAGCAAAAAGTTTGAGTCTACAACATTTAGTTAAGGTGTGAGAGCCAAAATTAACTTTGTATTGCTTTAAATGCATTTTCAGCCCGATAGTACACTTCATGTGAAACTGTCAAAATCTTCAAAATGAGCAAAAGCACAATGAAATTAATGCTGGAATCATCTTCAGGTTGCTAAAATACACTAATGACAGCAAAAAGTTTTAGTCTACAACATTTAGTTAAGGTGTGAGAGCCAAAATGAACTTTGTATTGCTGTAAACGCGTTTTCAGCACCTGATTGTACACTTCAGGTGAAACTGTCAAAATCTTCAAAATTAGCAAAAGCACAATGAAATTAATGCTGGAATCATCTTCAAGTTGCTAAAATACACTAATGACAGCAAAAAGTTTGAGTCTACAACATTTAGTTAAGGTGTGAGAGCCAAAATTAACTTTGTATTGCTTTAAATGCATTTTCAGCCCGATTGGACACTTCAGGTGAAAGTGTCAAAATCTTCAAAATGAGAAAAAGCACAATGAAATTAATGCTAGAATCATCTTCAATATGCTAAAATACAATAATGACAGCAAAAAGTTTGAGTCTACAACATTTAGTTAAGGTGTGAGAGCCAAAATGAACTTTGTATTGCTTTAAATGCATTATCAGGCCGATTGTACACTTCAGGTGAAACTGTCAAAATCTTCAAAATGAGCAAAAGCACAATGAAATGAATGCTTGAATCATCTTCAAGTTGCTAAAATACACTAATGACAGCAAAAAGTTTGAGTCTACAACATTTAGTAAAGGTGTGAGAGCCTAAATGAACTTTTCATTGCTTTAAACGCGTTTTCAGCCCTTGATTGTACAATTCAGGTGAAACTGTCAAAATCTTCAAAATGAGCAAAAGCACAATGAAATTAATGCTGGAATCATCTTCAAGTTGCTAAAATACACTAATGACAGCAACAAGTTTGAGTCTACAACATTTAGTTAAGGTGTGAGAGCCTAAATTAACTTTTTATGGCTTTAAATGCATTTTCAGCACCTGATTGTACACTTCAGGTGAAACTGTCAAAATCTTCAAAATGAGCAAAAGCACAATGAAATTAATGCTGGAATCATCTTCAAGTTGCTAAAATACACTAATGACAGCAAAAAGTTTGAGTCTACAATATTTAGTTAAGGTGTGAGAGCCAAAATGAACTTTGTATTGCTTTAAAATTCATTTTCAGCCCGATTGTACACTTCAGGTGAAACTGTCAAAATCTTCAAAATGAGCAAAAGCACAATGAAATTAATGTTGGAATCATCTTCAAGTTGCTAAAATACACTAATGACAGCAAAAAGTTTGAGTCTACAACATTTAGTTGAGGTGTGAGAGCCTAAATGAACTTTGTATTGCTTTAAATGCATTTTCAGCCCGATTGTACACTTCAGGTAAAACTGTCAAAATCTTCAAAATGAGCAAAAGCACAATGAAATTAATGCTGGAATCATCTTCAAGTTGCTAAAATACACTAATGACAGCAACAAGTTTGAGTCTACAACATTTAGTTAAGGTGTGAGAGCCTAAATGAACTTTGTATTGCTTTAAATGCATTTTCAGCCCGATTGTACACTTCAGGTAAAACTGTCAAAATCTTCAAAATGAGCAAAAGCACAATGGAATTAATGCTGGAATCATCTTCAAGTTGCTAAAATACACTAATGACAGCAAAAAGTTTGTGTCTACAACATTTAGTTAAGGTGTGAGAGCAAAAATTAACTTTGTATTGCTTTAAATGCATTTTCAGCCCGATAGTACACTTCAGGTGAAACTATCAAAATCTTCAAAATGAGCAAAAGCACAATGAAATTAATGCTGGAATCATCTTCAAGTTGCTAAAATACACTAATGACAGCAACAAGTTTGAGTCTACAACATTTAGTTAAGGTGTGAGATTCTAAATTAACTTTGTATTGCTGTAAACGCGTTTTCAGCCCCTGATTGTACACTTCAGGTGAAACTGTCAAAATCATCAAAATGAGCAAAAGCACAATGAAATTAATGCTGGAATCATCTTCAAGTTGCTAAAATACACTAATGACAGTAAAAAGTTTGAGTCTACAACATTTAGTTAAGGTGTGAGAGCCAAAATTAACTTTGTATTGCTTTAAAATTCATTTTCAGCCCGATTGTACACTTCAGGTGAAACTGTCAAAATCTTCAAAATGAGCAAAAGCACAATGAAATGAACGCTGGAATCATCTTCAAGTTGCTAAAATACACTAATGACAGCAAAAGGTTTGAGTCTACAACATTTAGTTAAGGTGTGAGAGCCTAAATGAACTTTTCATTGCTTTAAACGCGTTTTCAGCCCGATTGTACACTTCAGGTAAAACTGTCAAAATCTTCAAAATGAGCAAAAGCACAATGAAATAAATGCTGGAATCATCTTCAAGTTGCTAAAATACACTAATGACAGCAAAAAGTTTGTGTCTACAACATTTAGTTAAGGTGTGAGAGCCAAAATGAACTTTTTATTGCTGTAAACGCGTTTTCAGCACCTGAATGTACACTTCAGGTGAAACTGTCAAAATCTTCAAAATGAGCAAAAGCACAATGAAATTAATGCTGGAATCATCTTCAAGTTGCTAAAATACACTAATGACAGCAAAACGTTTGAGTCTACAACATTTAGTTAAGGTGTGAGAGCAAAAATTAACTTTGTATTGCTTTAAATGCATTTTCAGCCCGATAGTACACTTCAGGTGAAACTGTCAAAATCTTCAAAATGAGCAAAAGCACAATGAAATTAATGCTGGAATCATCTTCAGGTTGCTAAAATACACTAATGACAGCAAAAAGTTTTAGTCTACAACATTTAGTTAAGGTGTGAGAGCCAAAATGAACTTTGTATTGCTGTAAACGTGTTTTCAGCACCTGATTGTACACTTCAGGTGAAACTGTCAAAATCTTCAAAATTAGCAAAAGCACAATGAAATTAATGCTGGAATCATCTTCAAGTTGCTAAAATACACTAATGACAGCAAAAAGTTTGAGTCTACAACATTTAGTTAAGGTGTGAGAGCCAAAATTAACTTTGTATTGCTTTAAATGCATTTTCAGCCCGATTGGACACTTCAGGTGAAAGTGTCAAAATCTTCAAAATGAGAAAAAGCACAATGAAATTAATGCTGGAATCATCTTCAATATGCTAAAATACAATAATGACAGCAAAAAGTTTGAGTCTACAACATTTAGTTAAGGTGTGAGAGCCAAAATGAACTTTGTATTGCTTTAAATGCATTTTCAGCCCGATAGTACACTTCAGGTGAAACTGTCAAAATCTTCAAAATGAGCAAAAGCACAATGAAATTAATGCTGGAATCATCTTCAGGTTGCTAAAATACACTAATGACAGCAAAAAGTTTTAGTCTACAACATTTAGTTAAGGTGTGAGAGCCAAAATGAACTTTGTATTGCTGTAAACGTGTTTTCAGCACCTGATTGTACACTTCAGGTGAAACTGTCAAAATCTTCAAAATTAGCAAAAGCACAATGAAATTAATGCTGGAATCATCTTCAAGTTGCTAAAATACACTAATGACAGCAAAAAGTTTGAGTCTACAACATTTAGTTAAGGTGTGAGAGCCAAAATTAACTTTGTATTGCTTTAAATGCATTTTCAGCCCGATTGGACACTTCAGGTGAAAGTGTCAAAATCTTCAAAATGAGCAAAAGCACAATGAAATTAATGCTGGAATCATCTTCAAGTTGCTAAAATACACTAATGACAGTAAAAAGTTTGAGTGTACAACATTTAGTTAAGGTGTGAGAGCCAAAATGAACTTTGTATTGCTTTAAATGCACTTTCAGCCCGAATGTACACTTCAGGTGAAACTGTCAAAATCTTCAAAATGAGCAAAAGCACAATGAAATTAAGGCTGGAATCATCTTCAAGTTGCTAAAATACACTAATGACAGCAAAAAGTTTGAGTCTACAACATTTAGTTAAGGTGTGAGAGCATAAATGAACTTTGTATTGCTGTAAACGCGTTTTCAGCACCTGATTATACACTTCAGGTGAAACTGTCAAAATCTTCAAAATGAGCAAAAGCACAATGAAATTAATGCTGGAATCATCTTCAGGTTGCTAAAATACACTAATGACAGCAAAAAGTTTGAGTCTACAACATTTAGTTAAGGTGTGAGAGCAAAAATTAACTTTGTATTGCTTTAAATGCATTTTCAGCCCGATAGTACACTTCAGGTGAAACTGTCAAAATCTTCAAAATGAGCAAAAGCACAATGAAATTAATGCTGGAATCATCTTCAGGTTGCTAAAATACACTAATGACAGCAAAAAGTTTTAGTCTACAACATTTAGTTAAGGAGTGAGAGCCAAAATGAACTTTGTATTGCTGTAAACGCGTTTTCAGCACCTGATTGTACACTTCAGGTGAAACTGTCAAAATCTACAAAATTAGCAAAAGCACAATGAAATTAATGCTGGAATCATCTTCAAGTTGCTAAAATACACTAATGACAGCAAAAAGTTTGAGTCTACAACATTTAGTTAAGGTGTGAGAGCCAAAATTAACTTTGTATTGCTTTAAATGCATTTTCAGCCCGATAGTACACTTCATGTGAAACTGTCAAAATCTTCAAAATGAGCAAAAGCACAATGAAATTAATGCTGGAATCATCTTCAGGTTGCTAAAATACACTAATGACAGCAAAAAGTTTTAGTCTACAACATTTAGTTAAGGTGTGAGAGCCAAAATGAACTTTGTATTGCTGTAAACGCGTTTTCAGCACCTGATTGTACACTTCAGGTGAAACTGTCAAAATCTTCAAAATTAGCAAAAGCACAATGAAATTAATGCTGGAATCATCTTCAAGTTGCTAAAATACACTAATGACAGCAAAAAGTTTGAGTCTACAACATTTAGTTAAGGTGTGAGAGCCAAAATTAACTTTGTATTGCTTTAAATGCATTTTCAGCCCGATTGGACACTTCAGGTGAAAGTGTCAAAATCTTCAAAATGAGAAAAAGCACAATGAAATTAATGCTGGAATCATCTTCAATATGCTAAAATACAATAATGACAGCAAAAAGTTTGAGTCTACAACATTTAGTTAAGGTGTGAGAGCCAAAATGAACTTTGTATTGCTTTAAATGCATTATCAGGCCGATTGTACACTTCAGGTGAAACTGTCAAAATCTTCAAAATGAGCAAAAGCACTATGAAATGAATGCTTGAATCATCTTCAAGTTGCTAAAATACACTAATGACAGCAAAAAGTTTGAGTCTACAACATTTAGTAAAGGTGTGAGAGCCTAAATGAACTTTTCATTGCTTTAAACGCGTTTTCAGCCCTTGATTGTACAATTCAGGTGAAACTGTCAAAATCTTCAAAATGAGCAAAAGCACAATGAAATTAATGCTGGAATCATCTTCAAGTTGCTAAAATACACTAATGACAGCAACAAGTTTGAGTCTACAACATTTAGTTAAGGTGTGAGAGCCTAAATTAACTTTTTATGGCTTTAAATGCATTTTCAGCACCTGATTGTACACTTCAGGTGAAACTGTCAAAATCTTCAAAATGAGCAAAAGCACAATGAAATTAATGCTGGAATCATCTTCAAGTTGCTAAAATACACTAATGACAGCAAAAAGTTTGAGTCTACAATATTTAGTTAAGGTGTGAGAGCCAAAATGAACTTTGTATTGCTTTAAAATTCATTTTCAGCCCGATTGTACACTTCAGGTGAAACTGTCAAAATCTTCAAAATGAGCAAAAGCACAATGAAATTAATGTTGGAATCATCTTCAAGTTGCTAAAATACACTAATGACAGCAAAAAGTTTGAGTCTACAACATTTAGTTGAGGTGTGAGAGCCTAAATGAACTTTGTATTGCTTTAAATGCATTTTCAGCCCGATTGTACACTTCAGGTAAAACTGTCAAAATCTTCAAAATGAGCAAAAGCACAATGAAATTAATGCTGGAATCATCTTCAAGTTGCTAAAATACACTAATGACAGCAACAAGTTTGAGTCTACAACATTTAGTTAAGGTGTGAGAGCCTAAATGAACTTTGTATTGCTTTAAATGCATTTTCAGCCCGATTGTACACTTCAGGTAAAACTGTCAAAATCTTCAAAATGAGCAAAAGCACAATGGAATTAATGCTGGAATCATCTTCAAGTTGCTAAAATACACTAATGACAGCAAAAAGTTTGTGTCTACAACATTTAGTTAAGGTGTGAGAGCAAAAATTAACTTTGTATTGCTTTAAATGCATTTTCAGCCCGATAGTACACTTCAGGTGAAACTATCAAAATCTTCAAAATGAGCAAAAGCACAATGAAATTAATGCTGGAATCATCTTCAAGTTGCTAAAATACACTAATGACAGCAACAAGTTTGAGTCTACAACATTTAGTTAAGGTGTGAGATTCTAAATTAACTTTGTATTGCTGTAAACGCGTTTTCAGCCCCTGATTGTACACTTCAGGTGAAACTGTCAAAATCATCAAAATGAGCAAAAGCACAATGAAATTAATGCTGGAATCATCTTCAAGTTGCTAAAATACACTAATGACAGTAAAAAGTTTGAGTCTACAACATTTAGTTAAGGTGTGAGAGCCAAAATTAACTTTGTATTGCTTTAAAATTCATTTTCAGCCCGATTGTACACTTCAGGTGAAACTGTCAAAATCTTCAAAATGAGCAAAAGCACAATGAAATGAACGCTGGAATCATCTTCAAGTTGCTAAAATACACTAATGACAGCAAAAGGTTTGAGTCTACAACATTTAGTTAAGGTGTGAGAGCCTAAATGAACTTTTCATTGCTTTAAACGCGTTTTCAGCCCGATTGTACACTTCAGGTAAAACTGTCAAAATCTTCAAAATGAGCAAAAGCACAATGAAATAAATGCTGGAATCATCTTCAAGTTGCTAAAATACACTAATGACAGCAAAAAGTTTGTGTCTACAACATTTAGTTAAGGTGTGAGAGCCAAAATGAACTTTTTATTGCTGTAAACGCGTTTTCAGCACCTGAATGTACACTTCAGGTGAAACTGTCAAAATCTTCAAAATGAGCAAAAGCACAATGAAATTAATGCTGGAATCATCTTCAAGTTGCTAAAATACACTAATGACAGCAAAACGTTTGAGTCTACAACATTTAGTTAAGGTGTGAGAGCAAAAATTAACTTTGTATTGCTTTAAATGCATTTTCAGCCCGATAGTACACTTCAGGTGAAACTGTCAAAATCTTCAAAATGAGCAAAAGCACAATGAAATTAATGCTGGAATCATCTTCAGGTTGCTAAAATACACTAATGACAGCAAAAAGTTTTAGTCTACAACATTTAGTTAAGGTGTGAGAGCCAAAATGAACTTTGTATTGCTGTAAACGTGTTTTCAGCACCTGATTGTACACTTCAGGTGAAACTGTCAAAATCTTCAAAATTAGCAAAAGCACAATGAAATTAATGCTGGAATCATCTTCAAGTTGCTAAAATACACTAATGACAGCAAAAAGTTTGAGTCTACAACATTTAGTTAAGGTGTGAGAGCCAAAATTAACTTTGTATTGCTTTAAATGCATTTTCAGCCCGATTGGACACTTCAGGTGAAAGTGTCAAAATCTTCAAAATGAGAAAAAGCACAATGAAATTAATGCTGGAATCATCTTCAATATGCTAAAATACAATAATGACAGCAAAAAGTTTGAGTCTACAACATTTAGTTAAGGTGTGAGAGCCAAAATGAACTTTGTATTGCTTTAAATGCATTTTCAGCCCGATAGTACACTTCAGGTGAAACTGTCAAAATCTTCAAAATGAGCAAAAGCACAATGAAATTAATGCTGGAATCATCTTCAGGTTGCTAAAATACACTAATGACAGCAAAAAGTTTTAGTCTACAACATTTAGTTAAGGTGTGAGAGCCAAAATGAACTTTGTATTGCTGTAAACGTGTTTTCAGCACCTGATTGTACACTTCAGGTGAAACTGTCAAAATCTTCAAAATTAGCAAAAGCACAATGAAATTAATGCTGGAATCATCTTCAAGTGTCTAAAATACACTAATGACAGCAAAAAGTTTGAGTCTACAACATTTAGTTAAGGTGTGAGAGCCAAAATTAACTTTGTATTGCTTTAAATGCATTTTCAGCCCGATTGGACACTTCAGGTGAAAGTGTCAAAATCTTCAAAATGAGCAAAAGCACAATGAAATTAATGCTGGAATCATCTTCAAGTTGCTAAAATACACTAATGACAGTAAAAAGTTTGAGTGTACAACATTTAGTTAAGGTGTGAGAGCCAAAATGAACTTTGTATTGCTTTAAATGCACTTTCAGCCCGAATGTACACTTCAGGTGAAACTGTCAAAATCTTCAAAATGAGCAAAAGCACAATGAAATTAAGGCTGGAATCATCTTCAAGTTGCTAAAATACACTAATGACAGCAAAAAGTTTGAGTCTACAACATTTAGTTAAGGTGTGAGAGCATAAATGAACTTTGTATTGCTGTAAACGCGTTTTCAGCACCTGATTATACACTTCAGGTGAAACTGTCAAAATCTTCAAAATGAGCAAAAGCACAATGAAATTAATGCTGGAATCATCTTCAGGTTGCTAAAATACACTAATGACAGCAAAAAGTTTGAGTCTACAACATTTAGTTAAGGTGTGAGAGCCAAAATTAACTTTGTATTGCTTTAAAATTCATTTTCAGCCCGATTGTACACTTCAGGTGAAACTGTCAAAATCTTCAAAATGAGCAAAAGCACAATGAAATGAACGCTGGAATCATCTTCAAGTTGCTAAAATACACTAATGACAGCAAAAAGTTTGAGTCTACAACATTTAGTTAAGGTGTGAGAGCCTAAATGAACTTTTCATTGCTTTAAACGCGTTTTCAGCCCGATTGTACACTTCAGGTAAAACTGTCAAAATCTTCAAAATGAGCAAAAGCACAATGAAATAAATGCTGGAATCATCTTCAAGTTGCTAAAATACACTAATGACAGCAAAAAGTTTGTGTCTACAACATTTAGTTAAGGTGTGAGAGCCAAAATGAACTTTTTATTGCTGTAAACGCGTTTTCAGCACCTGAATGTACACTTCAGGTGAAACTGTCAAAATCTTCAAAATGAGCAAAAGCACAATGAAATTAATGCTGGAATCATCTTCAAGTTGCTAAAATACACTAATGACAGCAAAAAGTTTGAGTCTACAACATTTAGTTAAGGTGTGAGAGCAAAAATTAACTTTGTATTGCTTTAAATGCATTTTCAGCCCGATAGTACACTTCAGGTGAAACTGTCAAAATCTTCAAAATGAGCAAAAGCACAATGAAATTAATGCTGGAATCATCTTCAGGTTGCTAAAATACACTAATGACAGCAAAAAGTTTTAGTCTACAACATTTAGTTAAGGTGTGAGAGCCAAAATGAACTTTGTATTGCTGTAAACGCGTTTTCAGCACCTGATTGTACACTTCAGGTGAAACTGTCAAAATCTTCAAAATGAGCAAAAGCACAATGAAATTAATGCTGGAATCATCTTCAAGTTGCTAAAATACACTAATGACAGCAAAAAGTTTGAGTCTACAACATTTAGTTAAGGTGTGAGAGCCAAAATTAACTTTGTATTGCTTTAAATGCATTTTCAGCCCGATTGGACACTTCAGGTGAAAGTGTCAAAATCTTCAAAATGAGAAAAAACACAATGAAATTAATGCTGGAATCATCTTCAATATGCTAAAATACACTAATGACAGCAAAAAGTTTGAGTCTACAACATTTAGTTAAGGTGTGAGAGCCAAAATGAACTTTGTATTGCTTTAAATGTATTATCAGGCCGATTGTACACTTCAGGTGAAACTGTCAAAATCTTCAAAATGAGCAAAAGCACAATGAAATGAATGCTGGAATCATCTTCAAGTTGCTAAAATACACTAATGACAGCAAAAAGTTTGAGTCTACAACATTTAGTAAAGGTGTGAGAGCCTAAATGAACTTTTCATTGCTTTAAACGCGTTTTCAGCCCTTGATTGTACAATTCAGGTGAAACTGTCAAAATCTTCAAAATGAGCAAAAGCACAATGAAATTAATGCTGGAATCATCTTCAAGTTGCTAAAATACACTAATGACAGCAACAAGTTTGAGTCTACAACATTTAGTTAAGGTGTGAGAGCCTAAATGAACTTTGTATTGCTTTAAATGCACTTTCAGCCCGAATGTACACTTCAGGTGAAACTGTCAAAATCTTCAAAATGAGCAAAAGCACAATGAAATTAAGGCTGGAATCATCTTCAAGTTGCTAAAATACACTAATGACAGCAAAAAGTTTGAGTCTACAACATTTAGTTAAGGTGTGAGAGCCTAAATGAACTTTGTATTGCTGTAAACGCGTTTTCAGCACCTGATTGTACACTTCAGGTGAAACTGTCAAAATCTTCAAAATGAGCAAAAGCACAATGAAATGAATGCTCGAATCATCTTCAAGTTGCTAAAATACACTAATGACAGCAAAAAGTTTGAGTCTACAACATTTAGTTAAGGTGTGAGAGCCTAAATGAACTTTTCATTGCTTTAAACGCGTTTTCAGCCCGATTGTACACTTCAGGTAAAACTGTCAAAATCTTCAAAATGAGCAAAAGCACAATGAAATTAATGCTGGAATCATCTTCAAGTTGCTAAAATACACTAATGACAGCAAAAAGTTTGAGTCTACAACATTTAGTTAAGGTGTGAGAGCCTAAATGAACTTTTCATTGCTTTAAACGCGTTTTCAGCCCTTGATTGTACAATTCAGGTGAAACTGTCAAAATCTTCAAAATGAGCAAAAGCACAATGAAATTAATGCTGGAATCATCTTCAAGTTGCTAAAATACACTAATGACAGCAACAAGTTTGAGTCTACAACATTTAGTTAAGGTGTGAGATTCTAAATTAACTTTGTATTGCTGTAAACGCGTTTTCAGCCCCTGATTGTACACTTCAGGTGAAACTGTCAAAATCTTCAAAATGAGCAAAAGCACAATGCAATTAATGCTGGAATCATCTTCAAGTTGCTAAAATACACTAATGACAGCAAAAAGTTTGAGTCTACAACATTTAGTTAAGGTGTGAAAGCCAAAATTAACTTTGTATTGCTTTAAATGCATTTTCAGCCCGATTGGACACTTCAGGTGAAAGTGTCAAAATCTTCAAAATGAGAAAAAGCACAATGAAATTAATGCTGGAATCATCTTCAAGTTGCTAAAATACACTAATGACAGCAACAAGTTTGAGTCTACAACATTTAGTTAAGGTGTGAGAGCCTAAATGAACTTTGTATTGCTTTAAATGCATTTTCAGCCCGATTGTACACTTCAGGTAAAACTGTCAAAATCTTCAAAATGAGCAAAAGCACAATGAAATTAATGCTGGAATCATCTTCAAGTTGCTAAAATACACTAATGACAGCAAAAAGTTTGTGTCTACAACATTTAGTTAAGGTGTGAGAGCCAAAATGAACTTTTTATTGCTGTAAACGCGTTTTCAACACCTGAATGTACACTTCAGGTGAAACTGTCAAAATCTTCAAAATGAGCAAAAGCACAATGAAATTAATGCTGGAATCATCTTCAAGTTGCTAAAATACACTAATGACAGCAAAAGGTTTGAGTCTACAACATTTAGTTAAGGTGTGAGAGCAAAAATTAACTTTGTATTGCTTTAAATGCATTTTCAGCCCGATAGTACACTTCAGGTGAAACTGTCAAAATCTTCAAAATGAGCAAAAGCACAATGAAATTAATGCTGGAATCATCTTCAGGTTGCTAAAATACACTGATGACAGCAAAAAGTTTTAGTCTACAACATTTAGTTAAGGTGTGAGAGCCAAAATGAACTTTGTATTGCTGTAAACACGTTTTCAGCACCTGATTGTACACTTCAGGTGAAAATGTGGAAAATCTTCAAAATGAGCAAAAGCACAATGAAATTAATGCTGGAATCATCTTCAAGTTGCTAAAATACACTAATGACAGCAAAAAGTTTGAGTCTACAACATTTAGTTAAGGTGTGAGAGCCAAAATTAACTTTTTTATTGCTTTAAAATTCATTTTCAGCCCGATTGTACACTTCAGGTGAAACTGTCAAAATCTTCAAAATGAGCAAAAGCACAATGAAATGAATGCTGGAATCATCTTCAAGTTGCTAAAATACACTAATGAAAGCAAAAAGTTTGAGTCTACAACATTTAGTTAAGGTGTGAGAGCCTAAATGAACTTTTCATTGCTTTAAACGCGTTTTCAGCCCTTGATTGTACAATTCAGGTGAAACTGTCAAAATCTTCAAAATGAGCAAAAGCACAATGAAATTAATGCTGGAATCATCTTCAAGTTGCTAAAATACACTAATGACAGCAACAAGTTTGAGTCTACAACATTTAGTTAAGGTGTGAGATTCTAAATTAACTTTGTATTGCTGTAAACGCGTTTTCAGCCCCTGATTGTACACTTCAGGTGAAACTGTCAAAATCATCAAAATGAGCAAAAGCACAATGAAATTAATGCTGGAATCATCTTCAAGTTGCTAAAATACACTAATGACAGTAAAAAGTTTGAGTCTACAACATTTAGTTAAGGTGTGAGAGCCAAAATTAACTTTTCATTGCTTTAAACGCGTTTTCAGCCCGATTGTACACTTCAGGTAAAACTGTCAAAATCTTCAAAATGAGCAAAAGCACAATGAAATAAATGCTGGAATCATCTTCAAGTTGCTAAAATACACTAATGACAGCAAAAAGTTTGTGTCTACAACATTTAGTTAAGGTGTGAGAGCCAAAATGAACTTTTTATTGCTGTAAACGCGTTTTCAGCACCTGAATGTACACTTCAGGTGAAACTGTCAAAATCTTCAAAATGAGCAAAAGCACAATGAAATTAATGCTGGAATCATCTTCAAGTTGCTAAAATACACTAATGACAGCAAAAAGTTTGAGTCTACAACATTTAGTTAAGGTGTGAGAGCAAAAATTAACTTTGTATTGCTTTAAATGCATTTTCAGCCCGATAGTACACTTCAGGTGAAACTGTCAAAATCTTCAAAATGAGCAAAAGCACAATGAAATTAATGCTGGAATCATCTTCAGGTTGCTAAAATACACTAATGACAGCAAAAAGTTTTAGTCTACAACATTTAGTTAAGGAGTGAGAGCCAAAATGAACTTTGTATTGCTGTAAACGCGTTTTCAGCACCTGATTGTACACTTCAGGTGAAACTGTCAAAATCTACAAAATTAGCAAAAGCACAATGAAATTAATGCTGGAATCATCTTCAAGTTGCTAAAATACACTAATGACAGCAAAAAGTTTGAGTCTACAACATTTAGTTAAGGTGTGAGAGCCAAAATTAACTTTGTATTGCTTTAAATGCATTTTCAGCCCGATAGTACACTTCAGGTGAAACTGTCAAAATCTTCAAAATGAGCAAAAGCACAATGAAATTAATGCTGGAATCATCTTCAGGTTGCTAAAATACACTAATGACAGCAAAAAGTTTTAGTCTACAACATTTAGTTAAGGTGTGAGAGCCAAAATGAACTTTGTATTGCTGTAAACGCGTTTTCAGCACCTGATTGTACACTTCAGGTGAAACTGTCAAAATCTTCAAAATTAGCAAAAGCACAATGAAATTAATGCTGGAATCATCTTCAAGTTGCTAAAATACAATAATGACAGCAAAAAGTTTGAGTCTACAACATTTAGTTAAGGTGTGAGAGCCAAAATGAACTTTGTATTGCTTTAAATGCATTATCAGGCCGATTGTACACTTCAGGTGAAACTGTCAAAATCTTCAAAATGAGCAAAAGCACAATGAAATGAATGCTGGAATCATCTTCAAGTTGCTAAAATACACTAATGACAGCAAAAAGTTTGAGTCTACAACATTTAGTTAAGGTGTGAGAACCAAAATGAACTTTGTATTGCTGTAAACTCGTTTTCAGCACCTGATTGTACACTTCAGGTGAAACTGTCAAAATCTTCAAAATGAGCAAAAGCACAATGAAATTAATGCTGGAATCATCTTCAAGTTGCTAAAATACACTAATGACAGCAAAAAGTTTGAGTCTACAATATTTAGTTAAGGTGTGAGAGCCAAAATGAACTTTGTATTGCTTTAAAATTCATTTTCAGCCCGATTGTACACTTCAGGTGAAACTGTCAAAATCTTCAAAATGAGCAAAAGCACAATGAAATTAATGTTGGAATCATCTTCAAGTTGCTAAAATACACTAATGACAGCAAAAAGTTTGAGTCTACAACATTTAGTTGAGGTGTGAGAGCCTAAATGAACTTTGTATTGCTTTAAATGCATTTTCAGCCCGATTGTACACTTCAGGTAAAACTGTCAAAATCTTCAAAATGAGCAAAAGCACAATGAAATTAATGCTGGAATCATCTTCAAGTTGCTAAAATACACTAATGACAGCAAAAAGTTTGTGTCTACAACATTTAGTTAAGGTGTGAGAGCAAAAATTTACTTTGTATTGCTTTAAATGCATTTTCAGCCCGATAGTACACTTCAGGTGAAACTGTCAAAATCTTCAAAATGAGCAAAAGCACAATGAAATTAATGCTGGAATCATCTTCAAGTTGCTAAAATACACTAATGACAGCAACAAGTTTGAGTCTACAACATTTAGTTAAGGTGTGAGAGCCAAAATGAACTTTGTATTGCTGTAAACGCGTTTTCAGCACCTGATTGTACACTTCAGGTGAAACTGTCAAAATCTTCAAAATTAGCAAAAGCACAATGAAATTAATGCTGGAATCATCTTCAAGTTGCTAAAGTACAATAATGACAGCAAAAAGTTTGAGTCTACAACATTTAGTTAAGGTGTGAGAGCCAAAATGAACTTTGTATTGCTTTAAATGCATTATCAGGCCGATTGTACACTTCAGGTGAAACTGTCAAAATCTTCAAAATGAGCAAAAGCACAATGAAATGAATGCTGGAATCATCTTCAAGTTGCTAAAATACACTAATGACAGCAAAAAGTTTGAGTCTACAACATTTAGTTAAGGTGTGAGAGCCAAAATGAACTTTGTATTGCTGTAAACTCGTTTTCAGCACCTGATTGTACACTTCAGGTGAAACTGTCAAAATCTTCAAAATGAGCAAAAGCACAATGAAATTAATGCTGGAATCATCTTCAAGTTGCTAAAATACACTAATGACAGCAAAAAGTTTGAGTCTACAACATTTAGTTAAGGTGTGAGAGCCAAAATGAACTTTGTATTGCTTTAAACGCGTTTTCAGCACCTGATTGTACACTTCAGGTGAAACTGTCAAAATCTTCAAAATGAGCAAAAGCACAATGAAATTAATGCTGGAATCATCTTCAAGTTGCTAAAATACACTAATGACAGCAAAAAGTTTGTGTCTACAACATTTAGTTAAGGTGTGAGAGCAAAAATTTACTTTGTATTGCTTTAAATGCATTTTCAGCCCGATAGTACACTTCAGGTGAAACTGTCAAAATCTTCAAAATGAGCAAAAGCACAATGAAATTAATGCTGGAATCATCTTCAAGTTGCTAAAATACACTAATGACAGCAACAAGTTTGAGTCTACAACATTTAGTTAAGGTGTGAGATTCTAAATTAACTTTGTATTGCTGTAAACGCGTTTTCAGCCCCTGATTGTACACTTCAGGTGAAACTGTCAAAATCATCAAAATGAGCAAAAGCACAATGAAATTAATGCTGGAATCATCTTCAAGTTGCTAAAATACACTAATGACAGTAAAAAGTTTGAGTCTACAACATTTAGTTAAGGTGTGAGAGCCAAAATTAACTTTGTATTGCTTTAAAATTCATTTTCAGCCCGATTGTACACTTCAGGTGAAACTGTCAAAATCTTCAAAATGAGCAAAAGCACAATGAAATGAACGCTGGAATCATCTTCAAGTTGCTAAAATACACTAATGACAGCAAAAGGTTTGAGTCTACAACATTTAGTTAAGGTGTGAGAGCCTAAATGAACTTTTTATTGCTGTAAACGCGTTTTCAGCACCTGAATGTACACTTCAGGTGAAACTGTCAAAATCTTCAAAATGAGCAAAAGCACAATGAAATTAATGCTGGAATCATCTTCAAGTTGCTAAAATACACTAATGACAGCAAAACGTTTGAGTCTACAACATTTAGTTAAGGTGTGAGAGCAAAAATTAACTTTGTATTGCTTTAAATGCATTTTCAGCCCGATAGTACACTTCAGGTGAAACTGTCAAAATCTTCAAAATGAGCAAAAACACAATGAAATTAATGCTGGAATCATCTTCAGGTTGCTAAAATACACTAATGACAGCAAAAAGTTTTAGTCTACAACATTTAGTTAAGGTGTGAGAGCCAAAATGAACTTTGTATTGCTGTAAACGTGTTTTCAGCACCTGATTGTACACTTCAGGTGAAACTGTCAAAATCTTCAAAATTAGCAAAAGCACAATGAAATTAATGCTGGAATCATCTTCAAGTTGCTAAAATACACTAATGACAGCAAAAAGTTTGAGTCTACAACATTTAGTTAAGGTGTGAGAGCCAAAATTAACTTTGTATTGCTTTAAATGCATTTTCAGCCCGATTGGACACTTCAGGTGAAAGTGTCAAAATCTTCAAAATGAGAAAAAGCACAATGAAATTAATGCTGGAATCATCTTCAATATGCTAAAATACAATAATGACAGCAAAAAGTTTGAGTCTACAACATTTAGTTAAGGTGTGAGAGCCAAAATGAACTTTGTATTGCTTTAAATGCATTATCAGGCCGATTGTACACTTCAGGTGAAACTGTCAAAATCTTCAAAATGAGCAAAAGCACAATGAAATGAATGCTGGAATCATCTTCAAGTTGCTAAAATACACTAATGACAGCAAAAAGTTTGAGTCTACAACATTTAGTTAAGGTGTGAGAGCCAAAATGAACTTTGTATTGCTGTAAATGTATTATCAGGCCGATTGTACACTTCAGGTGAAACTGTCAAAATCTTCAAAATGAGCAAAAGCACAATGAAATGAATGCTGGAATCATCTTCAAGTTGCTAAAATACACTAATGACAGCAAAAAGTTTGAGTCTACAACATTTAGTAAAGGTGTGAGAGCCTAAATGAACTTTTCATTGCTTTAAACGCGTTTTCAGCCCTTGATTGTACAATTCAGGTGAAACTGTCAAAATCTTCAAAATGAGCAAAAGCACAATGAAATTAATGCTGGAATCATCTTCAATATGCTAAAATACAATAATGACAGCAAAAAGTTTGAGTCTACAACATTTAGTTAAGGTGTGAGAGCCAAAATGAACTTTGTATTGCTTTAAATGCATTATCAGGCCGATTGTACACTTCAGGTGAAACTGTCAAAATCTTCAAAATGAGCAAAAGCACAATGAAATGAATGCTGGAATCATCTTCAAGTTGCTAAAATACACTAATGACAGCAAAAAGTTTGAGTCTACAACATTTAGTTAAGGTGTGAGAGCCAAAATGAACTTTGTATTGCTGTAAATGTATTATCAGGCCGATTGTACACTTCAGGTGAAACTGTCAAAATCTTCAAAATGAGCAAAAGCACAATGAAATGAATGCTGGAATCATCTTCAAGTTGCTAAAATACACTAATGACAGCAAAAAGTTTGAGTCTACAACATTTAGTAAAGGTGTGAGAGCCTAAATGAACTTTTCATTGCTTTAAACGCGTTTTCAGCCCTTGATTGTACAATTCAGGTGAAACTGTCAAAATCTTCAAAATGAGCAAAAGCACAATGAAATTAATGCTGGAATCATCTTCAAGTTGCTAAAATACACTAATGACAGCAACAAGTTTGAGTCTACAACATTTAGTTAAGGTGTGAGAGCCTAAATGAACTTTGTATTGCTTTAAATGCACTTTCAGCCCGAATGTACACTTCAGGTGAAACTGTCAAAATCTTCAAAATGAGCAAAAGCACAATGAAATTAAGGCTGGAATCATCTTCAAGTTGCTAAAATACACTAATGACAGCAAAAAGTTTGAGTCTACAACATTTAGTTAAGGTGTGAGAGCCTAAATGAACTTTGTATTGCTGTAAACGCGTTTTCAGCACCTGATTGTACACTTCAGGTGAAACTGTCAAAATCTTCAAAATGAGCAAAAGCACAATGAAATGAATGCTCGAATCATCTTCAAGTTGCTAAAATACACTAATGACAGCAAAAAGTTTGAGTCTACAACATTTAGTTAAGGTGTGAGAGCCTAAATGAACTTTTCATTGCTTTAAACGCGTTTTCAGCCCGATTGTACACTTCAGGTAAAACTGTCAAAATCTTCAAAATGAGCAAAAGCACAATGAAATTAATGCTGGAATCATCTTCAAGTTGCTAAAATACACTAATGACAGCAAAAAGTTTGAGTCTACAACATTTAGTTAAGGTGTGAGAGCCTAAATGAACTTTTCATTGCTTTAAACGCGTTTTCAGCCCTTGATTGTACAATTCAGGTGAAACTGTCAAAATCTTCAAAATGAGCAAAAGCACAATGAAATTAATGCTGGAATCATCTTCAAGTTGCTAAAATACACTAATGACAGCAACAAGTTTGAGTCTACAACATTTAGTTAAGGTGTGAGATTCTAAATTAACTTTGTATTGCTGTAAACGCGTTTTCAGCCCCTGATTGTACACTTCAGGTGAAACTGTCAAAATCTTCAAAATGAGCAAAAGCACAATGAAATTAATGCTGGAATCATCTTCAAGTTGCTAAAATACACTAATGACAGCAAAAAGTTTGAGTCTACAACATTTAGTTAAGGTGTGAAAGCCAAAATTAACTTTGTATTGCTTTAAATGCATTTTCAGCCCGATTGGACACTTCAGGTGAAAGTGTCAAAATCTTCAAAATGAGAAAAAGCACAATGAAATTAATGCTGGAATCATCTTCAAGTTGCTAAAATACACTAATGACAGCAACAAGTTTGAGTCTACAACATTTAGTTAAGGTGTGAGAGCCTAAATGAACTTTGTATTGCTTTAAATGCATTTTCAGCCCGATTGTACACTTCAGGTAAAACTGTCAAAATCTTCAAAATGAGCAAAAGCACAATGAAATTAATGCTGGAATCATCTTCAAGTTGCTAAAATACACTAATGACAGCAAAAAGTTTGTGTCTACAACATTTAGTTAAGGTGTGAGAGCCAAAATGAACTTTTTATTGCTGTAAACGCGTTTTCAGCACCTGAATGTACACTTCAGGTGAAACTGTCAAAATCTTCAAAATGAGCAAAAGCACAATGAAATTAATGCTGGAATCATCTTCAAGTTGCTAAAATACACTAATGACAGCAAAAGGTTTGAGTCTACAACATTTAGTTAAGGTGTGAGAGCAAAAATTAACTTTGTATTGCTTTAAATGCATTTTCAGCCCGATAGTACACTTCAGGTGAAACTGTCAAAATCTTCAAAATGAGCAAAAGCACAATGAAATTAATGCTGGAATCATCTTCAGGTTGCTAAAATACACTGATGACAGCAAAAAGTTTTAGTCTACAACATTTAGTTAAGGTGTGAGAGCCAAAATGAACTTTGTATTGCTGTAAACACGTTTTCAGCACCTGATTGTACACTTCAGGTGAAAATGTGGAAAATCTTCAAAATGAGCAAAAGCACAATGAAATTAATGCTGGAATCATCTTCAAGTTGCTAAAATACACTAATGACAGCAAAAAGTTTGAGTCTACAACATTTAGTTAAGGTGTGAGAGCCAAAATTAACTTTTTTATTGCTTTAAAATTCATTTTCAGCCCGATTGTACACTTCAGGTGAAACTGTCAAAATCTTCAAAATGAGCAAAAGCACAATGAAATGAATGCTGGAATCATCTTCAAGTTGCTAAAATACACTAATGAAAGCAAAAAGTTTGAGTCTACAACATTTAGTTAAGGTGTGAGAGCCTAAATGAACTTTTCATTGCTTTAAACGCGTTTTCAGCCCTTGATTGTACAATTCAGGTGAAACTGTCAAAATCTTCAAAATGAGCAAAAGCACAATGAAATTAATGCTGGAATCATCTTCAAGTTGCTAAAATACACTAATGACAGCAACAAGTTTGAGTCTACAACATTTAGTTAAGGTGTGAGATTCTAAATTAACTTTGTATTGCTGTAAACGCGTTTTCAGCCCCTGATTGTACACTTCAGGTGAAACTGTCAAAATCATCAAAATGAGCAAAAGCACAATGAAATTAATGCTGGAATCATCTTCAAGTTGCTAAAATACACTAATGACAGTAAAAAGTTTGAGTCTACAACATTTAGTTAAGGTGTGAGAGCCAAAATTAACTTTTCATTGCTTTAAACGCGTTTTCAGCCCGATTGTACACTTCAGGTAAAACTGTCAAAATCTTCAAAATGAGCAAAAGCACAATGAAATAAATGCTGGAATCATCTTCAAGTTGCTAAAATACACTAATGACAGCAAAAAGTTTGTGTCTACAACATTTAGTTAAGGTGTGAGAGCCAAAATGAACTTTTTATTGCTGTAAACGCGTTTTCAGCACCTGAATGTACACTTCAGGTGAAACTGTCAAAATCTTCAAAATGAGCAAAAGCACAATGAAATTAATGCTGGAATCATCTTCAAGTTGCTAAAATACACTAATGACAGCAAAAAGTTTGAGTCTACAACATTTAGTTAAGGTGTGAGAGCAAAAATTAACTTTGTATTGCTTTAAATGCATTTTCAGCCCGATAGTACACTTCAGGTGAAACTGTCAAAATCTTCAAAATGAGCAAAAGCACAATGAAATTAATGCTGGAATCATCTTCAGGTTGCTAAAATACACTAATGACAGCAAAAAGTTTTAGTCTACAACATTTAGTTAAGGAGTGAGAGCCAAAATGAACTTTGTATTGCTGTAAACGCGTTTTCAGCACCTGATTGTACACTTCAGGTGAAACTGTCAAAATCTACAAAATTAGCAAAAGCACAATGAAATTAATGCTGGAATCATCTTCAAGTTGCTAAAATACACTAATGACAGCAAAAAGTTTGAGTCTACAACATTTAGTTAAGGTGTGAGAGCCAAAATTAACTTTGTATTGCTTTAAATGCATTTTCAGCCCGATAGTACACTTCAGGTGAAACTGTCAAAATCTTCAAAATGAGCAAAAGCACAATGAAATTAATGCTGGAATCATCTTCAGGTTGCTAAAATACACTAATGACAGCAAAAAGTTTTAGTCTACAACATTTAGTTAAGGTGTGAGAGCCAAAATGAACTTTGTATTGCTGTAAACGCGTTTTCAGCACCTGATTGTACACTTCAGGTGAAACTGTCAAAATCTTCAAAATTAGCAAAAGCACAATGAAATTAATGCTGGAATCATCTTCAAGTTGCTAAAATACACTAATGACAGCAAAAAGTTTGAGTCTACAACATTTAGTTAAGGTGTGAGAGCCAAAATTAACTTTGTATTGCTTTAAATGCATTTTCAGCCCGATTGGACACTTCAGGTGAAAGTGTCAAAATCTTCAAAATGAGAAAAAGCACAATGAAATTAATGCTGGAATCATCTTCAATATGCTAAAATACAATAATGACAGCAAAAAGTTTGAGTCTACAACATTTAGTTAAGGTGTGAGAGCCAAAATGAACTTTGTATTGCTTTAAATGCATTATCAGGCCGATTGTACACTTCAGGTGAAACTGTCAAAATCTTCAAAATGAGCAAAAGCACAATGAAATGAATGCTGGAATCATCTTCAAGTTGCTAAAATACACTAATGACAGCAAAAAGTTTGTGTCTACAACATTTAGTTAAGGTGTGAGAGCCAAAATGAACTTTTTATTGCTGTAAACGCGTTTTCAACACCTGAATGTACACTTCAGGTGAAACTGTCAAAATCTTCAAAATGAGCAAAAGCACAATGAAATTAATGCTGGAATCATCTTCAAGTTGCTAAAATACACTAATGACAGCAAAAGGTTTGAGTCTACAACATTTAGTTAAGGTGTGAGAGCAAAAATTAACTTTGTATTGCTTTAAATGCATTTTCAGCCCGATAGTACACTTCAGGTGAAACTGTCAAAATCTTCAAAATGAGCAAAAGCACAATGAAATTAATGCTGGAATCATCTTCAGGTTGCTAAAATACACTGATGACAGCAAAAAGTTTTAGTCTACAACATTTAGTTAAGGTGTGAGAGCCAAAATGAACTTTGTATTGCTGTAAACACGTTTTCAGCACCTGATTGTACACTTCAGGTGAAAATGTGGAAAATCTTCAAAATGAGCAAAAGCACAATGAAATTAATGCTGGAATCATCTTCAAGTTGCTAAAATACACTAATGACAGCAAAAAGTTTGAGTCTACAACATTTAGTTAAGGTGTGAGAGCCAAAATTAACTTTGTATTGCTTTAAATGCATTTTCAGCCCGATTGGACACTTCAGGTGAAAGTGTCAAAATCTTCAAAATGAGAAAAAGCACAATGAAATTAATGCTGGAATCATCTTCAATATGCTAAAATACAATAATGACAGCAAAAAGTTTGAGTCTACAACATTTAGTTAAGGTGTGAGAGCCAAAATGAACTTTGTATTGCTTTAAATGCATTATCAGGCCGATTGTACACTTCAGGTGAAACTGTCAAAATCTTCAAAATGAGCAAAAGCACAATGAAATGAATGCTGGAATCATCTTCAAGTTGCTAAAATACACTAATGACAGCAAAAAGTTTGAGTCTACAACATTTAGTTAAGGTGTGAGAGCCAAAATGAACTTTGTATTGCTGTAAACTCGTTTTCAGCACCTGATTGTACACTTCAGGTGAAACTGTCAAAATCTTCAAAATGAGCAAAAGCACAATGAAATTAATGCTGGAATCATCTTCAAGTTGCTAAAATACACTAATGACAGCAAAAAGTTTGAGTCTACAATATTTAGTTAAGGTGTGAGAGCCAAAATGAACTTTGTATTGCTTTAAAATTCATTTTCAGCCCGATTGTACACTTCAGGTGAAACTGTCAAAATCTTCAAAATGAGCAAAAGCACAATGAAATTAATGTTGGAATCATCTTCAAGTTGCTAAAATACACTAATGACAGCAAAAAGTTTGAGTCTACAACATTTAGTTGAGGTGTGAGAGCCTAAATGAACTTTGTATTGCTTTAAATGCATTTTCAGCCCGATTGTACACTTCAGGTAAAACTGTCAAAATCTTCAAAATGAGCAAAAGCACAATGAAATTAATGCTGGAATCATCTTCAAGTTGCTAAAATACACTAATGACAGCAAAAAGTTTGTGTCTACAACATTTAGTTAAGGTGTGAGAGCAAAAATTTACTTTGTATTGCTTTAAATGCATTTTCAGCCCGATAGTACACTTCAGGTGAAACTGTCAAAATCTTCAAAATGAGCAAAAGCACAATGAAATTAATGCTGGAATCATCTTCAAGTTGCTAAAATACACTAATGACAGCAACAAGTTTGAGTCTACAACATTTAGTTAAGGTGTGAGATTCTAAATTAACTTTGTATTGCTGTAAACGCGTTTTCAGCCCCTGATTGTACACTTCAGGTGAAACTGTCAAAATCATCAAAATGAGCAAAAGCACAATGAAATTAATGCTGGAATCATCTTCAAGTTGCTAAAATACACTAATGACAGTAAAAAGTTTGAGTCTACAACATTTAGTTAAGGTGTGAGAGCCAAAATTAACTTTGTATTGCTTTAAAATTCATTTTCAGCCCGATTGTACACTTCAGGTGAAACTGTCAAAATCTTCAAAATGAGCAAAAGCACAATGAAATGAACGCTGGAATCATCTTCAAGTTGCTAAAATACACTAATGACAGCAAAAGGTTTGAGTCTACAACATTTAGTTAAGGTGTGAGAGCCTAAATGAACTTTTTATTGCTGTAAACGCGTTTTCAGCACCTGAATGTACACTTCAGGTGAAACTGTCAAAATCTTCAAAATGAGCAAAAGCACAATGAAATTAATGCTGGAATCATCTTCAAGTTGCTAAAATACACTAATGACAGCAAAACGTTTGAGTCTACAACATTTAGTTAAGGTGTGAGAGCAAAAATTAACTTTGTATTGCTTTAAATGCATTTTCAGCCCGATAGTACACTTCAGGTGAAACTGTCAAAATCTTCAAAATGAGCAAAAACACAATGAAATTAATGCTGGAATCATCTTCAGGTTGCTAAAATACACTAATGACAGCAAAAAGTTTTAGTCTACAACATTTAGTTAAGGTGTGAGAGCCAAAATGAACTTTGTATTGCTGTAAACGTGTTTTCAGCACCTGATTGTACACTTCAGGTGAAACTGTCAAAATCTTCAAAATTAGCAAAAGCACAATGAAATTAATGCTGGAATCATCTTCAAGTTGCTAAAATACACTAATGACAGCAAAAAGTTTGAGTCTACAACATTTAGTTAAGGTGTGAGAGCCAAAATTAACTTTGTATTGCTTTAAATGCATTTTCAGCCCGATTGGACACTTCAGGTGAAAGTGTCAAAATCTTCAAAATGAGAAAAAGCACAATGAAATTAATGCTGGAATCATCTTCAATATGCTAAAATACAATAATGACAGCAAAAAGTTTGAGTCTACAACATTTAGTTAAGGTGTGAGAGCCAAAATGAACTTTGTATTGCTTTAAATGCATTATCAGGCCGATTGTACACTTCAGGTGAAACTGTCAAAATCTTCAAAATGAGCAAAAGCACAATGAAATGAATGCTGGAATCATCTTCAAGTTGCTAAAATACACTAATGACAGCAAAAAGTTTGAGTCTACAACATTTAGTTAAGGTGTGAGAGCCAAAATGAACTTTGTATTGCTGTAAACTCGTTTTCAGCACCTGATTGTACACTTCAGGTGAAACTGTCAAAATCTTCAAAATGAGCAAAAGCACAATGAAATTAATGCTGGAATCATCTTCAAGTTGCTAAAATACACTAATGACAGCAAAAAGTTTGAGTCTACAACATTTAGTTAAGGTGTGAGAGCCAAAATTAACTTTGTATTGCTTTAAAATTCATTTTCAGCCCGATTGTACACTTCAGGTGAAACTGTCAAAATCTTCAAAATGAGCAAAAGCACAATGAAATGAATGCTGGAATCATCTTCAAGTTGCTAAAATACACTAATGAAAGCAAAAAGTTTGAGTCTACAACATTTAGTTAAGGTGTGAGAGCCTAAATGAACTTTTCATTGCTTTAAACGCGTTTTCAGCCCTTGATTGTACAATTCAGGTGAAACTGTCAAAATCTTCAAAATGAGCAAAAGCACAATGAAATTAATGCTGGAATCATCTTCAAGTTGCTAAAATACACTAATGACAGCAACAAGTTTGAGTCTACAACATTTAGTTAAGGTGTGAGATTCTAAATTAACTTTGTATTGCTGTAAACGCGTTTTCAGCCCCTGATTGTACACTTCAGGTGAAACTGTCAAAATCTTCAAAATGAGCAAAAGCACAATGAAATTAATGCTGGAATCATCTTCAAGTTGCTAAAATACACTAATGACAGCAAAAAGTTTGAGTCTACAACATTTAGTTAAGGTGTGAGAGCCTAAATGAACTTTGTATTGCTGTAAACGCGTTTTCAGCACCTGATTATACACTTCAGGTGAAACTGTCAAAATCTTCAAAATGAGCAAAAGCACAATGAAATTAATGCTGGAATCATCTTCAGGTTGCTAAAATACACTAATGACAGCAAAAAGTTTGAGTCTACAACATTTAGTTAAGGTGTGAGAGCCAAAATTAACTTTGTATTGCTTTAAAATTCATTTTCAGCCCGATTGTACACTTCAGGTGAAACTGTCAAAATCTTCAAAATGAGCAAAAGCACAATGAAATGAACGCTGGAATCATCTTCAAGTTGCTAAAATACACTAATGACAGCAAAAAGTTTGAGTCTACAACATTTAGTTAAGGTGTGAGAGCCTAAATGAACTTTTCATTGCTTTAAACGCGTTTTCAGCCCGATTGTACACTTCAGGTAAAACTGTCAAAATCTTCAAAATGAGCAAAAGCACAATGATATAAATACTGGAATCATCTTCAAGTTGCTAAAATACACTAATGACAGCAAAAAGTTTGTGTCTACAACATTTAGTTAAGGTGTGAGAGCCAAAATGAACTTTTTATTGCTGTAAACGCGTTTTCAGCACCTGAATGTACACTTCAGGTGAAACTATCAAAATCTTCAAAATGAGCAAAAGCACAATGAAATTAATGCTGGAATCATCTTCAAGTTGCTAAAATACACTAATGACAGCAAAAAGTTTGAGTCTACAACATTTAGTTAAGGTGTGAGAGCAAAAATTAACTTTGTATTGCTTTAAATGCATTTTCAGCCCGATAGTACACTTCAGGTGAAACTGTCAAAATCTTCAAAATGAGCAAAAGCACAATGAAATTAATGCTGGAATCATCTTCAGGTTGCTAAAATACACTAATGACAGCAAAAAGTTTTAGTCTACAACATTTAGTTAAGGTGTGAGAGCCAAAATGAACTTTGTATTGCTGTAAACACGTTTTCAGCACCTGATTGTACACTTCAGGTGAAAATGTGGAAAATCTTCAAAATGAGCAAAAGCACAATGAAATTAATGCTGGAATCATCTTCAAGTTGCTAAAATACACTAATGACAGCAAAAAGTTTGAGTCTACAACATTTAGTTAAGGTGTGAGAGCCAAAATTAACTTTTTTATTGCTTTAAAATTCATTTTCAGCCCGATTGTACACTTCAGGTGAAACTGTCAAAATCTTCAAAATGAGCAAAAGCACAATGAAATGAATGCTGGAATCATCTTCAAGTTGCTAAAATACACTAATGAAAGCAAAAAGTTTGAGTCTACAACATTTAGTTAAGGTGTGAGAGCCTAAATGAACTTTTCATTGCTTTAAACGCGTTTTCAGCCCTTGATTGTACAATTCAGGTGAAACTGTCAAAATCTTCAAAATGAGCAAAAGCACAATGAAATTAATGCTGGAATCATCTTCAAGTTGCTAAAATACACTAATGACAGCAACAAGTTTGAGTCTACAACATTTAGTTAAGGTGTGAGATTCTAAATTAACTTTGTATTGCTGTAAACGCGTTTTCAGCCCCTGATTGTACACTTCAGGTGAAACTGTCAAAATCATCAAAATGAGCAAAAGCACAATGAAATTAATGCTGGAATCATCTTCAAGTTGCTAAAATACACTAATGACAGTAAAAAGTTTGAGTCTACAACATTTAGTTAAGGTGTGAGAGCCAAAATGAACTTTTTATTGCTGTAAACGCGTTTTCAGCACCTGAATGTACACTTCAGGTGAAACTGTCAAAATCTTCAAAATGAGCAAAAGCACAATGAAATTAATGCTGGAATCATCTTCAAGTTGCTAAAATACACTAATGACAGCAAAAAGTTTGAGTCTACAACATTTAGTTAAGGTGTGAGAGCAAAAATTAACTTTGTATTGCTTTAAATGCATTTTCAGCCCGATAGTACACTTCAGGTGAAACTGTCAAAATCTTCAAAATGAGCAAAAGCACAATGAAATGAACGCTGGAATCATCTTCAAGTTGCTAAAATACACTAATGACAGCAAAAGGTTTGAGTCTACAACATTTAGTTAAGGTGTGAGAGCCTAAATGAACTTTTCATTGCTTTAAACGCGTTTTCAGCCCGATTGTACACTTCAGGTAAAACTGTCAAAATCTTCAAAATGAGCAAAAGCACAATGAAATAAATGCTGGAATCATCTTCAAGTTGCTAAAATACACTAATGACAGCAAAAAGTTTGTGTCTACAACATTTAGTTAAGGTGTGAGAGCCAAAATGAACTTTTTATTGCTGTAAACGCGTTTTCAGCACCTGAATGTACACTTCAGGTGAAACTGTCAAAATCTTCAAAATGAGCAAAAGCACAATGAAATTAATGCTGGAATCATCTTCAAGTTGCTAAAATACACTAATGACAGCAAAAAGTTTGAGTCTACAACATTTAGTTAAGGTGTGAGAGCAAAAATTAACTTTGTATTGCTTTAAATGCATTTTCAGCCCGATAGTACACTTCAGGTGAAACTGTCAAAATCTTCAAAATGAGCAAAAGCACAATGAAATTAATGCTGGAATCATCTTCAGGTTGCTAAAATACACTAATGACAGCAAAAAGTTTTAGTCTACAACATTTAGTTAAGGAGTGAGAGCCAAAATGAACTTTGTATTGCTGTAAACGCGTTTTCAGCACCTGATTGTACACTTCAGGTGAAACTGTCAAAATCTACAAAATTAGCAAAAGCACAATGAAATTAATGCTGGAATCATCTTCAAGTTGCTAAAATACACTAATGACAGCAAAAAGTTTGAGTCTACAACATTTAGTTAAGGTGTGAGAGCCAAAATTAACTTTGTATTGCTTTAAATGCATTTTCAGCCCGATAGTACACTTCAGGTGAAACTGTCAAAATCTTCAAAATGAGCAAAAGCACAATGAAATTAATGCTGGAATCATCTTCAGGTTGCTAAAATACACTAATGACAGCAAAAAGTTTTAGTCTACAACATTTAGTTAAGGTGTGAGAGCCAAAATGAACTTTGTATTGCTGTAAACGCGTTTTCAGCACCTGATTGTACACTTCAGGTGAAACTGTCAAAATCTTCAAAATGAGCAAAAGCACAATGAAATTAATGCTGGAATCATCTTCAAGTTGCTAAAATACACTAATGACAGTAAAAAGTTTGAGTGTACAACATTTAGTTAAGGTGTGAGAGCCAAAATGAACTTTGTATTGCTTTAAATGCACTTTCAGCCCGAATGTACACTTCAGGTGAAACTGTCAAAATCTTCAAAATGAGCAAAAGCACAATGAAATTAAGGCTGGAATCATCTTCAAGTTGCTAAAATACACTAATGACAGCAAAAAGTTTGAGTCTACAACATTTAGTTAAGGTGTGAGAGCCTAAATGAACTTTGTATTGCTGTAAACGCGTTTTCAGCACCTGATTATACACTTCAGGTGAAACTGTCAAAATCTTCAAAATGAGCAAAAGCACAATGAAATTAATGCTGGAATCATCTTCAGGTTGCTAAAATACACTAATGACAGCAAAAAGTTTGAGTCTACAACATTTAGTTAAGGTGTGAGAGCCAAAATTAACTTTGTATTGCTTTAAAATTCATTTTCAGCCCGATTGTACACTTCAGGTGAAACTGTCAAAATCTTCAAAATGAGCAAAAGCACAATGAAATGAACGCTGGAATCATCTTCAAGTTGCTAAAATACACTAATGACAGCAAAAAGTTTGAGTCTACAACATTTAGTTAAGGTGTGAGAGCCTAAATGAACTTTTCATTGCTTTAAACGCGTTTTCAGCCCGATTGTACACTTCAGGTAAAACTGTCAAAATCTTCAAAATGAGCAAAAGCACAATGATATAAATACTGGAATCATCTTCAAGTTGCTAAAATACACTAATGACAGCAAAAAGTTTGTGTCTCCAACATTTAGTTAAGGTGTGAGAGCCAAAATGAACTTTTTATTGCTGTAAACGCGTTTTCAGCACCTGAATGTACACTTCAGGTGAAACTATCAAAATCTTCAAAATGAGCAAAAGCACAATGAAATTAATGCTGGAATCATCTTCAAGTTGCTAAAATACACTAATGACAGCAAAAAGTTTGAGTCTACAACATTTAGTTAAGGTGTGAGAGCAAAAATTAACTTTGTATTGCTTTAAATGCATTTTCAGCCCGATAGTACACTTCAGGTGAAACTGTCAAAATCTTCAAAATGAGCAAAAGCACAATGAAATTAATGCTGGAATCATCTTCAGGTTGCTAAAATACACTAATGACAGCAAAAAGTTTTAGTCTACAACATTTAGTTAAGGTGTGAGAGCCAAAATGAACTTTGTATTGCTGTAAACACGTTTTCAGCACCTGATTGTACACTTCAGGTGAAAATGTGGAAAATCTTCAAAATGAGCAAAAGCACAATGAAATTAATGCTGGAATCATCTTCAAGTTGCTAAAATACACTAATGACAGCAAAAAGTTTGAGTCTACAACATTTAGTTAAGGTGTGAGAGCCAAAATTAACTTTTTTATTGCTTTAAAATTCATTTTCAGCCCGATTGTACACTTCAGGTGAAACTGTCAAAATCTTCAAAATGAGCAAAAGCACAATGAAATGAATGCTGGAATCATCTTCAAGTTGCTAAAATACACTAATGAAAGCAAAAAGTTTGAGTCTACAACATTTAGTTAAGGTGTGAGAGCCTAAATGAACTTTTCATTGCTTTAAACGCGTTTTCAGCCCTTGATTGTACAATTCAGGTGAAACTGTCAAAATCTTCAAAATGAGCAAAAGCACAATGAAATTAATGCTGGAATCATCTTCAAGTTGCTAAAATACACTAATGACAGCAACAAGTTTGAGTCTACAACATTTAGTTAAGGTGTGAGATTCTAAATTAACTTTGTATTGCTGTAAACGCGTTTTCAGCCCCTGATTGTACACTTCAGGTGAAACTGTCAAAATCATCAAAATGAGCAAAAGCACAATGAAATTAATGCTGGAATCATCTTCAAGTTGCTAAAATACACTAATGACAGTAAAAAGTTTGAGTCTACAACATTTAGTTAAGGTGTGAGAGCCAAAATTAACTTTGTATTGCTTTAAAATTCATTTTCAGCCCGATTGTACACTTCAGGTGAAACTGTCAAAATCTTCAAAATGAGCAAAAGCACAATGAAATGAACGCTGGAATCATCTTCAAGTTGCTAAAATACACTAATGACAGCAAAAGGTTTGAGTCTACAACATTTAGTTAAGGTGTGAGAGCCTAAATGAACTTTTCATTGCTTTAAACGCGTTTTCAGCCCGATTGTACACTTCAGGTAAAACTGTCAAAATCTTCAAAATGAGCAAAAGCACAATGAAATAAATGCTGGAATCATCTTCAAGTTGCTAAAATACACTAATGACAGCAAAAAGTTTGTGTCTACAACATTTAGTTAAGGTGTGAGAGCCAAAATGAACTTTTTATTGCTGTAAACGCGTTTAAAGCACCTGAATGTACACTTCAGGTGAAACTGTCAAAATCTTCAAAATGAGCAAAAGCACAATGAAATTAATGCTGGAATCATCTTCAAGTTGCTAAAATACACTAATGACAGCAAAACGTTTGAGTCTACAACATTTAGTTAAGGTGTGAGAGCAAAAATTAACTTTGTATTGCTTTAAATGCATTTTCAGCCCGATAGTACACTTCAGGTGAAACTGTCAACATCTTCAAAATGAGCAAAAGCACAATGAAATTAATGCTGGAATCATCTTCAGGTTGCTAAAATACACTAATGACAGCAAAAAGTTTTAGTCTACAACATTTAGTTAAGGAGTGAGAGCCAAAATGAACTTTGTATTGCTGTAAACGCGTTTTCAGCACCTGATTGTACACTTCAGGTGAAACTGTCAAAATCTACAAAATTAGCAAAAGCACAATGAAATTAATGCTGGAATCATCTTCAAGTTGCTAAAATACACTAATGACAGCAAAAAGTTTGAGTCTACAACATTTAGTTAAGGTGTGAGAGCCAAAATTAACTTTGTATTGCTTTAAATGCATTTTCAGCCCGATAGTACACTTCAGGTGAAACTGTCAAAATCTTCAAAATGAGCAAAAGCACAATGAAATTAATGCTGGAATCATCTTCAGGTTGCTAAAATACACTAATGACAGCAAAAAGTTTTAGTCTACAACATTTAGTTAAGGTGTGAGAGCCAAAATGAACTTTGTATTGCTGTAAACGCGTTTTCAGCACCTGATTGTACACTTCAGGTGAAACTGTCAAAATCTTCAAAATTAGCAAAAGCACAATGAAATTAATGCTGGAATCATCTTCAAGTTGCTAAAATACACTAATGACAGCAAAAAGTTTGAGTCTACAACATTTAGTTAAGGTGTGAGAGCCAAAATTAACTTTGTATTGCTTTAAATGCATTTTCAGCCCGATTGGACACTTCAGGTGAAAGTGTCAAAATCTTCAAAATGAGAAAAAGCACAATGAAATTAATGCTGGAATCATCTTCAATATGCTAAAATACAATAATGACAGCAAAAAGTTTGAGTCTACAACATTTAGTTAAGGTGTGAGAGCCAAAATGAACTTTGTATTGCTTTAAATGCATTATCAGGCCGATTGTACACTTCAGGTGAAACTGTCAAAATCTTCAAAATGAGCAAAAGCACAATGAAATGAATGCTGGAATCATCTTCAAGTTGCTAAAATACACTAATGACAGCAAAAAGTTTGAGTCTACAACATTTAGTTAAGGTGTGAGAGCCTAAATGAACTTTTCATTGCTTTAAACGCGTTTTCAGCCCGATTGTACACTTCAGGTAAAACTGTCAAAATCTTCAAAATGAGCAAAAGCACAATGATATAAATACTGGAATCATCTTCAAGTTGCTAAAATACACTAATGACAGCAAAAAGTTTGTGTCTACAACATTTAGTTAAGGTGTGAGAGCCAAAATGAACTTTTTATTGCTGTAAACGCGTTTTCAGCACCTGAATGTACACTTCAGGTGAAACTATCAAAATCTTCAAAATGAGCAAAAGCACAATGAAATTAATGCTGGAATCATCTTCAAGTTGCTAAAATACACTAATGACAGCAAAAAGTTTGAGTCTACAACATTTAGTTAAGGTGTGAGAGCAAAAATTAACTTTGTATTGCTTTAAATGCATTTTCAGCCCGATAGTACACTTCAGGTGAAACTGTCAAAATCTTCAAAATGAGCAAAAGCACAATGAAATTAATGCTGGAATCATCTTCAGGTTGCTAAAATACACTAATGACAGCAAAAAGTTTTAGTCTACAACATTTAGTTAAGGTGTGAGAGCCAAAATGAACTTTGTATTGCTGTAAACACGTTTTCAGCACCTGATTGTACACTTCAGGTGAAAATGTGGAAAATCTTCAAAATGAGCAAAAGCACAATGTAATTAATTCTGGAATCATCTTCAAGTTGCTAAAATACACTAATGACAGCAAAAAGTTTGAGTCTACAACATTTAGTTAAGGTGTGAGAGCCAAAATTAACTTTTTTATTGCTTTAAAATTCATTTTCAGCCCGATTGTACACTTCAGGTGAAACTGTCAAAATCTTCAAAATGAGCAAAAGCACAATGAAATGAATGCTGGAATCATCTTCAAGTTGCTAAAATACACTAATGAAAGCAAAAAGTTTGAGTCTACAACATTTAGTTAAGGTGTGAGAGCCTAAATGAACTTTTCATTGCTTTAAACGCGTTTTCAGCCCTTGATTGTACAATTCAGGTGAAACTGTCAAAATCTTCAAAATGAGCAAAAGCACAATGAAATTAATGCTGGAATCATCTTCAAGTTGCTAAAATACACTAATGACAGCAACAAGTTTGAGTCTACAACATTTAGTTAAGGTGTGAGATTCTAAATTAACTTTGTATTGCTGTAAACGCGTTTTCAGCCCCTGATTGTACACTTCAGGTGAAACTGTCAAAATCATCAAAATGAGCAAAAGCACAATGAAATTAATGCTGGAATCATCTTCAAGTTGCTAAAATACACTAATGACAGTAAAAAGTTTGAGTCTACAACATTTAGTTAAGGTGTGAGAGCCAAAATTAACTTTGTATTGCTTTAAAATTCATTTTCAGCCCGATTGTACACTTCAGGTGAAACTGTCAAAATCTTCAAAATGAGCAAAAGCACAATGAAATGAACGCTGGAATCATCTTCAAGTTGCTAAAATACACTAATGACAGCAAAAGGTTTGAGTCTACAACATTTAGTTAAGGTGTGAGAGCCTAAATGAACTTTTCATTGCTTTAAACGCGTTTTCAGCCCGATTGTACACTTCAGGTAAAACTGTCAAAATCTTCAAAATGAGCAAAAGCACAATGAAATAAATGCTGGAATCATCTTCAAGTTGCTAAAATACACTAATGACAGCAAAAAGTTTGTGTCTACAACATTTAGTTAAGGTGTGAGAGCCAAAATGAACTTTTTATTGCTGTAAACGCGTTTTCAGCACCTGAATGTACACTTCAGGTGAAACTGTCAAAATCTTCAAAATGAGCAAAAGCACAATGAAATTAATGCTGGAATCATCTTCAAGTTGCTAAAATACACTAATGACAGCAAAAAGTTTGAGTCTACAACATTTAGTTAAGGTGTGAGAGCAAAAATTAACTTTGTATTGCTTTAAATGCATTTTCAGCCCGATAGTACACTTCAGGTGAAACTGTCAAAATCTTCAAAATGAGCAAAAGCACAATGAAATTAATGCTGGAATCATCTTCAGGTTGCTAAAATACACTAATGACAGCAAAAAGTTTTAGTCTACAACATTTAGTTAAGGAGTGAGAGCCAAAATGAACTTTGTATTGCTGTAAACGCGTTTTCAGCACCTGATTGTACACTTCAGGTGAAACTGTCAAAATCTACAAAATTAGCAAAAGCACAATGAAATTAATGCTGGAATCATCTTCAAGTTGCTAAAATACACTAATGACAGCAAAAAGTTTGAGTCTACAACATTTAGTTAAGGTGTGAGAGCCAAAATTAACTTTGTATTGCTTTAAATGCATTTTCAGCCCGATAGTACACTTCAGGTGAAACTGTCAAAATCTTCAAAATGAGCAAAAGCACAATGAAATTAATGCTGGAATCATCTTCAGGTTGCTAAAATACACTAATGACAGCAAAAAGTTTTAGTCTACAACATTTAGTTAAGGTGTGAGAGCCAAAATGAACTTTGAATTGCTGTAAACGCGTTTTCAGCACCTGATTGTACACTTCAGGTGAAACTGTCAAAATCTTCAAAATGAGCAAAAGCACAATGAAATTAATGCTGGAATCATCTTCAAGTTGCTAAAATACACTAATGACAGTAAAAAGTTTGAGTGTACAACATTTAGTTAAGGTGTGAGAGCCAAAATGAACTTTGTATTGCTTTAAATGCACTTTCAGCCCGAATGTACACTTCAGGTGAAACTGTCAAAATCTTCAAAATGAGCAAAAGCACAATGAAATTAAGGCTGGAATCATCTTCAAGTTGCTAAAATACACTAATGACAGCAAAAAGTTTGAGTCTACAACATTTAGTTAAGGTGTGAGAGCCTAAATGAACTTTGTATTGCTGTAAACGCGTTTTCAGCACCTGATTATACACTTCAGGTGAAACTGTCAAAATCTTCAAAATGAGCAAAAGCACAATGAAATTAATGCTGGAATCATCTTCAGGTTGCTAAAATACACTAATGACAGCAAAAAGTTTGAGTCTACAACATTTAGTTAAGGTGTGAGAGCCAAAATTAACTTTGTATTGCTTTAAAATTCATTTTCAGCCCGATTGTACACTTCAGGTGAAACTGTCAAAATCTTCAAAATGAGCAAAAGCACAATGAAATGAACGCTGGAATCATCTTCAAGTTGCTAAAATACACTAATGACAGCAAAAAGTTTGAGTCTACAACATTTAGTTAAGGTGTGAGAGCCTAAATGAACTTTTCATTGCTTTAAACGCGTTTTCAGCCCGATTGTACACTTCAGGTAAAACTGTCAAAATCTTCAAAATGAGCAAAAGCACAATGATATAAATACTGGAATCATCTTCAAGTTGCTAAAATACACTAATGACAGCAAAAAGTTTGTGTCTACAACATTTAGTTAAGGTGTGAGAGCCAAAATGAACTTTTTATTGCTGTAAACGCGTTTTCAGCACCTGAATGTACACTTCAGGTGAAACTATCAAAATCTTCAAAATGAGCAAAAGCACAATGAAATTAATGCTGGAATCATCTTCAAGTTGCTAAAATACACTAATGACAGCAAAAAGTTTGAGTCTACAACATTTAGTTAAGGTGTGAGAGCAAAAATTAACTTTGTATTGCTTTAAATGCATTTTCAGCCCGATAGTACACTTCAGGTGAAACTGTCAAAATCTTCAAAATGAGCAAAAGCACAATGAAATTAATGCTGGAATCATCTTCAGGTTGCTAAAATACACTAATGACAGCAAAAAGTTTTAGTCTACAACATTTAGTTAAGGTGTGAGAGCCAAAATGAACTTTGTATTGCTGTAAACACGTTTTCAGCACCTGATTGTACACTTCAGGTGAAAATGTGGAAAATCTTCAAAATGAGCAAAAGCACAATGAAATTAATGCTGGAATCATCTTCAAGTTGCTAAAATACACTAATGACAGCAAAAAGTTTGAGTCTACAACATTTAGTTAAGGTGTGAGAGCCAAAATTAACTTTTTTATTGCTTTAAAATTCATTTTCAGCCCGATTGTACACTTCAGGTGAAACTGTCAAAATCTTCAAAATGAGCAAAAGCACAATGAAATGAATGCTGGAATCATCTTCAAGTTGCTAAAATACACTAATGAAAGCAAAAAGTTTGAGTCTACAACATTTAGTTAAGGTGTGAGAGCCTAAATGAACTTTTCATTGCTTTAAACGCGTTTTCAGCCCTTGATTGTACAATTCAGGTGAAACTGTCAAAATCTTCAAAATGAGCAAAAGCACAATGAAATTAATGCTGGAATCATCTTCAAGTTGCTAAAATACACTAATGACAGCAACAAGTTTGAGTCTACAACATTTAGTTAAGGTGTGAGATTCTAAATTAACTTTGTATTGCTGTAAACGCGTTTTCAGCCCCTGATTGTACACTTCAGGTGAAACTGTCAAAATCATCAAAATGAGCAAAAGCACAATGAAATTAATGCTGGAATCATCTTCAAGTTGCTAAAATACACTAATGACAGTAAAAAGTTTGAGTCTACAACATTTAGTTAAGGTGTGAGAGCCAAAATTAACTTTGTATTGCTTTAAAATTCATTTTCAGCCCGATTGTACACTTCAGGTGAAACTGTCAAAATCTTCAAAATGAGCAAAAGCACAATGAAATGAACGCTGGAATCATCTTCAAGTTGCTAAAATACACTAATGACAGCAAAAGGTTTGAGTCTACAACATTTAGTTAAGGTGTGAGAGCCTAAATGAACTTTTCATTGCTTTAAACGCGTTTTCAGCCCGATTGTACACTTCAGGTAAAACTGTCAAAATCTTCAAAATGAGCAAAAGCACAATGAAATAAATGCTGGAATCATCTTCAAGTTGCTAAAATACACTAATGACAGCAAAAAGTTTGTGTCTACAACATTTAGTTAAGGTGTGAGAGCCAAAATGAACTTTTTATTGCTGTAAACGCGTTTTCAGCACCTGAATGTACACTTCAGGTGAAACTGTCAAAATCTTCAAAATGAGCAAAAGCACAATGAAATTAATGCTGGAATCATCTTCAAGTTGCTAAAATACACTAATGACAGCAAAAAGTTTGAGTCTACAACATTTAGTTAAGGTGTGAGAGCAAAAATTAACTTTGTATTGCTTTAAATGCATTTTCAGCCCGATAGTACACTTCAGGTGAAACTGTCAAAATCTTCAAAATGAGCAAAAGCACAATGAAATTAATGCTGGAATCATCTTCAGGTTGCTAAAATACACTAATGACAGCAAAAAGTTTTAGTCTACAACATTTAGTTAAGGAGTGAGAGCCAAAATGAACTTTGTATTGCTGTAAACGCGTTTTCAGCACCTGATTGTACACTTCAGGTGAAACTGTCAAAATCTACAAAATTAGCAAAAGCACAATGAAATTAATGCTGGAATCATCTTCAAGTTGCTAAAATACACTAATGACAGCAAAAAGTTTGAGTCTACAACATTTAGTTAAGGTGTGAGAGCCAAAATTAACTTTGTATTGCTTTAAATGCATTTTCAGCCCGATTGTACACTTCAGGTGAAACTGTCAAAATCTTCAAAATGAGCAAAAGCACAATGAAATTAATGCTGGAATCATCTTCAGGTTGCTAAAATACACTAATGACAGCAAAAAGTTTTAGTCTACAACATTTAGTTAAGGTGTGAGAGCCAAAATGAACTTTGTATTGCTGTAAACGCGTTTTCAGCACCTGATTGTACACTTCAGGTGAAACTGTCAAAATCTTCAAAATTAGCAAAAGCACAATGAAATTAATGCTGGAATCATCTTCAAGTTGCTAAAATACACTAATGACAGCAAAAAGTTTGAGTCTACAACATTTAGTTAAGGTGTGAGAGCCAAAATTAACTTTGTATTGCTTTAAATGCATTTTCAGCCCGATTGGACACTTCAGGTGAAAGTGTCAAAATCTTCAAAATGAGAAAAAGCACAATGAAATTAATGCTGGAATCATCTTCAATATGCTAAAATACAATAATGACAGCAAAAAGTTTGAGTCTACAACATTTAGTTAAGGTGTGAGAGCCAAAATGAACTTTGTATTGCTTTAAATGCATTATCAGGCCGATTGTACACTTCAGGTGAAACTGTCAAAATCTTCAAAATGAGCAAAAGCACAATGAAATGAATGCTGGAATCATCTTCAAGTTGCTAAAATACACTAATGACAGCAAAAAGTTTGAGTCTACAACATTTAGTTAATGTGTGAGAGCCAAAATGAACTTTGTATTGCTGTAAACTCGTTTTCAGCACCTGATTGTACACTTCAGGTGAAACTGTCAAAATCTTCAAAATGAGCAAAAGCACAATGAAATTAATGCTGGAATCATCTTCAAGTTGCTAAAATACACTAATGACAGCAAACAGTTTGAGTCTACAATATTTAGTTAAGGTGTGAGAGCCAAAATGAACTTTGTATTGCTTTAAAATTCATTTTCAGCCCGATTGTACACTTCAGGTGAAACTGTCAAAATCTTCAAAATGAGCAAAAGCACAATGAAATTAATGCTGGAATCATCTTCAAGTTGCTAAAATACACTAATGACAGCAACAAGTTTGAGTCTACAACATTTAGTTAAGGTGTGAGATTCTAAATTAACTTTGTATTGCTGTAAACGCGTTTTCAGCCCCTGATTGTACACTTCAGGTGAAACTGTCAAAATCATCAAAATGAGCAAAAGCACAATGAAATTAATGCTGGAATCATCTTCAAGTTGCTAAAATACACTAATGACAGTAAAAAGTTTGAGTCTACAACATTTAGTTAAGGTGTGAGAGCCAAAATTAACTTTGTATTGCTTTAAAATTCATTTTCAGCCCGATTGTACACTTCAGGTGAAACTGTCAAAATCTTCAAAATGAGCAAAAGCACAATGAAATGAACGCTGGAATCATCTTCAAGTTGCTAAAATACACTAATGACAGCAAAAGGTTTGAGTCTACAACATTTAGTTAAGGTGTGAGAGCCTAAATGAACTTTTTATTGCTGTAAACGCGTTTTCAGCACCTGAATGTACACTTCAGGTGAAACTGTCAAAATCTTCAAAATGAGCAAAAGCACAATGAAATTAATGCTGGAATCATCTTCAAGTTGCTAAAATACACTAATGACAGCAAAAAGTTTGAGTCTACAACATTTAGTTAAGGTGTGAGAGCAAAAATTAACTTTGTATTGCTTTAAATGCATTTTCAGCCCGATAGTACACTTCAGGTGAAACTGTCAAAATCTTCAAAATGAGCAAAAGCACAATGAAATTAATGCTGGAATCATCTTCAGGTTGCTAAAATACACTAATGACAGCAAAAAGTTTTAGTCTACAACATTTAGTTAAGGAGTGAGAGCCAAAATGAACTTTGTATTGCTGTAAACGCGTTTTCAGCACCTGATTGTACACTTCAGGTGAAACTGTCAAAATCTACAAAATTAGCAAAAGCACAATGAAATTAATGCTGGAATCATCTTCAAGTTGCTAAAATACACTAATGACAGCAAAAAGTTTGAGTCTACAACATTTAGTTAAGGTGTGAGAGCCAAAATTAACTTTGTATTGCTTTAAATGCATTTTCAGCCCGATAGTACACTTCAGGTGAAACTGTCAAAATCTTCAAAATGAGCAAAAGCACAATGAAATTAATGCTGGAATCATCTTCAGGTTGCTAAAATACACTAATGACAGCAAAAAGTTTTAGTCTACAACATTTAGTTAAGGTGTGAGAGCCAAAATGAACTTTGAATTGCTGTAAACGCGTTTTCAGCACCTGATTGTACACTTCAGGTGAAACTGTCAAAATCTTCAAAATGAGCAAAAGCACAATGAAATTAATGCTGGAATCGTCTTCAAGTTGCTAAAATACACTAATGACAGTAAAAAGTTTGAGTGTACAACATTTAGTTAAGGTGTGAGAGCCAAAATGAACTTTGTATTGCTTTAAATGCACTTTCAGCCCGAATGTACACTTCAGGTGAAACTGTCAAAATCTTCAAAATGAGCAAAAGCACAATGAAATTAAGGCTGGAATCATCTTCAAGTTGCTAAAATACACTAATGACAGCAAAAAGTTTGAGTCTACAACATTTAGTTAAGGTGTGAGAGCCTAAATGAACTTTGTATTGCTGTAAACGCGTTTTCAGCACCTGATTATACACTTCAGGTGAAACTGTCAAAATCTTCAAAATGAGCAAAAGCACAATGAAATTAATGCTGGAATCATCTTCAGGTTGCTAAAATACACTAATGACAGCAAAAAGTTTGAGTCTACAACATTTAGTTAAGGTGTGAGAGCCAAAATTAACTTTGTATTGCTTTAAAATTCATTTTCAGCCCGATTGTACACTTCAGGTGAAACTGTCAAAATCTTCAAAATGAGCAAAAGCACAATGAAATGAACGCTGGAATCATCTTCAAGTTGCTAAAATACACTAATGACAGCAAAAAGTTTGAGTCTACAACATTTAGTTAAGGTGTGAGAGCCTAAATGAACTTTTCATTGCTTTAAACGCGTTTTCAGCCCGATTGTACACTTCAGGTAAAACTGTCAAAATCTTCAAAATGAGCAAAAGCACAATGATATAAATACTGGAATCATCTTCAAGTTGCTAAAATACACTAATGACAGCAAAAAGTTTGTGTCTACAACATTTAGTTAAGGTGTGAGAGCCAAAATGAACTTTTTATTGCTGTAAACGCGTTTTCAGCACCTGAATGTACACTTCAGGTGAAACTATCAAAATCTTCAAAATGAGCAAAAGCACAATGAAATTAATGCTGGAATCATCTTCAAGTTGCTAAAATACACTAATGACAGCAAAAAGTTTGAGTCTACAACATTTAGTTAAGGTGTGAGAGCCAAAATTAACTTTTTTATTGCTTTAAAATTCATTTTCAGCCCGATTGTACACTTCAGGTGAAACTGTCAAAATCTTCAAAATGAGCAAAAGCACAATGAAATGAATGCTGGAATCATCTTCAAGTTGCTAAAATACACTAATGAAAGCAAAAAGTTTGAGTCTACAACATTTAGTTAAGGTGTGAGAGCCTAAATGAACTTTTCATTGCTTTAAACGCGTTTTCAGCCCTTGATTGTACAATTCAGGTGAAACTGTCAAAATCTTCAAAATGAGCAAAAGCACAATGAAATTAATGCTGGAATCATCTTCAAGTTGCTAAAATACACTAATGACAGCAACAAGTTTGAGTCTACAACATTTAGTTAAGGTGTGAGATTCTAAATTAACTTTGTATTGCTGTAAACGCGTTTTCAGCCCCTGATTGTACACTTCAGGTGAAACTGTCAAAATCATCAAAATGAGCAAAAGCACAATGAAATTAATGCTGGAATCATCTTCAAGTTGCTAAAATACACTAATGACAGTAAAAAGTTTGAGTCTACAACATTTAGTTAAGGTGTGAGAGCCAAAATTAACTTTGTATTGCTTTAAAATTCATTTTCAGCCCGATTGTACACTTCAGGTGAAACTGTCAAAATCTTCAAAATGAGCAAAAGCACAATGAAATGAACGCTGGAATCATCTTCAAGTTGCTAAAATACACTAATGACAGCAAAAGGTTTGAGTCTACAACATTTAGTTAAGGTGTGAGAGCCTAAATGAACTTTTCATTGCTTTAAACGCGTTTTCAGCCCGATTGTACACTTCAGGTAAAACTGTCAAAATCTTCAAAATGAGCAAAAGCACAATGAAATAAATGCTGGAATCATCTTCAAGTTGCTAAAATACACTAATGACAGCAAAAAGTTTGTGTCTACAACATTTAGTTAAGGTGTGAGAGCCAAAATGAACTTTTTATTGCTGTAAACGCGTTTTCAGCACCTGAATGTACACTTCAGGTGAAACTGTCAAAATCTTCAAAATGAGCAAAAGCACAATGAAATTAATGCTGGAATCATCTTCAAGTTGCTAAAATACACTAATGACAGCAAAAAGTTTGAGTCTACAACATTTAGTTAAGGTGTGAGAGCAAAAATTAACTTTGTATTGCTTTAAATGCATTTTCAGCCCGATAGTACACTTCAGGTGAAACTGTCAAAATCTTCAAAATGAGCAAAAGCACAATGAAATTAATGCTGGAATCATCTTCAGGTTGCTAAAATACACTAATGACAGCAAAAAGTTTTAGTCTACAACATTTAGTTAAGGAGTGAGAGCCAAAATGAACTTTGTATTGCTGTAAACGCGTTTTCAGCACCTGATTGTACACTTCAGGTGAAACTGTCAAAATCTACAAAATTAGCAAAAGCACAATGAAATTAATGCTGGAATCATCTTCAAGTTGCTAAAATACACTAATGACAGCAAAAAGTTTGAGTCTACAACATTTAGTTAAGGTGTGAGAGCCAAAATTAACTTTGTATTGCTTTAAATGCATTTTCAGCCCGATAGTACACTTCAGGTGAAACTGTCAAAATCTTCAAAATGAGCAAAAGCACAATGAAATTAATGCTGGAATCATCTTCAGGTTGCTAAAATACACTAATGACAGCAAAAAGTTTTAGTCTACAACATTTAGTTAAGGTGTGAGAGCCAAAATGAACTTTGTATTGCTGTAAACGCGTTTTCAGCACCTGATTGTACACTTCAGGTGAAACTGTCAAAATCTTCAAAATTAGCAAAAGCACAATGAAATTAATGCTGGAATCATCTTCAAGTTGCTAAAATACACTAATGACAGCAAAAAGTTTGAGTCTACAACATTTAGTTAAGGTGTGAGAGCCAAAATTAACTTTGTATTGCTTTAAATGCATTTTCAGCCCGATTGGACACTTCAGGTGAAAGTGTCAAAATCTTCAAAATGAGAAAAAGCACAATGAAATTAATGCTGGAATCATCTTCAATATGCTAAAATACAATAATGACAGCAAAAAGTTTGAGTCTACAACATTTAGTTAAGGTGTGAGAGCCAAAATGAACTTTGTATTGCTTTAAATGCATTATCAGGCCGATTGTACACTTCAGGTGAAACTGTCAAAATCTTCAAAATGAGCAAAAGCACAATGAAATGAATGCTGGAATCATCTTCAAGTTGCTAAAATACACTAATGACAGCAAAAAGTTTGAGTCTACAACATTTAGTTAATGTGTGAGAGCCAAAATGAACTTTGTATTGCTGTAAACTCGTTTTCAGCACCTGATTGTACACTTCAGGTGAAACTGTCAAAATCTTCAAAATGAGCAAAAGCACAATGAAATTAATGCTGGAATCATCTTCAAGTTGCTAAAATACACTAATGACAGCAAACAGTTTGAGTCTACAATATTTAGTTAAGGTGTGAGAGCCAAAATGAACTTTGTATTGCTTTAAAATTCATTTTCAGCCCGATTGTACACTTCAGGTGAAACTGTCAAAATCTTCAAAATGAGCAAAAGCACAATGAAATTAATGCTGGAATCATCTTCAAGTTGCTAAAATACACTAATGACAGCAACAAGTTTGAGTCTACAACATTTAGTTAAGGTGTGAGATTCTAAATTAACTTTGTATTGCTGTAAACGCGTTTTCAGCCCCTGATTGTACACTTCAGGTGAAACTGTCAAAATCATCAAAATGAGCAAAAGCACAATGAAATTAATGCTGGAATCATCTTCAAGTTGCTAAAATACACTAATGACAGTAAAAAGTTTGAGTCTACAACATTTAGTTAAGGTGTGAGAGCCAAAATTAACTTTGTATTGCTTTAAAATTCATTTTCAGCCCGATTGTACACTTCAGGTGAAACTGTCAAAATCTTCAAAATGAGCAAAAGCACAATGAAATTAAGGCTGGAATCATCTTCAAGTTGCTAAAATACACTAATGACAGCAAAAAGTTTGAGTCTACAACATTTAGTTAAGGTGTGAAAGCCAAAATTAACTTTGTATTGCTTTAAATGCATTTTCAGCCCGATTGGACACTTCAGGTGAAAGTGTCAAAATCTTCAAAATGAGAAAAAGCACAATGAAATTAATGCTGGAATCATCTTCAAGTTGCTAAAATACACTAATGACAGCAACAAGTTTGAGTCTACAACATTTAGTTAAGGTGTGAGAGCCTAAATGAACTTTGTATTGCTTTAAATGCATTTTCAGCCCGATTGTACACTTCAGGTAAAACTGTCAAAATCTTCAAAATGAGCAAAAGCACAATGAAATTAATGCTGGAATCATCTTCAAGTTGCTAAAATACACTAATGACAGCAAAAAGTTTGTGTCTACAACATTTAGTTAAGGTGTGAGAGCCAAAATGAACTTTTTATTGCTGTAAACGCGTTTTCAACACCTGAATGTACACTTCAGGTGAAACTGTCAAAATCTTCAAAATGAGCAAAAGCACAATGAAATTAATGCTGGAATCATCTTCAAGTTGCTAAAATACACTAATGACAGCAAAAGGTTTGAGTCTACAACATTTAGTTAAGGTGTGAGAGCAAAAATTAACTTTGTATTGCTTTAAATGCATTTTCAGCCCGATAGTACACTTCAGGTGAAACTGTCAAAATCTTCAAAATGAGCAAAAGCACAATGAAATTAATGCTGGAATCATCTTCAGGTTGCTAAAATACACTGATGACAGCAAAAAGTTTTAGTCTACAACATTTAGTTAAGGTGTGAGAGCCAAAATGAACTTTGTATTGCTGTAAACACGTTTTCAGCACCTGATTGTACACTTCAGGTGAAAATGTGGAAAATCTTCAAAATGAGCAAAAGCACAATGAAATTAATGCTGGAATCATCTTCAAGTTGCTAAAATACACTAATGACAGCAAAAAGTTTGAGTCTACAACATTTAGTTAAGGTGTGAGAGCCAAAATTAACTTTTTTATTGCTTTAAAATTCATTTTCAGCCCGATTGTACACTTCAGGTGAAACTGTCAAAATCTTCAAAATGAGCAAAAGCACAATGAAATGAATGCTGGAATCATCTTCAAGTTGCTAAAATACACTAATGAAAGCAAAAAGTTTGAGTCTACAACATTTAGTTAAGGTGTGAGAGCCTAAATGAACTTTTCATTGCTTTAAACGCGTTTTCAGCCCTTGATTGTACAATTCAGGTGAAACTGTCAAAATCTTCAAAATGAGCAAAAGCACAATGAAATTAATGCTGGAATCATCTTCAAGTTGCTAAAATACACTAATGACAGCAACAAGTTTGAGTCTACAACATTTAGTTAAGGTGTGAGATTCTAAATTAACTTTGTATTGCTGTAAACGCGTTTTCAGCCCCTGATTGTACACTTCAGGTGAAACTGTCAAAATCATCAAAATGAGCAAAAGCACAATGAAATTAATGCTGGAATCATCTTCAAGTTGCTAAAATACACTAATGACAGTAAAAAGTTTGAGTCTACAACATTTAGTTAAGGTGTGAGAGCCAAAATTAACTTTTCATTGCTTTAAACGCGTTTTCAGCCCGATTGTACACTTCAGGTAAAACTGTCAAAATCTTCAAAATGAGCAAAAGCACAATGAAATAAATGCTGGAATCATCTTCAAGTTGCTAAAATACACTAATGACAGCAAAAAGTTTGTGTCTACAACATTTAGTTAAGGTGTGAGAGCCAAAATGAACTTTTTATTGCTGTAAACGCGTTTTCAGCACCTGAATGTACACTTCAGGTGAAACTGTCAAAATCTTCAAAATGAGCAAAAGCACAATGAAATTAATGCTGGAATCATCTTCAAGTTGCTAAAATACACTAATGACAGCAAAAAGTTTGAGTCTACAACATTTAGTTAAGGTGTGAGAGCAAAAATTAACTTTGTATTGCTTTAAATGCATTTTCAGCCCGATAGTACACTTCAGGTGAAACTGTCAAAATCTTCAAAATGAGCAAAAGCACAATGAAATTAATGCTGGAATCATCTTCAGGTTGCTAAAATACACTAATGACAGCAAAAAGTTTTAGTCTACAACATTTAGTTAAGGAGTGAGAGCCAAAATGAACTTTGTATTGCTGTAAACGCGTTTTCAGCACCTGATTGTACACTTCAGGTGAAACTGTCAAAATCTACAAAATTAGCAAAAGCACAATGAAATTAATGCTGGAATCATCTTCAAGTTGCTAAAATACACTAATGACAGCAAAAAGTTTGAGTCTACAACATTTAGTTAAGGTGTGAGAGCCAAAATTAACTTTGTATTGCTTTAAATGCATTTTCAGCCCGATAGTACACTTCAGGTGAAACTGTCAAAATCTTCAAAATGAGCAAAAGCACAATGAAATTAATGCTGGAATCATCTTCAGGTTGCTAAAATACACTAATGACAGCAAAAAGTTTTAGTCTACAACATTTAGTTAAGGTGTGAGAGCCAAAATGAACTTTGTATTGCTGTAAATGCGTTTTCAGCACCTGATTGTACACTTCAGGTGAAACTGTCAAAATCTTCAAAATTAGCAAAAGCACAATGAAATTAATGCTGGAATCATCTTCAAGTTGCTAAAATACAATAATGACAGCAAAAAGTTTGAGTCTACAACATTTAGTTAAGGTGTGAGAGCCAAAATGAACTTTGTATTGCTTTAAATGCATTATCAGGCCGATTGTACACTTCAGGTGAAACTGTCAAAATCTTTAAAATGAGCAAAAGCACAATGAAATGAATGCTGGAATCATCTTCAAGTTGCTAAAATACACTAATGACAGCAAAAAGTTTGAGTCTACAACATTTAGTTAAGGTGTGAGAGCCAAAATGAACTTTGTATTGCTGTAAACTCGTTTTCAGCACCTGATTGTACACTTCAGGTGAAACTGTCAAAATCTTCAAAATGAGCAAAAGCACAATGAAATTAATGCTGGAATCATCTTCAAGTTGCTAAAATACACTAATGACAGCAAAAAGTTTGAGTCTACAATATTTAGTTAAGGTGTGAGAGCCAAAATGAACTTTGTATTGCTTTAAAATTCATTTTCAGCCCGATTGTACACTTCAGGTGAAACTGTCAAAATCTTCAAAATGAGCAAAAGCACAATGAAATTAATGTTGGAATCATCTTCAAGTTGCTAAAATACACTAATGACAGCAAAAAGTTTGAGTCTACAACATTTAGTTGAGGTGTGAGAGCCTAAATGAACTTTGTATTGCTTTAAATGCATTTTCAGCCCGATTGTACACTTCAGGTAAAACTGTCAAAATCTTCAAAATGAGCAAAAGCACAATGAAATTAATGCTGGAATCATCTTCAAGTTGCTAAAATACACTAATGACAGCAAAAAGTTTGTGTCTACAACATTTAGTTAAGGTGTGAGAGCAAAAATTTACTTTGTATTGCTTTAAATGCATTTTCAGCCCGATAGTACACTTCAGGTGAAACTGTCAAAATCTTCAAAATGAGCAAAAGCACAATGAAATTAATGCTGGAATCATCTTCAAGTTGCTAAAATACACTAATGACAGCAACAAGTTTGAGTCTACAACATTTAGTTAAGGTGTGAGAGCCAAAATGAACTTTGTATTGCTGTAAACGCGTTTTCAGCACCTGATTGTACACTTCAGGTGAAACTGTCAAAATCTTCAAAATTAGCAAAAGCACAATGAAATTAATGCTGGAATCATCTTCAAGTTGCTAAAATACAATAATGACAGCAAAAAGTTTGAGTCTACAACATTTAGTTAAGGTGTGAGAGCCAAAATGAACTTTGTATTGCTTTAAATGCATTATCAGGCCGATTGTACACTTCAGGTGAAACTGTCAAAATCTTCAAAATGAGCAAAAGCACAATGAAATGAATGCTGGAATCATCTTCAAGTTGCTAAAATACACTAATGACAGCAAAAAGTTTGAGTCTACAACATTTAGTTAAGGTGTGAGAGCCAAAATGAACTTTGTATTGCTGTAAACTCGTTTTCAGCACCTGATTGTACACTTCAGGTGAAACTGTCAAAATCTTCAAAATGAGCAAAAGCACAATGAAATTAATGCTGGAATCATCTTCAAGTTGCTAAAATACACTAATGACAGCAAAAAGTTTGAGTCTACAACATTTAGTTAAGGTGTGAGAGCCAAAATGAACTTTGTATTGCTTTAAACGCGTTTTCAGCACCTGATTGTACACTTCAGGTGAAACTGTCAAAATCTTCAAAATGAGCAAAAGCACAATGAAATTAATGCTGGAATCATCTTCAAGTTGCTAAAATACACTAATGACAGCAAAAAGTTTGTGTCTACAACATTTAGTTAAGGTGTGAGAGCAAAAATTTACTTTGTATTGCTTTAAATGCATTTTCAGCCCGATAGTACACTTCAGGTGAAACTGTCAAAATCTTCAAAATGAGCAAAAGCACAATGAAATGAACGCTGGAATCATCTTCAAGTTGCTAAAATACACTAATGACAGCAAAAGGTTTGAGTCTACAACATTTAGTTAAGGTGTGAGAGCCTAAATGAACTTTTTATTGCTGTAAACGCGTTTTCAGCACCTGAATGTACACTTCAGGTGAAACTGTCAAAATCTTCAAAATGAGCAAAAGCACAATGAAATTAATGCTGGAATCATCTTCAAGTTGCTAAAATACACTAATGACAGCAAAACGTTTGAGTCTACAACATTTAGTTAAGGTGTGAGAGCAAAAATTAACTTTGTATTGCTTTAAATGCATTTTCAGCCCGATAGTACACTTCAGGTGAAACTGTCAAAATCTTCAAAATGAGCAAAAACACAATGAAATTAATGCTGGAATCATCTTCAGGTTGCTAAAATACACTAATGACAGCAAAAAGTTTTAGTCTACAACATTTAGTTAAGGTGTGAGAGCCAAAATGAACTTTGTATTGCTGTAAACGTGTTTTCAGCACCTGATTGTACACTTCAGGTGAAACTGTCAAAATCTTCAAAATTAGCAAAAGCACAATGAAATTAATGCTGGAATCATCTTCAAGTTGCTAAAATACACTAATGACAGCAAAAAGTTTGAGTCTACAACATTTAGTTAAGGTGTGAGAGCCAAAATTAACTTTGTATTGCTTTAAATGCATTTTCAGCCCGATTGGACACTTCAGGTGAAAGTGTCAAAATCTTCAAAATGAGAAAAAGCACAATGAAATTAATGCTGGAATCATCTTCAATATGCTAAAATACAATAATGACAGCAAAAAGTTTGAGTCTACAACATTTAGTTAAGGTGTGAGAGCCAAAATGAACTTTGTATTGCTTTAAATGCATTATCAGGCCGATTGTACACTTCAGGTGAAACTGTCAAAATCTTCAAAATGAGCAAAAGCACAATGAAATGAATGCTGGAATCATCTTCAAGTTGCTAAAATACACTAATGACAGCAAAAAGTTTGAGTCTACAACATTTAGTTAAGGTGTGAGAGCCAAAATGAACTTTGTATTGCTGTAAATGTATTATCAGGCCGATTGTACACTTCAGGTGAAACTGTCAAAATCTTCAAAATGAGCAAAAGCACAATGAAATGAATGCTGGAATCATCTTCAAGTTGCTAAAATACACTAATGACAGCAAAAAGTTTGAGTCTACAACATTTAGTAAAGGTGTGAGAGCCTAAATGAACTTTTCATTGCTTTAAACGCGTTTTCAGCCCTTGATTGTACAATTCAGGTGAAACTGTCAAAATCTTCAAAATGAGCAAAAGCACAATGAAATTAATGCTGGAATCATCTTCAAGTTGCTAAAATACACTAATGACAGCAACAAGTTTGAGTCTACAACATTTAGTTAAGGTGTGAGAGCCTAAATGAACTTTGTATTGCTTTAAATGCACTTTCAGCCCGAATTTACACTTCAGGTGAAACTGTCAAAATCTTCAAAATGAGCAAAAGCACAATGAAATTAAGGCTGGAATCATCTTCAAGTTGCTAAAATACACTAATGACAGCAAAAAGTTTGAGTCTACAACATTTAGTTAAGGTGTGAGAGCCTAAATGAACTTTGTATTGCTGTAAACGCGTTTTCAGCACCTGATTGTACACTTCAGGTGAAACTGTCAAAATCTTCAAAATGAGCAAAAGCACAATGAAATGAATGCTCGAATCATCTTCAAGTTGCTAAAATACACTAATGACAGCAAAAAGTTTGAGTCTACAACATTTAGTTAAGGTGTGAGAGCCTAAATGAACTTTTCATTGCTTTAAACGCGTTTTCAGCCCGATTGTACACTTCAGGTAAAACTGTCAAAATCTTCAAAATGAGCAAAAGCACAATGAAATTAATGCTGGAATCATCTTCAAGTTGCTAAAATACACTAATGACAGCAAAAAGTTTGAGTCTACAACATTTAGTTAAGGTGTGAGAGCCTAAATGAACTTTTCATTGCTTTAAACGCGTTTTCAGCCCTTGATTGTACAATTCAGGTGAAACTGTCAAAATCTTCAAAATGAGCAAAAGCACAATGAAATTAATGCTGGAATCATCTTCAAGTTGCTAAAATACACTAATGACAGCAACAAGTTTGAGTCTACAACATTTAGTTAAGGTGTGAGATTCTAAATTAACTTTGTATTGCTGTAAACGCGTTTTCAGCCCCTGATTGTACACTTCAGGTGAAACTGTCAAAATCTTCAAAATGAGCAAAAGCACAATGAAATTAATGCTGGAATCATCTTCAAGTTGCTAAAATACACTAATGACAGCAAAAAGTTTGAGTCTACAACATTTAGTTAAGGTGTGAAAGCCAAAATTAACTTTGTATTGCTTTAAATGCATTTTCAGCCCGATTGGACACTTCAGGTGAAAGTGTCAAAATCTTCAAAATGAGAAAAAGCACAATGAAATTAATGCTGGAATCATCTTCAAGTTGCTAAAATACACTAATGACAGCAACAAGTTTGAGTCTACAACATTTAGTTAAGGTGTGAGAGCCTAAATGAACTTTGTATTGCTTTAAATGCATTTTCAGCCCGATTGTACACTTCAGGTAAAACTGTCAAAATCTTCAAAATGAGCAAAAGCACAATGAAATTAATGCTGGAATCATCTTCAAGTTGCTAAAATACACTAATGACAGCAAAAAGTTTGTGTCTACAACATTTAGTTAAGGTGTGAGAGCCAAAATGAACTTTTTATTGCTGTAAACGCGTTTTCAACACCTGAATGTACACTTCAGGTGAAACTGTCAAAATCTTCAAAATGAGCAAAAGCACAATGAAATTAATGCTGGAATCATCTTCAAGTTGCTAAAATACACTAATGACAGCAAAAGGTTTGAGTCTACAACATTTAGTTAAGGTGTGAGAGCAAAAATTAACTTTGTATTGCTTTAAATGCATTTTCAGCCCGATAGTACACTTCAGGTGAAACTGTCAAAATCTTCAAAATGAGCAAAAGCACAATGAAATTAATGCTGGAATCATCTTCAGATTGCTAAAATACACTGATGACAGCAAAAAGTTTTAGTCTACAACATTTAGTTAAGGTGTGAGAGCCAAAATGAACTTTGTATTGCTGTAAACACGTTTTCAGCACCTGATTGTACACTTCAGGTGAAAATGTGGAAAATCTTCAAAATGAGCAAAAGCACAATGAAATTAATGCTGGAATCATCTTCAAGTTGCTAAAATACACTAATGACAGCAAAAAGTTTGAGTCTACAACATTTAGTTAAGGTGTGAGAGCCAAAATTAACTTTTTTATTGCTTTAAAATTCATTTTCAGCCCGATTGTACACTTCAGGTGAAACTGTCAAAATCTTCAAAATGAGCAAAAGCACAATGAAATGAATGCTGGAATCATCTTCAAGTTGCTAAAATACACTAATGAAAGCAAAAAGTTTGAGTCTACAACATTTAGTTAAGGTGTGAGAGCCTAAATGAACTTTTCATTGCTTTAAACGCGTTTTCAGCCCTTGATTGTACAATTCAGGTGAAACTGTCAAAATCTTCAAAATGAGCAAAAGCACAATGAAATTAATGCTGGAATCATCTTCAAGTTGCTAAAATACACTAATGACAGCAACAAGTTTGAGTCTACAACATTTAGTTAAGGTGTGAGATTCTAAATTAACTTTGTATTGCTGTAAACGCGTTTTCAGCCCCTGATTGTACACTTCAGGTGAAACTGTCAAAATCATCAAAATGAGCAAAAGCACAATGAAATTAATGCTGGAATCATCTTCAAGTTGCTAAAATACACTAATGACAGTAAAAAGTTTGAGTCTACAACATTTAGTTAAGGTGTGAGAGCCAAAATTAACTTTTCATTGCTTTAAACGCGTTTTCAGCCCGATTGTACACTTCAGGTAAAACTGTCAAAATCTTCAAAATGAGCAAAAGCACAATGAAATAAATGCTGGAATCATCTTCAAGTTGCTAAAATACACTAATGACAGCAAAAAGTTTGTGTCTACAACATTTAGTTAAGGTGTGAGAGCCAAAATGAACTTTTTATTGCTGTAAACGCGTTTTCAGCACCTGAATGTACACTTCAGGTGAAACTGTCAAAATCTTCAAAATGAGCAAAAGCACAATGAAATTAATGCTGGAATCATCTTCAAGTTGCTAAAATACACTAATGACAGCAAAAAGTTTGAGTCTACAACATTTAGTTAAGGTGTGAGAGCAAAAATTAACTTTGTATTGCTTTAAATGCATTTTCAGCCCGATAGTACACTTCAGGTGAAACTGTCAAAATCTTCAAAATGAGCAAAAGCACATTGAAATTAATGCTGGAATCATCTTCAGGTTGCTAAAATACACTAATGACAGCAAAAAGTTTTAGTCTACAACATTTAGTTAAGGAGTGAGAGCCAAAATGAACTTTGTATTGCTGTAAACGCGTTTTCAGCACCTGATTGTACACTTCAGGTGAAACTGTCAAAATCTACAAAATTAGCAAAAGCACAATGAAATTAATGCTGGAATCATCTTCAAGTTGCTAAAATACACTAATGACAGCAAAAAGTTTGAGTCTACAACATTTAGTTAAGGTGTGAGAGCCAAAATTAACTTTGTATTGCTTTAAATGCATTTTCAGCCCGATAGTACACTTCAGGTGAAACTGTCAAAATCTTCAAAATGAGCAAAAGCACAATGAAATTAATGCTGGAATCATCTTCAGGTTGCTAAAATACACTAATGACAGCAAAAAGTTTTAGTCTACAACATTTAGTTAAGGTGTGAGAGCCAAAATGAACTTTGTATTGCTGTAAACGCGTTTTCAGCACCTGATTGTACACTTCAGGTGAAACTGTCAAAATCTTCAAAATTAGCAAAAGCACAATGAAATTAATGCTGGAATCATCTTCAAGTTGCTAAAATACACTAATGACAGCAAAAAGTTTGAGTCTACAACATTTAGTTAAGGTGTGAGAGCCAAAATTAACTTTGTATTGCTTTAAATGCATTTTCAGCCCGATTGGACACTTCAGGTGAAAGTGTCAAAATCTTCAAAATGAGAAAAAGCACAATGAAATTAATGCTGGAATCATCTTCAATATGCTAAAATACAATAATGACAGCAAAAAGTTTGAGTCTACAACATTTAGTTAAGGTGTGAGAGCCAAAATGAACTTTGTATTGCTTTAAATGCATTATCAGGCCGATTGTACACTTCAGGTGAAACTGTCAAAATCTTCAAAATGAGCAAAAGCACAATGAAATGAATGCTGGAATCATCTTCAAGTTGCTAAAATACACTAATGACAGCAAAAAGTTTGTGTCTACAACATTTAGTTAAGGTGTGAGAGCCAAAATGAACTTTTTATTGCTGTAAACGCGTTTTCAACACCTGAATGTACACTTCAGGTGAAACTGTCAAAATCTTCAAAATGAGCAAAAGCACAATGAAATTAATGCTGGAATCATCTTCAAGTTGCTAAAATACACTAATGACAGCAAAAGGTTTGAGTCTACAACATTTAGTTAAGGTGTGAGAGCAAAAATTAACTTTGTATTGCTTTAAATGCATTTTCAGCCCGATAGTACACTTCAGGTGAAACTGTCAAAATCTTCAAAATGAGCAAAAGCACAATGAAATTAATGCTGGAATCATCTTCAGGTTGCTAAAATACACTGATGACAGCAAAAAGTTTTAGTCTACAACATTTAGTTAAGGTGTGAGAGCCAAAATGAACTTTGTATTGCTGTAAACACGTTTTCAGCACCTGATTGTACACTTCAGGTGAAAATGTGGAAAATCTTCAAAATGAGCAAAAGCACAATGAAATTAATGCTGGAATCATCTTCAAGTTGCTAAAATACACTAATGACAGCAAAAAGTTTGAGTCTACAACATTTAGTTAAGGTGTGAGAGCCAAAATTAACTTTTTTATTGCTTTAAAATTCATTTTCAGCCCGATTGTACACTTCAGGTGAAACTGTCAAAATCTTCAAAATGAGCAAAAGCACAATGAAATGAATGCTGGAATCATCTTCAAGTTGCTAAAATACACTAATGAAAGCAAAAAGTTTGAGTCTACAACATTTAGTTAAGGTGTGAGAACCTAAATGAACTTTTCATTGCTTTAAACGCGTTTTCAGCCCTTGATTGTACAATTCAGGTGAAACTGTCAAAATCTTCAAAATGAGCAAAAGCACAATGAAATTAATGCTGGAATCATCTTCAAGTTGCTAAAATACACTAATGACAGCAACAAGTTTGAGTCTACAACATTTAGTTAAGGTGTGAGATTCTAAATTAACTTTGTATTGCTGTAAACGCGTTTTCAGCCCCTGATTGTACACTTCAGGTGAAACTGTCAAAATCATCAAAATGAGCAAAAGCACAATGAAATTAATGCTGGAATCATCTTCAAGTTGCTAAAATACACTAATGACAGTAAAAAGTTTGAGTCTACAACATTTAGTTAAGGTGTGAGAGCCAAAATTAACTTTTCATTGCTTTAAACGCGTTTTCAGCCCGATTGTACACTTCAGGTAAAACTGTCAAAATCTTCAAAATGAGCAAAAGCACAATGAAATAAATGCTGGAATCATCTTCAAGTTGCTAAAATACACTAATGACAGCAAAAAGTTTGTGTCTACAACATTTAGTTAAGGTGTGAGAGCCAAAATGAACTTTGTATTGCTGTAAACGCGTTTTCAGCACCTGAATGTACACTTCAGGTGAAACTGTCAAAATCTTCAAAATGAGCAAAAGCACAATGAAATTAATGCTGGAATCATCTTCAAGTTGCTAAAATACACTAATGACAGCAAAAAGTTTGTGTCTACAACATTTAGTTAAGGTGTGAGAGCCAAAATGAACTTTGTATTGCTGTAAACGCGTTTTCAGCACCTGAATGTACACTTCAGGTGAAACTGTCAAAATCTTCAAAATGAGCAAAAGCACAATGAAATTAATGCTGGAATCATCTTCAAGTTGCTAAAATACACTAATGACAGCAAAAAGTTTGAGTCTACAACATTTAGTTAAGGTGTGAGAGCCAAAATGAACTTTGTATTGCTGTAAACACGTTTTCAGCACCTGATTGTACACTTCAGGTGAAAATGTGGAAAATCTTCAAAATGAGCAAAAGCACAATGAAATTAATGCTGGAATCATCTTCAAGTTGCTAAAATACACTAATGACAGCAAAAAGTTTGAGTCTACAACATTTAGTTAAGGTGTGAGAGCCAAAATTAACTTTTTTATTGCTTTAAAATTCATTTTCAGCCCGATTGTACACTTCAGGTGAAACTGTCAAAATCTTCAAAATGAGCAAAAGCACAATGAAATGAATGCTGGAATCATCTTCAAGTTGCTAAAATACACTAATGAAAGCAAAAAGTTTGAGTCTACAACATTTAGTTAAGGTGTGAGAGCCTAAATGAACTTTTCATTGCTTTAAACGCGTTTTCAGCCCTTGATTGTACAATTCAGGTGAAACTGTCAAAATCTTCAAAATGAGCAAAAGCACAATGAAATTAATGCTGGAATCATCTTCAAGTTGCTAAAATACACTAATGACAGCAACAAGTTTGAGTCTACAACATTTAGTTAAGGTGTGAGATTCTAAATTAACTTTGTATTGCTGTAAACGCGTTTTCAGCCCCTGATTGTACACTTCAGGTGAAACTGTCAAAATCTTCAAAATGAGCAAAAGCACAATGAAATTAATGCTGGAATCATCTTCAAGTTGCTAAAATACACTAATGACAGTAAAAAGTTTGAGTCTACAACATTTAGTTAAGGTGTGAGAGCCAAAATTAACTTTTCATTGCTTTAAACGCGTTTTCAGCCCGATTGTACACTTCAGGTAAAACTGTCAAAATCTTCAAAATGAGCAAAAGCACAATGAAATAAATGCTGGAATCATCTTCAAGTTGCTAAAATACACTAATGACAGCAAAAAGTTTGTGTCTACAACATTTAGTTAAGGTGTGAGAGCCAAAATGAACTTTGTATTGCTGTAAACGCGTTTTCAGCACCTGAATGTACACTTCAGGTGAAACTGTCAAAATCTTCAAAATGAGCAAAAGCACAATGAAATTAATGCTGGAATCATCTTCAAGTTGCTAAAATACACTAATGACAGCAAAAAGTTTGAGTCTACAACATTTAGTTAAGGTGTGAGAGCAAAAATTAACTTTGTATTGCTTTAAATGCATTTTCAGCCCGATAGTACACTTCAGGTGAAACTGTCAAAATCTTCAAAATGAGCAAAAGCACAATGAAATTAATGCTGGAATCATCTTCAGGTTGCTAAAATACACTAATGACAGCAAAAAGTTTTAGTCTACAACATTTAGTTAAGGAGTGAGAGCCAAAATGAACTTTGTATTGCTGTAAACGCGTTTTCAGCACCTGATTGTACACTTCAGGTGAAACTGTCAAAATCTACAAAATTAGCAAAAGCACAATGAAATTAATGCTGGAATCATCTTCAAGTTGCTAAAATACACTAATGACAGCAAAAAGTTTGAGTCTACAACATTTAGTTAAGGTGTGAGAGCCAAAATTAACTTTGTATTGCTTTAAATGCATTTTCAGCCCGATAGTACACTTCAGGTGAAACTGTCAAAATCTTCAAAATGAGCAAAAGCACAATGAAATTAATGCTGGAATCATCTTCAGGTTGCTAAAATACACTAATGACAGCAAAAAGTTTTAGTCTACAACATTTAGTTAAGGTGTGAGAGCCAAAATGAACTTTGTATTGCTGTAAACGCGTTTTCAGCACCTGATTGTACACTTCAGGTGAAACTGTCAAAATCTTCAAAATTAGCAAAAGCACAATGAAATTAATGCTGGAATCATCTTCAAGTTGCTAAAATACACTAATGACAGCAAAAAGTTTGAGTCTACAACATTTAGTTAAGGTGTGAGAGCCAAAATTAACTTTGTATTGCTTTAAATGCATTTTCAGCCCGATTGGACACTTCAGGTGAAAGTGTCAAAATCTTCAAAATGAGAAAAAGCACAATGAAATTAATGCTGGAATCATCTTCAATATGCTAAAATACAATAATGACAGCAAAAAGTTTGAGTCTACAACATTTAGTTAAGGTGTGAGAGCCAAAATGAACTTTGTATTGCTTTAAATGCATTATCAGGCCGATTGTACACTTCAGGTGAAACTGTCAAAATCTTCAAAATGAGCAAAAGCACAATGAAATGAATGCTGGAATCATCTTCAAGTTGCTAAAATACACTAATGACAGCAAAAAGTTTGAGTCTACAACATTTAGTTAAGGTGTGAGAGCCAAAATGAACTTTGTATTGCTGTAAACTCGTTTTCAGCACCTGATTGTACACTTCAGGTGAAACTGTCAAAATCTTCAAAATGAGCAAAAGCACAATGAAATTAATGCTGGAATCATCTTCAAGTTGCTAAAATACACTAATGACAGCAAAAAGTTTGAGTCTACAATATTTAGTTAAGGTGTGAGAGCCAAAATGAACTTTGTATTGCTTTAAAATTCATTTTCAGCCCGATTGTACACTTCAGGTGAAACTTTCAAAATCTTCAAAATGAGCAAAAGCACAATGAAATTAATGTTGGAATCATCTTCAAGTTGCTAAAATACACTAATGACAGCAAAAAGTTTGAGTCTACAACATTTAGTTGAGGTGTGAGAGCCTAAATGAACTTTGTATTGCTTTAAATGCATTTTCAGCCCGATTGTACACTTCAGGTAAAACTGTCAAAATCTTCAAAATGAGCAAAAGCACAATGAAATTAAGGCTGGAATCATCTTCAAGTTGCTAAAATACACTAATGACAGCAAAAAGTTTGAGTCTACAACATTTAGTTAAGGTGTGAGAGCCTAAATGAACTTTGTATTGCTGTAAACGCGTTTTCAGCACCTGATTGTACACTTCAGGTGAAACTGTCAAAATCTTCAAAATGAGCAAAAGCACAATGAAATGAATGCTCGAATCATCTTCAAGTTGCTAAAATACACTAATGACAGCAAAAAGTTTGAGTCTACAACATTTAGTTAAGGTGTGAGAGCCTAAATGAACTTTTCATTGCTTTAAACGCGTTTTCAGCCCGATTGTACACTTCAGGTAAAACTGTCAAAATCTTCAAAATGAGCAAAAGCACAATGAAATTAATGCTGGAATCATCTTCAAGTTGCTAAAATACACTAATGACAGCAAAAAGTTTGAGTCTACAACATTTAGTTAAGGTGTGAGAGCCTAAATGAACTTTTCATTGCTTTAAACGCGTTTTCAGCCCTTGATTGTACAATTCAGGTGAAACTGTCAAAATCTTCAAAATGAGCAAAAGCACAATGAAATTAATGCTGGAATCATCTTCAAGTTGCTAAAATACACTAATGACAGCAACAAGTTTGAGTCTACAACATTTAGTTAAGGTGTGAGATTCTAAATTAACTTTGTATTGCTGTAAACGCGTTTTCAGCCCCTGATTGTACACTTCAGGTGAAACTGTCAAAATCTTCAAAATGAGCAAAAGCACAATGAAATTAATGCTGGAATCATCTTCAAGTTGCTAAAATACACTAATGACAGCAAAAAGTTTGAGTCTACAACATTTAGTTAAGGTGTGAAAGCCAAAATTAACTTTGTATTGCTTTAAATGCATTTTCAGCCCGATTGGACACTTCAGGTGAAAGTGTCAAAATCTTCAAAATGAGAAAAAGCACAATGAAATTAATGCTGGAATCATCTTCAAGTTGCTAAAATACACTAATGACAGCAACAAGTTTGAGTCTACAACATTTAGTTAAGGTGTGAGATCCTAAATGAACTT